>NW_024372036.1:3574715-3992794 GCF_014805655.1 Passer montanus
TCTGGGTGTTTGAATGTCGTGCTTGGAGGAGGAAGGGGGGAAAATACACCCATGTGAAATGTTCAGACTCAGGATATTGCTCAAACTGGAAATCAAAGGACTATGTGGTGTGCTTTTCTGTCGTTATCAGTAGTTCAAACAGACTTGCTAATCCCTGGTTTTTTCCTAGTAGCTGTGGCGATTATAACCATAGTGAGAAAGGTACATATTGTAAGGAAGATTAAAAAAATTAAATTTACCTCTCTATCTGATGCAAAAGTTTATAAAGACAAACAAACCCCCAAGAACAGAACTGTACTGCAGTATGGCACATAATTCTCACAATGCTTTTTAGCAGAAGTCTTCTCTTCTCCTCAGTGCCAATGCTGGGCTTTGGCTGGGATTTTGGAGCTGTTCTCTGGGGATTTTTCTCCACACAGGAGAGGATCCCTTTGCCAGTGGAGCTGAGTGGCTGTGTCTGCTTTGATCCCATGTGCAGTGCAGTATGAGCAGGCCAGGAGAGCAGATTTGTTTCACTTGCTTTGTCCTGTTCATGTTCTTTACATTTGAGGTATCCTAGTCCCTTGACTGTCCTTCCTGTGCATGTGCTGCAGAGCTCTCTGGAGGAAACCTGTCCCCTGGATCTCTGTTCCTTGGACTGTTGCTCCAGGAAGTGTCAAATTATCCTCTTCCCCACTTCACAGGGATGAAGCTAGAGTGTCATTTCCCTGACAGTGGTGTCTGTGTAAGCCCCTTGTGGGAACAAACTTTATTTCTCTTCCTGCTCCCTTGAGTGACCTATGGAACTGGCTGCCTGAATCCTCACTTGGTTTCTGAGATGAGGGTGGTGTCAGGGGCTGGGTGTTTTTCACCATCAGCTCTCCAGAAGCTCACCCAAAAGACCAGGCTCTCACCTTTCTGCACATCCTGGTGTTTGAGGAAGACAGAAAAGGAGCTTTCTCTCAACTTTTGCAGCTGCTTTTTCTCTGGCCCCATGAAGAAGCTCAATCCAGCTGGATGCCATTCCTGTCAATGTGTGAAATGATAAGGAGCAGGCACAGGGTTTTGCTGTGAGAAGAGGCACAGTCCAAGCCTTCTTCCACCCTGTGGTGTCCTTGAATAGAATTTCAGCAGCTCAGGCCTTGCTCAAGAGTGACTGTCACCTGTAAAGTCTTGTGAGCCTCAGTCCTTAGGAGTTGTAAGCTGATGTGGGGTAGGTGTAGTTATGGTCAAGGTTCCCAAGGATGTCTTCCAGACCCTTTTACCATGTAATGGAAGTTTTCAACAAGGTAACCTGGTTCTTTTCCTTCTGTGGATCTCCAGGCAGCGTGAGCAGTATTGACTCCAGCCTGGTGCCTTGACCAGGACCACTGTCAAATAAACACTGGGGACAGTTCTTTGCTATTCCTGCTGACTGCAGGCCATGGAAAGGTATTTCCAGGCCAGGACCTCGTGCCTTGCCTGATGGAGGTGGCACCTTCTGCCGGGTTCTGCCTGCACAAAAGACTGGATGCAAATATCTGCAGTGGACACTGAGGAGGTCATTTCAGCCTCACACATCTGCTCCAAAAAGTTGGAGTCCCCAGCGTGGGTCTCATCTTGTTATAAGACTCTTGTCACAGGGGAAAACCATTGTGATGAGTATCTTGGAATGGGCATAGTGGAACAGGGGAACAAAACTTTGTGCCATGACTTATTAGTGCTTGAGCACTGATGAATAAAAAGCAAGAGATGGATCCTGAATCTGCTTAACCCACCCTCCCCATTTGTTCATGCCTGTGTGTGCACATGTGTGTGTACACTCACCTTTTGTCCCTTTTGATTATCCTATACAGCATTTTTGCTGGGCCTCCAACCCTTTGGATCTTCTTCATTTCCAGGTTTGTGCCTGCTGTCCCCTTCCTTGAGGAGACCTCGAGGGGAGCGGGCTTCAGGGCATTGAGACCCCTCACTTGGAGGGGTGTCTGTGCTTTGCTGGGCTGGGGAAGGGAAGGCAAATTTAGCAAAACCTCTGTTAGCTGTTGGCATCTCAAGGGAAGGAGCTGCTGAGGGAAGGCAGTGGTGCCTAGAGTTTTTAGGACTAGCATAACCAGTCCCATATCCCAAGCGTGCCTATGGGGGATTTAGGCCAGGCTTATTTGGAAGGCAGTATAAACCAATAGACCGTGCTTCTGTGCTCATCTTTGTCTTGGGAAAGGACATTTTGAAGCAGAATGATACCAAATGAAGCTGAAAATAGTGGTGGTGTTCAGCAATGATGAGGAAGATGACAGAAGGCAGGGCAAATACTGAGGAAAGAACACACAAGAGGCTGGAGGAGCCTCAGCGGAAGGCAAAGCAGATCACAAAGGATTGGGAGCTGCAGAAATGATGGTTAACATCAAATATAAAAGTGCATTACTTATAAAAGTGCAAAGGGAGCTACTCTGTTTAGTTGCTGCCTTTGATGCTGGCTGTGTCTGGGATTGGATGTGTTCTTGCTGGACTTCCCTTGTTGCTTTCCCCACCTTCTCATAGCAGAGGCAGGTGCCAGAGGTCATGTTGCAGTCTTAATTCCTCTGAAAAGTTATTTTTGTCCCTTGTGTGCTCATGGCTGGTCCAGGGAGTGACCCCCTCAGTTTTTTGTGTCCTTGGCAGCTTTGTGTTTGTGGCCTGTGTGGAGGAACCAGCTGGGACCTGGGGGATGTCTGCTCAGAGGAGCTCATCAGGGAGCTGAGCAGGACGTGTGAGCAGCTCTAATTACAGTGGGTTATACCTGGCTGTGTGCTGCCTTTCAGGGCACAGGTTGTATGTGGTCAGTTTGACACCCAAATACTAAAAAAAATCCACACAACAGCTAAGTTTGGGCATTAAATAATAGGGGAAAATGAAGCTTGCAAAGAGGCAAACCCCGTTTCATTCACAGTGCAGGTTTCTGAACAAACTTCTCTTGAGTGCTTATTCTGGAATTTAATCCATTCTGAAAAAGGGATTATTTAATTCACAAAAGATAGACAAACTGCCTCAGAATTGTCATGTGAACTAAATGGCATTTAATCTAGGAAATAAGAATAAATCAGATGTGCTCCTTCTGCCGCAGATGAACTTTCCTTAAGCAAAACTAACTTCATTTTCCTTAGTGTGTTTTGACAGAACTTTCCTTAAGCAAAACTAACTTCATTTTCCTTAGTGTGTTTTGTTGTTTGTTTTTAATAATCAGAGAGGATAAAAAGCATCTGATTTCCCACTAAGGTTTTGCATGCTTCTACTTTCTTGCTTTGGGGTACTTTACAGTGATAAAGAAACTTTTTTTTTAATTAGTAGAGGAGGAGAAACAGTGAGAGAATTGCCTTTTTTGGTGAATTTTATGTTGCTATGACAAGAGGATCCTTGAATTCAAACTAGATATTTTCTTGTCTTCAGTTTTCTGCAGAAGACTAAAATGAAATCACGGTTGCATGGGAAACATTTTAACCAGCAGGGAAAATATTTCACAACAAGACAGAGTTAGGTGGGTTTGCTCAGTTAAAAGCTTTCAGAAGAGCTTGTTTTTAAATTAACCTGGAGTCGTTCTGGCTTCCACAGTGCAACAGTTACGTAGTGCAAGGTCTTTGTAGACAAATATACAAAGGTCAGTCTGAGATTGAGGTAATTAGGGCATGTATGTTTTTAACTTCCAAAGTGTATTACTCTTTTGAAGATCCAAACTTTTACCTTGTGGAAAATCTGTGACTTGGGTCATTTGCACTGCATGAAGGTTGTAATAACCTGCCACTGACCAAACCTATTTATCTGATTCCAGTGTGTGTGCTGAGCATGGTTTCATACTCTGGAGTCCCCCAGCCATCTGTTGTTTACCCTGGGATCAGAGAGCTGTCCATGTGTAGGTAGTGCCAGTTGGTAAAATACTTAAAGGGCATGGCTGAGTGATGGGACATGTCTGTCTTATAGGTAGGGAGCACCTGGAAGGAAAACAGAGTTCTTCAAGGTCAGAGGAGAGAGAGATTTCAAGCTAACACACAGAGGTATGTATTGTCTTTCCCCACCCCATCCCAAGTCCTGCTGTTCCAATGGGTGTGTTGAGAGATCTGGCATAATGCAAAAATCTAAAATACCCGTGGCTAGATAACAGCTGTCTTTTTCTAGAGCAGCAAATTAAAATACTGTTAGCTTCAAAATGCAAGTTTTCTTCCTAGTTTTGTTAATATAAGACCCTGTCTTAAACTATTTTCTTCTTTTACTGAAAGTTTACTGCAACTAGCAGAAGCTTCCTTGACACAGTTTTGCTTTTCCTGTTCACTTGATATATCACTTCCCACACAAATAAGCCACACCACACCTTTGATTAACTGTACCTTGTCCTTGAAAAGAAATCTTCAGCTAATTTGCATAAGATCAGAGGCACAAGGTTGTTGGGGTAAATATATTGGAGGTAGAGGGCCAGGAGTCTTCAGGGAAAGAAGGTAAAAGCTATAAGGGAAGAGGATAAGAGAGGATAAGGAAGAAATTAAGTTGTCTTTTATAGTTTGAGTATTTGTATGAGCTGAGCTGCTGCTGTTCCTGCTGAATTAAGGGTTTGTTGCAGTGTGGTGTGTCCTGGAGTTTGGGGCTGTGGTTTGTGTTGTTTTTAACAGGTAACTCACAAGGTGTCTTAATGGCTTTTTGGGGGGTTGGACAATTAGAAATACTTAAAAGTGGCAGTTTTTAAGCTTGAGTCTGAAGAGTGGCATCTGATCAGAATGACAGATTAAACTGAGGAGTTTGCTTCCTGTGTGGATGGGTTGGTTTTTGGGTTTGGGTTGTTTTAAGCCTGTCTTTGAAGCTGAGGAAGCATTGTTGTGTGTGTGCCCTTAATCTTGTGTGGTTGAATGGGTGGTGTGATGTACTTGTTGCAGTGCTCAGTAGTCAGGAATCATAAAGCAGACTTCCCAGTAGGGTGTATTTTATGGTAATGCTTCATCAGAGATTGTGCTTCTTTTAGAAAGACATAAAGGAATAAATATAGAACAACTCACATGCTAAAAATAACCACTGGCATTGACGTCTACTTTTTTTCCCCCCCCCTTTAAAAGAGACCTTTTGGATTTTTAGCAAGATGCATCATATCTGCTCAGAATCCTTTTGGCTCCAGTGATGTCTTGAGGGACAGACAAGTCAGCTGATCTTAGAAAATAGCTTATCTTGGTTAGATTGAGGAGTGCAGTGTGGGAATAGAGCAGATGCTGAGGAAGAGACTCAATGTGGGTAATGGAATGAGAAGTTGGTTTAATTACTGCAGCTGTAGAAGCTGGGCATTTATGATGTTGAAGGTTAGAAGACTGTTCAGCTCTTGTGTTTACGGGGGAAAAAAAATAGGATACTTCAACCAGACCCTGAGATATGTAATGGATCTCACTGAAAAGATGGTCCCTTGATGGGAAATCTGCTTTCACTGAATGGCTTCAGTTACAGTCTGGGATATAGTAATTCTGGCATCCTTTTAACTGTGAGATGAGGGAATTAATAATCTTCTGAAAGGTCTCTAATCCTAGAAGCTGAGATTTTCGTAGCAGGAGGATGACTTACTTGAAGTGGATTTTCAAGTCATGCTCAATTTGCAGATGAGCTGCTGTGGACACGATTCCTTGCACATACCTGGCCACTTGATTCTGTTCCAAATAGGGAACTTTGTGATCTGTAGTGTGAGAGTGAGCTGGTGAATCAGCTAACACTTGTAAATCAGTTTAAGATTAGATTATTACTTCAGTGCCCTTTGAAATGTAGGAATTCAGTGCCAGGCTTCTTTATTTATGTGCAGACATTTCAGCATCCACAAACCCTGGGGTCAGCCCAGGCTCACCCCCCTGCCCTGGTGCTGTCAGGGGTGGCTGTGTGGTGCAGGGGGATGAGGGCTCAGGCTTTTTGGGCATCTCACAGGCTGTGCAGCATCAGCCAGGTGCTGCTTTATGATGGTTGGAGCAGCCCATTCCTGCAGAGCCCTCCAGGGCTCATCCACAGCCCCTCTTCCTCCACGGCTGAGCCTTCATCCCCCTCCCTTCCCAGAGGGGGTTGCTGTGGCTGCTTCTCCCTTTGAACTTGAGAACAGGGCAGATGTAAACTGCAGTTTGGACACAAAAATAGCCAGCACCTGCTTCAGTCAGGCTGGGCTGGGCTGGGGCCCGTGCCAGCCCTGGCTGGCCAGGCTGAGGGGTCTGGTGAGGATTTCTCTGCCTGTCACAGTGGGGTGGCCGTGGGGAGGAGCATGGACAGGCTGCTCCCTGGGCTCTGCAAGATTCATAAAACACCCGTGCTGTGTCACCCTTTGGTCACAAGTATTTTTGTCTCCTCAGCCCCACGCTCTTCTGTTTGACTTGGTTTCTTTACCCTCCTCCCTGCTTTTAACCAAATTTACTCTGTCATTCTGTTTGACCAAGAAGGGCAGTGTATAGAGAATGCTTCCTGGTAGGAATCAATTACATTGTTATTTTAGATTGCAAGCCTCATCAGGCTTCTGGAAATCTGTTATTTATGTATATTTCTGGTTAATTAAAAATGCTATTAAGATGGTATTAAAAAACTTTCCTTGTGTAAACACAAGGGAAAAAAGATGGTTCAAAACTCCAGTGTACAGGTCCTCCTGCAGAAGATGAGCTAGGCCTTCTCTACCTCCACTGATAGCTCTATTGAAGATTGTACTTTGAATTTTTTATCGTTATTTTATTGTTAGACACTGTTCCCTGGTATGAGTATGAATATCTATAGTATGAGTATGCAGATGTATAATTTTTCTGAGAGCCTGAAGAGATGATGCATTCAAAATTATCATCTCATTCACTATGAAATTACTTCACCCATAACAAAGAATAATATTATTTTTCTCAGGGTAGAGGTGTATGAAACTGTTTTTTTCCTTGTTTTGTCCTGGAGTGAGATATGATAGCAAATGTTTCACTGTTGTCTCTTCAGATCTTACCTGCAGCAGTTCAGAATTTTAAAGGTTTCTTTAAATGACTTTTACCTTTTTAGTGCAGAGTGCTGAGGACAGGGAGCAACCTTCATTAGTTTAAGTGCTTTATAATAGATTTTATATCTAAAGTGCACTTCATTAAAGTTCTTAACTAGATTGCCATTCTAGAGCCTTTTAATTTCACTCCAACTTGAATTACGAATAGTGAATAAACAAATATTGGTAGTTAGTTTAATCCAGCCAGGAGGAGTAAAATAACTCCTGAGGAGGAGGATGCCTGAGCTTCACACAGGTTTGTGCCCAGTGAGTGTCCCTTGGATGATGTCCAGGGTGAGGTGCATGACAGTGAAGTGAGGCAGAGCAGGGACAGTGCTGGGCGATATTTTTAGCCAAGCCTGCTTGACTTGTGACCCTGGTGACAATCTCTTGCTGAAGGGGGCTGAAAGGAGCCTGGGTGAGCTCAAGGTGATGTGATCTGGCGTGCTGGGATGTGCAGGTGGCTGAGAGTTTTAATCCTGATGTCACTGCCACGTCACCTGCAGATTTTCATTTTGGAACCTGGTGGATTCAAAGCTGGTAAAGGAAAGGAATTTCTGCCAAAGATTCCCTGCAGTTCTCAAATCCCATGAGACAGCTCCTTCCTGTTACCTTTGCCTGGGAGTTCCTAAGGAAATTATTAATTTGGAGTAACTGGAAGGTCTGCTTGTGGAAGATCAGAGCATGAAAGTTAATGATCAATTGCTTCTTGTTACTGGGTAATTATGGAGAATTGTATTTAGGATTTTTTTTTTTCCTGACTGAAGTCCACTTAAAGACGTACAGCTCTAAAAGTGACCTATAAATCTATTGCACACCAAAGAAAACATCCCAGCATTAGGAGAAAAGCTGATGCAGCACCCGGGGCCAGTTCAGGGACCCTCAGCCCCAGGGTTTGAGGCAGGGCACAAAATGAAGCTGGCAGAGGACCACTGTAGTGAAAGGGATGTGCTGGTCAGCCAGAGGAAATTATGGGGAAGGATGTTTGCAACTGAGTTTTTTTTTGTTTGTTATTTAAGAACAAGTGAAAGAGGAGGAGAAATTAGTAAGTTAAGCTTATCCCTTGCTCTGCAGATCACTCCTGTGTGTGTCCCACACTCACTCCACTCAGCTCTCTCTCAGTAGTATTTCAGTGCTGATTGCAGCACCTCTCCTTGTTTCTGTGGAAGGCTGTGCTTTAAAAAGCTCTGTGTTCTGCTATTGCCATAAACATTTTATATCATGGTTTTATTCTAAGAAAAGAGTATTCCAGTGTTTAAAAGAAAAAAGCAATTCTTGGAATTACTCTGAAAGTGACAGACATTATATATTGCAATAAGAAGAAAAAAAAAATGTACAATTAGTAGTCATTTAAAAAAATAATTAGGTCCTTTCTCAGAGCCTACTTCTTCCCAGAAGTCAATTTAGGCAACATTTATGGATGAGCTTGCATCCACATTCAAGATTTATTCACTATTTAAATTTCATTAATAAACCCATCTAAAACCCCAAGCATTCCCAAACACAAGGAAATGCAGAAACCTTGGCTAAGCCTGCTCAAATTCCCCTCTTACGCTTACTCTCTTATGCTTTTTGTCATGTAGGCCTTTAATGAGGGATAAATAATGGGAAAACCTCAGAGGTAAGCAGGCTGTAAGAAAATGCAAGGCTGTAAGAATTTACTCGTGGGACTAAACCTGTCTGGACTGAAACTGGGATTAGATTTCCCAGGACAGGGCACACTTCACTTGGTTCAAAGATGTTCTGCCCTGGTTGCTTAGGGCAGCTGTGTTTTTCCCAGCTTCCTTTTCAGATGGTTGTGGTTTCCTGTCCTGTATTTAAAATTCTCTCCCATTTGAAACTCAGAGTGAGATTAAAGTTTTGCAGCACTGTAGTGCTAAACTTAAATCAGGATAAGTCCTGAGTCCTGCCCAGGACTTACCCTGATTCTGGGCTCTAGCAACAGGAGAATTACAGCCTCTTTCACCAAGAATAATTCCATCTCTTCAAGTTGGACCAGAGTTGTATGAAACCTGCTGCAATGACCTCAGACATCACCTCCTCCAGGTGTTGCCAGCCACTGCAGGAAGGACCATGGGCAGCTGCTTCAGCCCCTGAAGCTCACAGCTGGAAAATTACAGAGCAGTTTGCCTGTAAAAAGTGAATGATGGTAAGAACCCACCACTCTGTGCTGTGGATTGGAGCAGCTGAGGTGGGTGCTGTGGAGCACTGATCCCTGGCAGAAGGCTGGGATGGACAAGAGGGGGCAGTAATGTTTTAGGCTGCCACAGCTGAACCTGCTCCAGGGTGTTTATCCATCAGAACCCTGGCTCCACATGGTTAGGGACAGAGTCAGGTGAAACTGATGGGCTGCTGGAGCTCAGGTTCTCACGATGAGTGAACACAGAACTCTGTGGAATTATGAGGCCACAGATACATTCACCCATTTAATTCTTGCTTGTCTTTGAGAGAAGCTCAGAACTGAAGGGTTTTGTTGCAAGTTGCAATGGAAAATGAATAGCTTTGTTTGCTGAAGAAGTCTAATTTCCATCTTGGAAAGGAGAGAATTTGTCTGTCATTGGTCCATCTAGGTCAGTAGTCTGGCTTATAATGGATTTCTCTACTAAAAGATTTACAATCAACGCAGTGGCTGGTATTTGGTTTGTTATTTCTGTGTCATTCAAGATTCCAGTTCTCTTTTCTCTCTACTTACACCTCTGACAGCTGTGGCAAGAGGGTTCACAGGTCAGTTATGGATTATGAGGGGGGAGACCACTTCTGATTGTTTGTTGTACATCCGTCATAACTTACTGACATCCTCTCTGGTTTTCCTTCTGACTCCTTTTTCTGAAAGTGCCTTCAAGTCAATAATTTCCAGTTTTCTTTAGGGCAGTGTTTTGTTTTTAGAGGCTCTCTTTCTGAGAGGTGATGGTCCTAGCTGTAGGATGGTAGCAGGAAGGAATTTTTTGGAGTCATTCTGTCAGTGATGGGTGATTCCATAAGACATCGAAAGAGGGGCATGCCATGAAATCAGCTTTGCTATCTGGGGAGAAATTCAGCTTGTGATTAAAAATACATTATCATTTCTCCCCCTTTTCCTCCTGACATTAGTCCATCAATATCAGATTATTATATAGAAGATGACCTTTAGAGAGGGAACCAAGCTGTGGAACCAGGGGAACCACGGATTTAAAGATATTGATGCTTCCTACAGTGAGGAAGAAAGCTGACCAGAAAATACTTTCAGTAATTTTAATAAATTATTTAAGAATAAGGAAAGAAGGGGTGGAGGAAATAAAAAGGAATGAAATGTTCTCCTTGTGAGATGATGCTGAAGATGGAGTCGTGAATGGCCACTTTTAAGTCTTGTATGCCTTGGTTGTTGGAGCACTCAGAATATTTTCAAAGCTGTGGTATCACAAAGTAGCTAATGGAAACATGGGTTTGAAGGTTATATTGAAGTCAGTACAAGGTACTGTGCAAGAAAGAAACTGTGTGTTTAAGTGCATACACATTTATATTTAATTGCAGGACAGTTTTGAAATGGAAAAATACTTGTGAGTGTATGCTTAAATGTGACTCTCATCCTCAATGTACTGCCTAAATCTCTTTGTTCCATTTTAGAAGACATCAGAAAAGCAATTTGATACAGCTTGCAGTGTCCAGTACATGGTGTTTTATATATATATATATGTCTCAATATTTTTTTTTCCAAGTGAGAAAGGTGAGGATCTCAAATGGGAAGAGCTTCTCTCTCATTCTTTGCGGCTCAGGTACCTCTTAGCCAGCACCAGTACAATAAACAGTGCCAGATCAAAGCTTCCTTTCAGATCCTGTTCTCTTGCATAACACTGCTATGCTTCAGTCTTGAACCAGAAATTATTCTCTTACCAGTTACACTCTTTAATTCTGGGAACTTTGACCTCAGTTTTATCAGTTTAACTAAAACGTCTGCCTGAGAGTTGCTGTGCACAGGCAATGAAAAAGGCAAAATTCCTTTTGATAGCCCATGGAGGAAGTTTTCAAGAATTGCCTCAGGACCAGAGAATGTGCTTGTTCCAAGGAGCAGCTCAACTTGTGCTGCATTAATTTTAGGGATCCCTTTGTTGAGGGATAATGGGAAGCAGGATGAGATACTGCTCGTGACTTGCTGAGCCTTTTAAATGGACACTTTTTATTGCCACAGTTGCATGTGCAGATTTTGATGAAAACAAAATGGCTAATGTTGTTATTTTAAATGTAACAGTATTTGTTGTATAGGTATGCAGGAATGTTATGGTATTTTTTTATATTTTAGCCCATAAGCTAGCTTCCCCCCAGCTCTGTAACTCACAGTATCACCTTCCCCACCAGCACTGGCAACTGGACCACCTGTTTTTGGTGATACTTTCATGGACCCTTTGATGAATATTTAGATGGAACAGCTACAAAACCAGTCAGAGCTAAAGAAAGCTGGTAATTTGTCATAATAGGGCTTCCTTAAGCATGTAGGTTTATTGTCCCCAAAAACTTCTCCCAGACATTTGCTGTTCTCAAGAGTTCAAGCCTGAACTTAACTCCTGACCAGCTGATATCTGTTTGTTCTGGTTTCAGCAGCCTTTTCTGCCTGAAGTGGTTTATTTCCCTTCCTAGTGGTTGTCTTTACTGTCTTGTGAGGAGCAATTGCAAAATGCAACTGTGGCTCTGTTCTTCATGGCCATGGTGCCTGTGGTGTTAACACCTCAGTGCACCCTCGTGTTCAGATTGCTTCCCAGCTTTGTCACCAGCTGCCACAATTACTATTTTTTTTATATGCAAGCCATTAATCAGTTAAAAATGAACCAGAAGATTGATTGTTGGGGTTTGTCTTTTCATCAGTACTTCCAAGAATTCTGCAGATTTTTCTTTCTGTGCTGTCAGGCACCATCTCTTTTGGGCAGAATCTACTGCTGTCACAATTCCTCTGTCTCCAAGTTTACACTTTTAATGTGATACCACATGGAAAAGTATGTTTGTTGAATATCCAGATAGATGAGACTTGTATTTATTTTAAACACACTCCCAATAACCAGCCTGTCTTGTTATGATCTTTTAGCCTCATGTTCTGATTCTTCTTTGTCAGTCTTTGCTGAAATCTCATGAACTGTTGATGGGTTCTGTAGCCTTTCTTACATGTGGCAAGTCAGACTGGTTTGTGAAAGTACTGGCACTAAAATCTTGAAATAAATCTGCATCTTCTGCATTTTTAGAGATTTAAGTATAGTCGACTTTTAATTGAGTGAGCAGTTGCATGTGTTGGTTTTGTTGGATGATTTAGAAAGCAAAAAGTTGCAAAAAGCACTGTGTGTTTTTCAAATATTTGCCTGGTCATGTTTTCCTTCTCTTTAGTGGTAGTGGTGGGAGGTGATGCCCTTCCAAAAGCCAGGAAATGTGTTTTGACATAAAACTGGCCTTGGACAATGTCCCAGCCTGGATGGATGGCATAAACTGTCTGCAGAACTAAAGCTGAGCTGGGTGGGCAGGAGTGTCCAGGGTAACTGGTGTTTCCTGGTACAGTTTGGTTTCTACAACACAATTTTGTCTGAAATAGGTTGGAATAGAGCAGTTTTCCACTGGCATCATGTTCAGGGTCAGTGTGTACAGTGTGAACCTACCAGCCCGGTCCCTGTTTCTGTTCCTCTGATGACACTGTCACAGAATTCTTTAAGTGTCTGAGTGTTTCATCACTGGTTGCATCCTGTGGCAGGTACCTGCTGGGCGTCCTAATCAAACATTTCTATTTGCAGACTTTGCATCCTGGTTAAAGTAAGTTATAAATGAAGTGATCCATGTGAGAGGAGCACTCTTTGTTCTAACAACTTGCTAGAGGAGTGGTGGGTTATAGAAATGTTGGTGTTGGCTTTTGTGATACATTAACTTGCTGGGCACATGCTTGGAGAACATTTTTTCTTTTTTTTTAAAGGAAAAACAGGTTTGCAGTCCGGTAAATTTTAGTGTCTTCAGGGCCTTTTCTCATTTTTGAAGTTTGGGTTGTAGATTTCTGCATGAAACTTTCATGGTGTGAGGCTTGTGAAATTAGATAACATGCTTTAAACAAGCCACCTCTGGGTAAAGTACATCTCTAATTACTGAAACTAAATTATGTGAAAAGTGAGCTTGTGTCTGAAGTAAATCTCCAGTTCAGTAATCTAAAATTAAATAATGATTAGCTTAATTGCTTGAGGATCATAAAAAACACTCTTAATAAAATATAGGGATTAATTGTGTGTTCTCAGAGCAGATAATTGCTTCTGCTTCATTTTTCAGTAACTTCTCTCAAGACAGGGTTTGGAGGTAAGAGAAATAAAATAACCTTTTGTTATGCTGATTAGTAAAGCCAAGAAAAGTAGGCTAGTTCTTATGTATGCAAGCCCTTGCTCCTGTCTGAATAGAAGCTGCAATTTCACTATTAGTGGTAAATTTAGAACACTTGCTTTCAATTTCATAGATATGTGCCAGTTAGTCCCTGTGAAAGCAATAGTATTGGTACCTGTGGAGCTAAGTGTAGTAATATATATGTGAAGAAGGATCAAGTAGGGTTTTTTTTTCTTTCAGACAAAGGAAAAAGACTCATTATTTTACTAAGAAGCATTTGGGTTATTCATTACCTGGGTTGTCAGCTGCTTGTTTGCATTGCATTTTGCTTCTAAACAAAACATTTTTACCTTCATTCACTGGAGAATGTCTTTTTTGCTTATAGGCAAATGAGAAAGCAAATCTCTTGAGACATAAGCAGTGGTACTTCCCTGGAGGGAGGAGATGGGGATTCTGCTGTTGCTCTGAGTCTTGCCAGGTGCCAGAAGTGGTCCCCAGTGGTGGTGGTAAGAAAGAAATCTTCCCCCACGTTTCTGTATTTGCGTTTTGTCTGTAGCAATATGCTTTTGGGGGGTGGGGGGAAATGGGTGTGCAAATCCTGTTCTTCTCACAGAGCTGCATGAATGCTGGGAGGGGTGTTAGATGTCTCCCACTCAGAGGGTTTCAGTTTAGGAATGAAATCAGCGCTTGAGCTTGTTGCTTCTGCTGTCTCATGTATGCTGTATCTGCTGGTGATCATTGTAGCAGAGATTTAGCCACAAATAAACCTCCCTGGGACTCTGGAAATACTTATCTGTGTCCTCCTTTCTTAAATGTAGAAGAAGGGGAACTAATTGTGTCCTTACGGTGCTTGAAGGACCTCCTTTATGGGGTTCATAGAAATCTCATCCATGCTCACTGGGGTCATGCTAGGCTGCCTTTAATCTGAACATCTTGACATTTTATCCAATAACTGGCTATGAAAATGTTAAGTATATCAGCAAGCTTCCTACTTTTTGCCTTTTTCTGTAGTGTGTCCTACAGACAGTGACAGGGAAAGTGGAAAGCTGCTGAGACCCTGCTGACACAGCAGTAGAGCAGTTTTTTTTCAGGACAGGATCTTAAAACCTGTGGTTACTGTCAGATGTTGACACTTTAATTATGATCTCTGATACCCTGCCCCTTCAGGGGCTGTTATTAGATTATTTTGTTTTTTGGTAAGAAAATAATTTAATCTTGGTGATTTTGCAAAGGCTTGAGATGATCTCTGATACCATGTCCCTTCAGGGCTGTTATTAAATTATTGTGTTTTTTGGTAAGAAAATAATTTAATCTTGGTGATTTTGCAAAGGCTTGAATTACTGATTTTGTATTCTATCACCTTTCAAGGTCTATTGTAGGACAAGTAGTCCCCCTAAAAATGTTAACTTCTGTGAGATATTTCTCAAAGCTGTGTTTCATAAAGCAGCACATACTGGAACAGCCACAATCTGTGTTCAGGGCATGTACTGACCCTGTGCAAAGTTACATCCCTGTAAGATCTACATTTTCCTGCTGCAGAGGAAGTGAAAACATTGATCCCAGCTCATTAGGTGGGCAAACAGACACTTCCTGCAAGCCCAAAATATCCTTGGGTCAAAAAATTTACCCCCAAAAATTAGCTATTGCAGCTGAACCTGGCTGACTGCCTGCAGCTCTGGTGTGTGGAGGGACACCCAGTAGGTTGATTTATTAAAGTAGCCTTGTCCCAGTGTCATGATGACCAGCTGCTTTCAAAACTGCTTGTGTAAAATGTTTTTGCCTGTGCTTGTTGACACTGGTGTAGGAGCAATGCCCCAGAAAGACAAGAAAGCCCTTTTTTATCTAGTTGCTGTTTTGTAGGATACTTTTCAACTTAGATGGCTGCAATATTTGCTTTTCTTCTGTCTGTAAGGTTTGAAAAGGTCATTGATGAGTTACTGAGAAGCTAAAATATGCTGGGGTGAGGGAGCAAGATTTTGGATTGTGACAGCTCTTGAATTCTCCAGCTGTGCTTCTGTTCAGAGAAGAGAAAATCTGAGTTTCTCACACCCGGGGTGCCAGGCCTGTTACCTGTGCCCTTGTGTGGTGCTGCCTGGGTGTCTTGTCTTGGGTCACTAGAACCTGAAACAAGGAATAATCTGGAAATTAAATGTTCTCACTGAAGTGAATGGCCATGCTGGAAGCTGCATGGATTGAATAATTCCTTCTGCCTTCTCTTTTCTGATTGTCACCCAGATGATGAGAGGGCTGGAACTCCTCCACTGTGAGGAAAGGTTGAGAGAATTTGGATTATTCAGTCTGGAAAAGAGAAGGTGACCTAATTGTGGCCTTCCAGTGCCTAAAGAGAGCTGCAAGAAAGATGGAGAGAGACTATTTACAAGGGCCTGGAGTGGCAGGACAAGAGGGAATGGCTTCACACTGAGAGGGAGCAGGGTTAGATCAGATATTGGGAAGAAATTCTTCCCTGTGAGGAGGCCCTGGCATGGGTTGCCCAGAGAAGTTGTGGATGTCCCATCCCTGGAAGTGCCCAAGGCCAGGTTGGATGGGGCTCTCAGCAACCTGGGACAGAGGCAGTGTCCCTGCCCATGCAGGGGGGTTGGAACTGGATGATTTTAAGGTCACTTGCAGCCCAAACCATCCTGTGATTCTGTGATCTGTCATCTGCTGCTGTTGTCCTTATTATGTGTCTTACTGGGGGGGATTTGTCTCTCAGACCTGTCAATGTTATAATTTGTAGAAATTGCTGGAAAAGTCAATTTGCATAAAAACTTAGTTGGGACCACAAAGAGGAGAAGAAAGTGATCTTTGGATTCATCAGGCTAGACCTGAGAGCAGCTCACAAAAGCAGTCATGGCAGTCACAGATTCAAGAGTTTCTACAGTTCAAGCGAGGCAAAATGTAAAGTATATTGGAATAGCAGTTACAGTCCCTGTTTTCATATTTAATTTACCAGAGGCGGGGCTGTGGTTAGGTTTCAAAGCCTGTAAGACAGGCTGGCAGAGTGATGTTCTGAAAAGCTGCTCCCAGACGTGCGATCCCTGCTGTTAGTCTGGTTTTTAGGCAGAGTCAGTTCTGCACAACTTGCAGAAGTAAAATTCTCTCCTATCTGTTTTTAATAAATAAGGCACTGAGTCGTTGCACCTTTTATTTGGAGGAAGGGAGCATGACAGTGTTTTTTTTCTGTAGCACTCACTTTTACTCTTCAAAAACTGCACCCCATTAAGCTTTGTTCCTCTTTCCTAAGGAAAGACCAGCCTTGCTGAACAGTGCTGGGTATGTTTATGGCTGGAACCCAGCACAGGATCCACTTCCAGCTGGGGGAATCTGCTGGTGGAACTCAAGGACCAAACTTGATCTCCTGGGGATGTTTATTTTGAGAAGAAAAAAGTAATCCAAACTGAAAGTGCTTTCTTAGAAGCCGTAATGGCATTTACTCTTTCATAATTGTTTTGAAAATGTCAAAGTTGCTGTGGGAGCAATTGTTTTTACACATGGAAGTTGTGAAGGCTGCACATTCAGAACCTTTGGCAGTACTTTCCAAAGCAGCAGAAAGCACAGATTTAAATACAAATACTGTCACAGGATGTGCTTCAGGACAATATTACTGTGCCTTAGCAGCAAGGCCCCTTTTGATTCAAGGCTTCATTTGCCCAATCTCTGCACCTGGGTCTCCCCTTGGAAAGAGCCTCCCTTTCCTCCTTGGTTGTGGTGTTCAAATTTTATTGTAGTTGAGATGGAGACAATGCAAAGCAAGACACTCCATTTTCAGAAGGCTTCAAACTGTTTTTATTATAGCATGCATGCTTTTTACACATTCTTACAAAACTATGAGTTTACACTTTATTCACTGGTCATGAGAGACAAACAAAGTGCTTATTGGAATAGGCAGTTGCAGGTTTCTCTCATTTATCCTTCTTTCTTTCTTGATTCTGTGTCAACAACCTTGGTAGGAAATTATTTCAGAGGTAAACATGGATCATCTTGTCAAACTTCTCTCTGGCTCACAGAAGTAGCTGCAACACCTCTTCCACAAAGTCTAATGGGATAAGTGATGCACAAGAGCTTGTCAGCCTGAGACTGAGGGGTTAAAGATTGCACAACCAAATTGTGATTGCAAAGGGCTGACAAGGGACACCCTCTAAAAGCTGAACAAGCCCCATCCTGTGGGATGTATGGAAAGGACAGAGGGAAGGGGCTCAGGGCAGTATGAGCTGGTGATGGGGCTGCTGGGCCCTTGTGGCACTGCAGGACCTGGGGCATTCTGCAGGTCACTTCAGGATGCTCTTTGTCATGGCTTTGTGAGCTTTCAACTTGTTCAGTTCAAAGTCATCTGGACACTTTGGATCCATGTTGCAAGATGGGAACAAAATGCCTAAGCATCACCTTGTGCTGTTCTTTTTCCTGTGCTGAAGGTATAATAATGCCTCTTATTACTGTCCTGTGTGCCCTGGGTTAACTGTTCCCAAATGTTATTGAAATTATCTACTTTATAAAATACAAAACACCTCAAAACCCATCCCAAACCTGAACAAAAAACCTCAAACCCAACAGTTTAGCTTAAGACATATCTTGTTGGTAGAGATGTGGGATGAGTAATAATTGTCAAAGCAGTTATACAAGCAAACCTTGAGGACATGCTGACCTTAAGCTTGAGTTTAGAGTGAGCCTGTAGTAGTGCCTGGGAGGAGAGGCTTATGAGCAGTCAGTCAAACCAGGCATAGAAAAAGCTCCCAGTTGCCTGGAAGTAATGAACTTACTGACAGTAAAATACTTCTGATTAAGGCAGTGAAGTTTCAATTATTCCAGTTATTTAGAAATCTGGTTTATTACAGTTAAGGTAAAAAGAATTTAAATAGAACTAATAAAAAGTGGTTCATGTTTAATGGGCTTAAAAGTGAACAAAATCTGCAGATTCAAGAAGTAATTATACATTGCTGAGTAAATAGCATGGTTTTTTGTTCTACGTTTTGATTGGAGAAATATTGATTCTTTTAGATTAGTTCTGGTAATTAGACCAGGCTGCTTGTTTGTTTATTTTAAATGAAGCTAGTCTGGTTTGCTAGACTCATTGTCTATAAATGTATCCTATATTAACACATTGCATTGAACTGCAGGCAGTTTGTAATACCCTTGAATATCTGACTTTTTGGGCATATAATTGCAGATGAGCTGAGGGTTATTCTGGCAGATAAAAATGAATCATAAGAGCATAAATGCTGCTTCTCAAACTGCTACTCAGCCTGACTGAGGAGCTTTTGAAGAGCAGTGCCAAGCTAGCAGTGGTGACATCCATAATTCCAGTTTGGCACATAGGGTCTTTTGAATATGAAGCTTTGGTACAGTGAACACC
This sequence comes from Passer montanus, assembly GCF_014805655.1. NCBI lineage: Eukaryota > Metazoa > Chordata > Aves > Passeriformes > Passeridae > Passer > Passer montanus. The sequence continues at coordinate 3,593,318 of NW_024372036.1, forward strand.
TCTCTTTACTAATTAACTTCTAATTTTTCAAGTGATGGGGAGCAGTTTTTGACTTGGCAGTCAAACTGTTCAGAAATGCTGCAAGCTCCAAGAGAAGCGGGTGCTCACTTTTATACCAGTAATTTCACATTGTGCATTTCTTCCAGGACTTTATAACTCTTCCAGCAGGAAACAATATCTGCTTCAGTGGTTTTTTTGTGTCTCTGACAGAAGTGGAATCAATACAGAGGGATGTATGGAGATGCAGAAATGTCCACACAGGCAGGTGCCCACCTGGCTGGGGTTGTGATCACTGAGAGATCTCCTGTGGTCAGATTAGTGTCAGTATTTGTGGTACTTGTAGGACTGAAAAAGTACTCACAGGGGCAGAATATTTGAATGTCCTTTTGTCTGGGTCTGCCAGAGCTGGTTTATCTTTTTATCATGAGACCATGATAAAGAGAGCATCTGTGAAAACTCCCAAAGTCTCACTCTGAGCTGTGTCGCTGTCTGAACATTGCTGGTGGAAGGCAAGTGTGGATTTCTAGTGGGCCAGTCATTCCTGGGATTCCTGCAGCCCTCAGTTAAAGGCTATTTAGGTCATGTATCTCTCAAGCATTGCATGAAAAGGCTGCTGTTCAGAAGAAGCTGAACAAGGGACACTGAATCGTGACGGGGCTGACCAGTCCTGGATTTGTGATCTTTGTTGCAGCATATTTCAAAGACTCTGTGTGTTACCACAGAATGGTCCCCTGCTGGCATAAATTAACTATATTTGCTGCTAGAGGCCTATTTAGCAACAGAATGCCAAGGCCACCCAGGAGATGGGAGATATTAAGAAAAGGTGAGAGCCGTAGATGTTTTCAGGTTTTTGTCTGATGTGGATTTTAAAGACAGATGGGATATTTACAGAGTGGCTGCTGTTTAGTTTCCCAGCTAAATGGCCAGCAAAAGCCTGAATTTACACAATGTGCAGCCTTCCCACTTAAAAGTTAATTTTTTTGAATTGTAAAGAATTCTGGTTGTAATTTATAAATATTTCACCATGAGCAAAAGTGCACATTTATGCACATGCAGTTCAGCTTTGTGTTCAAAACATTATCTTCAAATTCACACAGGAGAAGGGTTTTTTTTTCTTTTATGGTGGCTTGTTTGGGAGTTTGAGGGTTTTTTATTGTTGGGTGAGGAGGTCAGTGTAAAGGTTGTGTGGTGAGTGGCTGCTGCCAGCATTGGTACAGAGAGCAGAAGGGGCTGGTGTGATATTGACAGAAAACACAGAACAATAAAACTTTGTTCAGCATATATTTGCTTTTGCTATCAGTCTGCTTGATAAGTCTGGTCTATCTTTTTAGGAAGATACCTGCTTTTGTGTATATGCAAAAACAGATCTGACCACAGGGGTAATTATGGATTCAGACTGATAACAGCCTTGTGCAATATTTGTCAGTGAAATAATCCAAAAGAAGAACAGATGTCTTATTCAGCAATGAACACACTGCTGCTGGCAGTCAGGGTGACATCCAAGAGAGTAGAAGTTGGATTCCATAGAAGGAGGACGGGGATGATGTGGGTCCCTGCCCTGCTCTTCCTTTCTTGCTTTTTCCCCCTTTGGGCTGTGACAGCAGATGCACAGCTCTGTGTGAGCAGTGTGAATGCACTGAGCAGGACCCAGCTCCCCACCCACTGTAATCCAGGCTGCCAGTTCAGCTCACTGAACTTACTGAGAAACTCTTTGCTTGTGTACCTGCTGCATTTTCAGGTCATATTTTTCACCTGTTATTTGCTCTTGACTGCAGAACAGTGGGTTTTATCTGAAGCTGGCTCAGTGACACTCACTCTGCAGAATGCCTACTTGTGGTGTTGGTATTTTTGCTTCTTTGTCTCCCCTGTGGTGAAGATCTGAAACATCTGGATTTGGAAGAATGGTGACTTTTGTCTTCCCTCACTCTTCACATGGCCTCTGTCTCCTTCCAGGCTCGAACCATGGAAAATTTCATGGTGAAAAAAATGAAAATGTATAGACATTTTACATATATAAAAATATATAGACAAGGTCTTTATCACTTGTCACAGATCTGTCAGGAAGACTGGAGACTGTAAAGTCAAAATTGCATGGCATGTATTCTGCTTCTCAGTTCTAGAGCTGCCTTCCTTCATTGCTGGTAAGCTGTGAGCAGTTCCTGGTTTGGAGGTGCATTTGTAGGTGAGATCATGCAAATGCTCTTCTGGGGATTTTTGGGGTTTAGTGTAGCAGGGCACTGGCAGGGGAAAACTTTCTGTCTCTCTTTGGTCTTGCAGCTGTGATTCCCAGAGCATACGGATAGCTCGGAGTGACCTGAGGCCTTTGCCTTACTCTGTCCCTCTTACTTATTAATCATAAAACTAATAAATAATATAATTTAATCTTTTCCATCCTGGCAGTACAGCTCGTGGTAGCAAACTCTGGAGCAGAGGCATAAATGAACAAAGGGGATGTGCTGAGCCCTGATCTGGCTCTGAGCTGGCTCTCAGGACGTGGTGGCTTTTTCTCTGGACACACTGATTCAGGAGGTGGTGGCTTTGCCTCTGGACATACAAATTCAGGAGGTGGTGGCTTTTTGTCTGGTCACACAGATTCAGGAGGTGGTGGCCTTTCCTCTGGGATGTGCTGAGTCCTGATCTGTCTCCGAGCTGGCTCTCAGGAGGTGGTGGCTTTTTCTCTGGACACACTGATTCAGGAGATGGTGGCTTTGGGCACAGGGGGTCAGGAGGTGGTGGCTTTGCCTCTGGGCACACAGATTCAGGAGGTGGTGGCTTTTCCTCTGGACACATGGATTCAGGAGGTGGTGGCTTTTTCTCTGGACACACTGATTCAGGAGGTGGTGGCTTTGCCTCTGGACATACAAATTCAGGAGGTGGTGGCTTTTTGTCTGGTCACACAGATTCAGGAGGTGGTGGCTTTTCCTCTGGACACATGGATTCAGGAGGTGGTGGCTTCTGGTCACACTGGTTCACGAGGTGGTGGCTTTTTTGTCTGGACACACTGGGTCAGGAGATGGTGGCTTTGTCTCTGGACATACAAATTCAGGAGGTGGTGGCTTTTTGTCTGGTCACACAGATTCAGGAGGTGGTGGCTTTTCCTCTGGACTCACTGGTTCAGGAGGGTGGTTTGCCTCTGGGCACACTGGTTCAGAAGGTGGTGGCTTTTCCTCTGAGCACACACTGGTTCAGGAGCTGGTGGCTTTGCCACCAGACAGCCCCAGGAGCTTTCCTGCCCCTGCCCTTTCACCTGCATCAGGGATCCTGCATTACTGAGGATCAGAGAGCAAATCACACTGCTCCTCTTCTGCAGAAGGCAGTGTTTAATACCTGAAATTTAAAGCAGCTCAGCACTTCTTGGAAGACAGAGTTTCAATTTCTTCCCAATTAGTGCTCAGTACTTCAAAGGGAAGCTTTGAACCTGGGCAGGGGCTTGCAGGCATGAATACTGTGCTTGCTGGGACTCTGGGTAGCAGCAGTCAGAGGCTTCTCCTTGCTCAGCCACAGCACATTTGCATGCAGACAGATGTCTCCTGGCTGGTTCTCTCTCTGTCATGTGTTTGAAGCTTAATTTTCTTTTTTTCCTGCATAGTTTTCCATCCAGAAAGCAGAGTTATTTCATTTTCCCTATAACATCTTATAGGTGAGACTCTTTTGTTTATCCTTTATTTTGCATCCCTGTTGTAACAAGTGATGGGGCTGTGCCACAAAGCATTTTCCAGATTCACCCAATCTGTCTAGCAGGTGGCTCCCTAGGTTTCACAGCTTGGTGTGTAAATGCATTTAACACTCCTGAAATTTCTTTTGTGGTTTATTTTTATCTGAATACAAAAGATGAATTCCCATTTGTCTTGAAAATTCAACCACTTGGAGTGAAGAGGAGCATTGTATGTAGTCTTAGAGATGAGTAGACATTACTGAAGTTTTTTCTTAATAATCAGAGACTAAGATTGGCAGCATTTTGTAATTACATAACATTGATCTATTTTATACATTGCAAGAGGCCTATTACTCAAATAATTTTGTACTAATAGGGCTTCTGTTAGATAACTCCTTTTCTGTTTGTTATGTAAGGGCTGGTATTATAGAATTGCTGTTTGAATACCAGCACTATAATTTTAGAATAGCTTTTATAATAGAAATACCAAGTAAGCCTTATTCCAAATATAGGCAATTATTCCAATATCGTAATTATTTTTTTTTCCAAATGAGGTCTCTTGATAATTGCTACTTAGGGTTCTGTTTTCATTATAAAATCACGATGCTGTCCTGTGCCCAGTCATAATCCATTATGTGCATTTTCTGTAATGAATGTTGTGCATTGGAAAAATATTGATCAGCAGTCCTGGAAACTGGTGATTGAGTTTCACCTACGAAAACATTGCAAGTGCCAGTTTAGTGACTCTGCATGTCTGAAACCCTCCTGTCATCTTTGTGTGTGTGTTTGTCTCTTGGGCTTTCGGGTTTATTTTGATGTTATTTGATATAACCTGATTTCTGCAACTGAGAACAGAAGCAGTGTGACCAATCTCAAAATGAGATTGGGAACACAATCAGTAAAAATTCCTTTGGAGCTCACAGAAGCAGATTATTCCTAAGCAAGGAATTTAGTTGCAAGCTATCTCCTTCATTGATAAAGGTGTAGATAGTAGTAAGACTTTTACCTTGGATTTGCTTGAGAAATGAGCTTGAGCTGTAGGTGAGCTTGCAAAAGGTCTTAAAACAGACCTGGACTTTGGGCAGGATATGAGGACAGGAGGACCTATTGACTTGGTGCATGGACAGCACCTGAAATATTCCTTTATTTTATGAATGCTGTGGTGCTTCTGTCCTGGTTTTCCACTGGACCCTTATTCACCACACTTTCTGGAGTATGTTGTATTTAATTTGTGTGTGCTTTAAACTCAGAGGCAGATAAAAGTTCCTATTTGTCTGTAACTTTTACATTCACAGCCTCCTTTTTATTTTTTTTTTTATTTTCCTTTTTGGCCAAATAATTCCAAGCATTGTCTGTTCTTTGAATATAAAAATGCTCTTACTTGTTTCATCTTAAGTGGTTTTGTGCTGCCTCTTTCAACTTCATTGAAATCTTCTGATGTGCCTCTACCTCCAGGGCAGCCAGGGTTTTAAGAGGGTCTTACACCATGACTTTGCTCTCTTTAGGGCTGTTGCTAAAGTTTAGTCAAAAAATGGGGGTGTCAGGGGTCTGTGGCTACCACTTAAATTTTATTTTTGGTATTTAAGCTAGATTTTGTTTGGATTTTGTTTCTTTAGAGGCCTAACTCTGACCAGGTGAGTTATGCTGCATCTTCACAGAGGGCTGTGCTGATAAATGGGAATCACTCTTCAGTCCAGCTGTTGTGTCCTGGTACAGATGTGCCCTCAAGCCTCTCCTTACCTGGACTGTCCAGATTGTGGTGCAGAGCATCTGGATGGGGCTGATGCCTTGTGAAGGCTGACCTAGAACAGAGACTGGACAGAGCTAAAGAGTGAAGTAGGTATTTATTAGGAGGCCTCCATGGATCCACCTTGGGCAGCACAACCCAAAATGGCCACAAAATGGACAGCAGGTCAGGGGGTCTCACACTTTTATAAGTTCTGGTGCATTAGCATATTGGAATTAGTTGTCTAATTACAGCTTTAGCCCCTGCAGTCCCATCCTGCTTGTTTTTCTCTCTCCAGCCCACGGGGTTTGTGCTCTTGGGCTGAGATTTGGATCATTTGTCCTTGGTGCCCAGCTGGAGCAGGAATTGTTTTGTCTCCCTGCTCTGTGCACAGAGCTCACCATCCCGTGACATGAAGCTCAGACCCACAAACTAAGCAGCACAGGATCTGAAACATTTAAAAGCTAAACCTGAGGCATCAGGACCCTTGAGCTTTACCACCCCATCAGCACCGTGTCCCTGCACAGGCTGTAGCTGCTGCCACCTCATTTCTCCCCTCTCCAAGCTCCAATATCTCCTTTTTGTTCACCAAACCCCTGGAGTGTGCCTGCTCAGGCGTTCCAAAATCCTTGATTGTGGAGCAGGGAGAAGAGGGAGGAAGCACCACTATCATCTGTTGGGTCCTGTGATGGGAGGTTCCTTTGTGCTGAAATCTAGATTTTGTTAAAATCTTGTGTCAGGTCCTGCAGACACAAGAAGTGTCAAGTGGCCGTGCACAACCACGGAAACGAATCCGGTCGATTGTAGCCTGGTAATTTCCTGTAAGGAGCTTACTGGATTAGAGCAAAGGCTTGGTTTGCCAGCAACACCACCTGACTGTAATATTTATCGAGCAGTATTACCTGTTTTAAATATTAGTCCACTTCTGCCCCATTCATGCCTTCATTCTTGAGGTAAGAGGGGCTTTTTTAGCTCAGTGGCGTACAAAGCCATGTAGTGGAGAGGACACCCAGCTGATTTTTCGGGCTGCTGAGCAGGCAGTTTTAGTAGCTGAAGCACTTCCAGATTTACCTCGATGTGCTTTTGTCACCATAATCCCTCCTCCATGTCAAGACTGATTCTCTTTCCTAGCCAAGACTCGCATCGTGCGTTTTTGCCGTTCCATTTCTTCTCCTTTTTTTGAATTCGTTTGTTTGTCTGTTTATTAATCAATAACAAATTGGGAAGATGTTGGTAAACCAGTCAAGTATATGCTTATTAGCTGGAGTCTGCGCTACCCTGATTGTCCTGGCTCTAGCCTATTATTTGTATTGGTAAGTTGGATTTTTGTACTGCAGCTGTGCTGGGGGTGGCTTGTCTTTTAAAGTGCTTCCTTGGGGTGAGCTGGAGAGTGGTGGTAATTTTTGAAGTGCTCTGAAAGGCTGGTGTGTACTTACTGATGTGTGGCTGGGGTAGTTACCTTCCCTGATTTGCTCTTGTTTCTTGTTATGGGACTCGGTTTTGTTGCCTTCTGAGTTTTTGTGTTTTTATTCAGCTGAGAGCATAGTGGCTAAGGATGCCACTTGGGCAAGGTGGTGACTGTGTATTTCCATTTTTTTTTCTGCAAGCCTTTATAGAGCTCTTTCACTCTTATTTTGTGCTCTTAGTATTCTCACAGCTGTCTCTCAGCACGTAACACGGAAATTAGCTGACAGGCTCACCATGCATTAGGGTGTCTGTGGGACACATATATCTTCAACATGGAAAAGAGATGTTTCAGGCAGGTGAAAATTAAGATTCTACCCCTTGGGGGTGAGCTGGCCTTGGAGCAGCAGAGCCAGGAGCCCACACGTGCCTGGGTGTTTTGACTGGGTTTGGGAAGGGTGGGAGCAGGGCAGGGCTGCCCTACATTTCTGGGCTGGCCTTGTTTCCCTGTGTCTCCACATATGTCCAGGATGTTCAGCCAAAAGAAATCTTGAAACTTTTTAGAACCTTGTCTGGAGCAAACAGCGACTTTTAGAAATGCAATCTGTTGACTGGCTTTAGTGAAAAAAAATACACAGCAACTGTAAAAGGAAAAGCTTGCTGGAATTGGAATTAATATGGCTGCGCCTGGACAACTTTCCAAGGAGTGTGACATTGCTGGGAACAAGTTTCCAGCATGACACATGAGTTTGTTTGTTTGTTTAATGAAGTGTTTAAAAAACAAAAGAAATTAAAATCTATGTAGGATCATCTTGGTTTTACTTTGCCAAGTTTTTCCTCCAGGCAGTTATGCCTGTACTGCTTACAAGCCTACAAGATCCTCTGTGTGTGTGTGTACACACTTGTAATATTAATGAGTTTATTTACATTTAAGCTTTACAGTGATTCTCTGCAGATATGTAAACTCTCAGCTATACAGTGTGGCAGCTCAAATTAAAATGTATGTGATTACTAGTCTGTGTAGTCCTCAAAATGTGCAAGGAAACAACATTCTTGATGTGAGCAGGCACAGTCCAGGAGTTTGATTAACAAAAAGGAGATATTGGAGCCTGGAGAGGGGAGAAATGACAGACATGTGTAAGTGATTTTACAGTTTTAATGTTAAAATCAAGAAATCTAGAGCTTAAGGACATCTATAGCTGTCCTGCTAAATGTTATTTAAAGTTCATGTGGTAAGTACATACATGCATCCAGTGTGGTTTTTAATTAATTCTTCATGTCTTAACTCAGTATTGGGGTGTGATGTGTGCATCTGGCAGCAGTTAGATTTTGTACTGATGCAAATATAAATTTGTGTGCATTATGCATACAGAATAACATGCACACATCTCTTAGAATTCTTTCTTCCCCCTTATTTTGTTCCCTCTTAAAATTCTTGACTTGAATCCAGGTCAAATCTGGTTTGCAGGAGAGATTACAATTCTGCACACAGCAGGAATTAGCTGGTATTAGGTCAGATCTTCTTCTTCCACAACCTCGAGGTTCAGGAGAAAATTAATTACATCACCTGCTTGTTTGTGAGAAGAGAGCTCATTCAAACCTCTTGATTAGATGTAGATGAGATTTAATGCAAGTACCTTGCAGCACTTTTTTGCCTTTGTTGGTTTGGGTATTTTTAACTCTTTAGTTGGTTGTTGCTTGAAAAAAGCTGACTTTGATAAATATTTTAGTTCATTAATTTTTAACGTAAATCTGCCCTGTAGGAAGTAGCTAGAAAGCCTAATTATTTCCTTTTTCTTCTTAAATATGTTAGTTTGGCTGCTGCAATTCCCTTAGAATATCCTCAGATGGAGCTGGGGTGATTAAGATCAGAGATCACCAGTTCAGCAGGGAATCAACCTTGAATATTGAGAGATTAACTCGGGGTTGGTTTTTTTTCTGTAATTCCATCTGATCTTTTGCCTCTCCTAGGTTGGAGCACCCTTATTAACTTGCTGGACCAGATGCATTTTGGTCTGTTTCTGGGCTAAATTTAATTTGTCCTCTCTAAGGAATTCATCTAAGGAAGTGAAGATTCTTTGTTCCTCTGGGGCTTGTGGCACCCTCCAGGTCTGGGGCTCCCTTGCTGCATTTCTCATGCAATGTCACCCCAAGCCTTGGAAATCAGCATGTCCCTTCTACTAACCTTCAGGGAAAAAAAACCCAACCAAACAAACAAAAAAACAAACAAAACAAACAAACAAAAAAAAAACCCACAAAAAAAACCCACAAAAAACCCAAAACAAAACAAAACAAAAACACCAAAAAAAACACCAAAAAAAAACCACAGAAAGAGGAAGAGAGGAAGATAAATATGCATTAAATATGCATTTCTTGGATTTGTGGAGGCTGGTGCTCAGGCAGTGGAGAAAGGGTGAGGGACCACCACAGTCTCAAAGTTACAGGCAGCTTTTTAGGGAATAATCCAGAGGATTCCTCATTACCCAGCCATGTCTCCTTCTGATGCCAGGTGTGCATCCTCACAGGATGCACTCAGCAATCCAGCAGTGCAGAACCAAAGTAGACAAAAATTATAACAGCATTAGACATCACATTTTCTTCTTTGTTCAGTTATTGCTGCTTCAGAGAGCCTGTTTGGTTAAATTCTCTCCACAGCATGAGCCCCTAAAAGAATTGTTCTTTTTCACCAATCAAGAAATCTCTTAGCCCATAAATAATGGATTATCACTCTGTGTAGGTTTGTCATCTCTTAATATATAGGATAAACTCATAAGAATCCTCTGAACTTTTCTTTGTCTGTTTTAATTGACCATTTCCAAGCTACAAAATATTTGAAACAAATGCTTTTCCTTTCTTTTTCCCCTGCTGCCAAATCTGCCTTCTGTTTCAGCTTCTGGCCACCAAAGGAACCTGGAATACTAACATGTATTTAGTGTGATTAATTGGTGTACTTTGTATTAGAAGTAAAGATAATTTGACACAATGATTTTACCTCATTCCTAGAGCTACCTTGTTGCTTGAGTGAGGTGCCCAAATGCCTGAACTTGCCATGAAATGCTTTGATTTTATGAATGCACCTTAAGAGCAAAATAATTCAGATCACAACATTTTGGCTACTGTTCTATTTTGTGCTGCAATAGATTAATGTTTTTTGAGAAGGGTCACCCATGCTAGACTTCTAGTTTTAATGAGCTACATAATTTCAGTGCCCCATGTGTTTTTTATTTTTTGCTTATTGACTGTAATAGTGCTTTGCTCTCTCTGTTTCTATTGTTTGAAATAGTAGTTTAGCACGTGATGTCTGTCTTCACTTGGATTTTATTAGCAATTTCCATAATGGTGTTTTTGGACTGAAGGTATTATCTGTTATTCCAGCCACAATAACCTGGAGGTTCCTAATTTCTGCATGCTGGGGATGATGCACAGACAATAGGGCCAGGTTGTCTCCATGGGAAGCCCCTGGCCATGGGAATGGTTTGATGCTCTGGGAAGTGCAGTGTAAACCCTAAACTGGTGAAATGTGAGCACCGAGACCCCTTCCTGTCACGTTAGGGCTGGGTTTGTTTTATCTGTCATCTATGGATAATGTGCCCATAGTCTAGCAGCCCGTGCTTGAAATATATCTGTGTTTGTGTAAAAGCCACTGTGTGCTCTGCTGCTTTATTTAGGCAGCTTAAAGTGAAGCATTGAGCTGATAGGTGTCCTACATTGACTGGGTAGTTGTCTCTGAGATAAGTGCCTGGAGATTAAAGCAGCCTGTGCCTTCCTAGCACGCCCGTAGCACCAAACCACGCACTTTGAGGAGTGTAGGGTATTCCCCTAAATCAGGAGTTTGCAGAGAAGATGGAGCTCTGAGCAGCTTTCTCAGTGTGGATTTCAGGGGGTTGTTTCTGTGCTGTGGCTGCTGCTTGTGGAAAATATGGAAACCGTGACTGTCTAAAAGATCATTACCCAAAGAATTCTGTGGCCATGCCCACGTGCCCAAACCATGAATTTATAACATAGCATTGCTGTGTCTTTAAATGTGATGAGCTGAAGAGGTTGAGCTTGGCAGACTTTTCAGCCTGCTTTGCTATGGAAATAGAATTTAGTGTTGTCCTGTTCAAAGACATTTATCTGTCTCTCTTCAGTGATATGTTTTGAACTCATGGAGGAATTTCCAGACACACTTGGCTGGCTGGCGAACGTCTGTGAGGGTGTCTCCAAAATATCTGGAATACTTCAAGTTTCATGGAAGTGGCCAGGGAGAGGAGAAAGGGGCTGCTAAGAGCCTGTTATGACAAAGTTGGATGTTCTTTGCTACCCGTGTCTCTACATGGATGTGAGCACTGTCAACACTAAAATCCAAGTTCATAAGGAGCCAGGCTTTTGGAATGACATGCTAAATTCCATTCTCTGGCAGGCAGCTCTCTAAGCTACTTAAGCTCTTCTCTGCAACCAGAACAATTGTTATCCAGGAACTAAACAGAGATTCCTATATATGGCTTTGGGTTGGAGGTTAGATAAAACATGAGATATTAAAGGCTGGAAGAGCAGCTGTCGACACTGCACAGGCTGCTTTTTCCTTTTGAACACAAACCAAGTTGACCTCAGGCACTTGGCTGATCCTGCTCGGTGCAGTGGTTGCTCTGCCTCTGGTGCAGAGAGGCAGCAGCTCCCTTTGCACTGAGGATGTGCAGCAGCACAGGTCCCCAGGCATTTGGTCCCCCATGGCTGATTTGCTTGCCCTTTGCAAACAAATGATGTCAGACTGTGCTGTGAGAGAGATGTGATTTAGCACTGTGAAATCTGGAAGACACCACGAGAGACACCCATCATTTCAGTACTGGCAAAGGGATTGAGAGGAGTGAAATAAATGTAAGTAATGCTTAAACTTAGGTCTGTCTTAACAATGATGGATGTGTTTGAAATCACAGATTTAGCTGGTAGGGTTAAAAATTAATCTGTGGCTGAGTTACCTGGTAGGGTGTGTCTGTGCTGCAGCTGGGATGTGATTAGTTTTAAAGGAGGGATGAAATGCTTGTAAGAGTAGCCATGACAACACAGAGCTCATTGCAGGCTGCAAAAACCACCTGGGAAGTGGAGTGAAAACTCAGGCAGTTTGGAGTTAATTATTATTGCTCCACGTGCAAAGCCTGCCTTCCTGTACAGCCCACTGATGACATTTCAAGGAGAGAGGTCTCAGGATGGCTTCACCTGGTCAAATGAAAGATCTCAGCATCTTTTTTTTTAATGGAGGTTGTCACTGTGGGCTTGTCATTAAAAAAAAAATAAAAGCAATCACAGAATATAGTTGGGTTTGTGTGATTTGAGTATGGGGCAGCTTTCAGCCAAGCTTATTTCAGAAATAGGTTGGTTTGCTCAGGGCTTTGTCCTGTTGGGTTTTGAAAATGTCGAAGGATGGCATTTCCTCAGCCTCTTTGCACTCAACCTGCTGCAGTGCTGAACCCTCTGTTCTGTGTCGTTAACACAGCTGGCAGTAATGTAAATTGGTGTCATCTTTTAAAGAGAATCTTACTAGTCTATGTCCAAAAGGGAATGATGAGTCAGTTTTTCCAGAGGTGCCTGCTTGGGACAGGCCATTTGAAAATGCAAACATCTGAAGTTTGGTAGACTTTGAAACTGAAGTAAACCTGGGAGAGGCCTGTGGGTTTTCTTTTTCGGTGGCCCTTTTTTTTCCTGGAGAGATTCAAACCAATGCAGGTGGCCATGGTTTGGCCTCCTCTGTGTGAAGTGCTGATTTCTTATCCTGCAGTAGGAGTGGGCCAGGAAAACAGATGCTGTCAGCCCCTGGAGTCACTCCCCTTCTCCTGTTTGCCCTATAGTTTGAAATATATATTCACCTGTAATTGTTTGAAGATGTTTTCCCTCAAATCCCTGTCATACATGTGTTCTTTTTGCTTTTACATAGTCCAATACATTAATAAAATCAGAAGGTGAAAGCAAAACTTTGATGTGTGTAGCAGAGATCATAAAGTGTAGGAAGTGCCATCCAGGGAAGGATTGAGGAGACCAGCTGTTTACATGGGATCAGGTAGGATGACAAAAATTAATACATTAAAAGCAATCATAGAATATAGTTGGGTTTGTGTGATTTGAGTATGGGGCAGCTTTCAGCCAAGCTTATTTCAGAAATAGGTTGGTTTGCTCAGGGCTTTGTCCTGTTGGGTTTTGAAAATGTCGAAGGATGGCATTTCCTCAGCCTCTTTGCACTCAACCTGCTGCAGTGCTGAACCCTCTGTTCTGTGTTGTTAACACAGCTGGCAGTAATGTAAATTGGTGTCATCTTTTAAAGAGAATCTTACTAGTCTGTGTCCAAAAGGGAATGATGAGTCAGTTTTTCCAGAGGTGCCTGCTTGGGACAGGCCATTTGAAAATGCAAACATCTGAAGTTTGGTAGACTTTGAAACTGAAGTAAACCTGGGAGAGGCCTGTGGGTTTTCTTTTTCGGTGGCCCTTTTTTTTCCTGGAGAGATTCAAACCAATGCAGGTGGCCATGGTTTGGCCTCCTCTGTGTGAAGTGCTGATTTCTTATCCTGCAGTAGGAGTGGGCCAGGAAAACAGATGCTGTCAGCCCCTGGCGTCACTCCCCTTCTCCTGTTTGCCCTATAGTTTGAAATATATATTCACCTGTAATTGTTTGAAGATGTTTTCCCTCAAATCCCTGTCATACATGTGTTCTTTTTGCTTTTACATAGTCCAATACATTAATAAAATCAGAAGGTGAAAGCAAAACTTTGATGTGTGTAGCAGAGATCATAAAGTGTAGGAAGTGCCATCCAGGGAAGGATTGAGGAGACCAGCTGTTTACATGGGATCAGGTAGGATGACAAAAATTAATACATTAACACAGAGGAGAGGAAAAAACTTTGCAGAGAAAACTAACTAGAAATGAAGGTATGAAATGCCAGGGAAAAATAATGTTCTTAAAATATAATGGCCTTGTTCAAAACTTTTTTTGGAAAGAAAACAGAAAACCCTGTAATATCAGAAAAAATTAATGGGTACTTAAGTTCTTGTGAAATTACTGTAGAAATAAGACTTGCAAACCATGAAGATACTGTTTTGTATCTGGAGTTCAGAAATAGCATCAAATGCACGTTACTAAATAGACCATCTTTCCACTTGGTGCACATATTGCCATGGTGAGGGGAGAATTAAAAACAAATCATTTCTTCTCGAGAGATCAATAATAGAAGCTACAATTCTGAAAATAGATGTTTACGTGGAGAAGAAGATGAAGCAAGGATATTTTAGGTTTACTACCCTCTAGATACGTCTGGGAGGTTTTTGGATTAGCTGGTGATTGCTCTGCTTGTGCAGTGGGAGCAGGGCAGAGCTGCACCAGGGTGATATGTGTGGGGATGGATGCAGCTTCCTTCTGTGCTCAGAGGCCTGGGAAACAAACAGCCCAGTTCAGAGGGGTTTTTCTAGCAAAAAAACCCCTTTTTTTTAGTCAGCTCATCTTATCTGACTAAATCCAAGTGTTTATGGTTATTAATATAATACCATGTCTCTGTGCCATGATAGCAGATAGCATCAGATTGGTGGTGTCAGGACACCAGATTGTCATTCTGCTCTGTGGTTCAGCAAGTAGGGGAAAAATAAAGCCAGGAGGGTTTCTTCTGAAGTATAAATAACTCCTGGAGTTGCACGTAGTGAGGGGAGGGAAAATAGCATGCTGAATATTGTGGCATGGAGGTGGAGAGTGATGGATGGAAGACTTGTTCATGTTGTGGATTCAGGGGGAGCTTGGTCTGTGCTCCTCCTTGGTTTCTCAGCTCTTAAGCCATGTTCATTTATCCTCCCCTTTCTCTTCACCTGAGCAGTTGTGGATCAGGTTTGGGCCCCTTGCTCCACAGGGGTGTGGGGCAGCTGCTGTTTTGTAGGAGGTTTGGCTGTCCCTGTGCTCTCCTTGGATTTAATTTACTGGTGATGTTAGTGGTGGCAGCCCCAGGGGTCAGGTTTTCTGTTCAGCAGCTGTGAGGCTCACTTTGGAAATTGTTCCTCCATCCAGGGAGTGACACCTGGAGCTGTGCACTCTGGTCTTGGGGGGAAGCCACACACTCATCTGGAAACAGGCAGCATTTTCTAAAAGATGCCTTGCTATATAACATTTAACTTCTTTAAAGCCATTATATTGGCTTTGTGATGTTACAAAGTTTATTGGGGCAAGCTGGAAAAAAAAATCCCATATAATTTACTGTGTCTAATTAATTTATTACGTTCCAGTTCATCTGGTTGCTCCATAGCTCTGCTCTGGCCACTTGCTGTCAGTGAAACTCTGTCTTCAATGAGGGTGGAGAAACTCTTAAATTTTTTGCAACCTGAGAGTTGTACAGAGCAGAGCAGGTGACTCAGGAAAGGGCACTTCACCAAATGTACTGTCAAACTGAAAATCCCTGCATAGAAACACAGAAATGCTGAAGTTAGAAATGCTGAAGTTTCTCTCTGAAATAGTTGTATTTCAGCCTCGTTTGTTTGGTTTGTCTTTCTTAACAAAGAAAACTTTTTTTACCTAATTAAACTTCAGAATTTGGGACCTAATGGAAGTTTTAATTAGCAGATACAAGGCAGATGTTAATGTCAAGTTAGAAATTAGGAGTCAAGGGGATGACATATTATCTAAGCATGTTACTCTTGAACTATTTCTTAGTATTTTCCCCACAGTGTTCAATTAATGCTTTAAAAGTGTCATTATCAGAGTCTAGACATAAATCTGACTAAATCCTGTTTTATGGTGCCAGTTGTAATTGTGGTAGCTCCAGGTTTTTGTATTCATAAAAATGCATTTTCACCCATGCAGTCAAACTATCAGTCTTAATAACTTCAGAAAGAATGAAAGGCTTTGGAAAGATATTGAATTACTGTGAAAATCCACTCTGGATAGTATTCTTCTCACTAAAGAGCAGCCACAGCCAGAATGTAAGGGAGGAAACAAGACCTAAGTGCCAAGGAAAGTCTGGCTGCTTTAAAATTCAGAGACCTCATTTTCTACCACCTGCTTTTTATTCAGAGATTGCAAGAGGCTCTTTTTTTTCTAACTCCCAGTTGGGTTTTCAACTTTGAATGAACTAGTTGAAATGAAGAAAATACTCACTACACCTGCTAGCTCTATCAAAACCAGAAGTAATTAAGGCAAAAAGTCTTTCTTTGCAAGAGAAATGGAAAATGCTTATATTTAAGGGAGAAAATGTCAGTATCAGCATTTGCTCCATGGGAAAGGCTGAAAATTATAGAGCTGCTAGATGCAGAATGTGATTTCCTGGTGGTTAAGTCTTGACATGATTTCCAGTCAGGGAGTGCAAAAGTCCTGAGTTCTTCAAAATAAAAAAGTACCCATTTTTCATCTATTTGAGAAGAAATTGCAGCTCCAACTGCTTCTGTGAAATAAGATGTTTGTAAGTTTTGGTTTCAATCCTTTTTTATAATTTTAAGCAGATAGAGTTTGTTTTGCTTTTTTTAGTGTCTGGTGTGTTGTTTTTTGGGTTTTTTTTAAATTTTATTTTAATCAAGCTAAAATCCTGGGTTGTATTTTTTGACTCACAATATGTAATTTATTGGTGGTTTTGCCTACCTTCATGTCAAGTGGAGGGGAGGTTGTAGCTCCTCCTGGCCTGTCACAGCCCCAGGAATTGTGTCAGCACCCAGCCTGGTCAGGGTTTCACAATACTCAAGGTGTTTGTGCAGAAATGACAGTGACCTGCATGGGGAATAAAAGTGGAGAAACCAAATATGTGTCACATTTTTAACATTTGAGAAGTTAAGCTCAGGGTAGGAGTCTGGTCCAGATGACAACTGGGAAGAATTGCTTCCTTTTGTCTGTCCTTTTTGCACGAGTATGTCTGAAATGTTCATCTTAACTTTCTTACTGCTCTGTACTGGTTGATCTATGCATTGACTGAACAGGAAAAATTCAACTTTTGTGGGGAGGGAAGAGATTTGCTGCTCTTGCCTGTAAAAAAGAAACATTAGTGCTTCTGTCCAAATGCAAATGTTATCACAGATTTGTGGGATTGCTGATACAGTGCAGCACTTACAAAGGTGTTCAGGCTGCAGCAGGATGGAATAAATGATGAGCTGATTTGAGAAGGGCATTGATTATGGCCAGCCATAATTGTGGCATTACTTTTCAATCATGAGATCCATGCTCTCCTGGTTTCCACTTCCCACCCTTTCTCTGATGACAATGCTGATTTTCTAAAGGTAATTTCTTACCAAATACCAGCGTAACTACTGGGTTAAAATGAAGTTCCTTCAGGCCTACAGTTCCTATCCTGGAAATTGCTGGACCTCAGCATGTTTTTGTATCTGTGTATATTGATATATGAGCAAAGTGATTTTTCAAATCCAGGGGTTTCTGCCCTAATAGTGGGACCTGCCTTTGGCTGAGGGGCATTCTTTGGTGAATCTGTGATCTCACACTGTGAGCACTAAACATGGCTAAAATTGGTCATCCCCTCCATCCTGCTCCTTCCAGGGATAAACATTGTTCCTGCTCCCTCACCCTCAGCTCCATAAACCTCACAGCCACATCAGTGTGGTGCTGAACACAAACTGCTCAGTCATGGCTTGGCTGCAGAGAGCAACACAAGCACAAGTGGACAATCAGCAGGTCCCTCTGGGGATGTTTTACATCTGCAACATCCTAAAGCTGTGTGCTGACACTAAGGAAGGGATTTCCCATGCCTTGGGTACAACTGGGAGTAGGAAGCATGCAAAATTCTGTGATTATTGGAGATTTGTTGGCTAATTTTTCACTATGAGCATTCAAAACTACTTAAATGTCTTGTGGTGCTGCTGGTGGTGATTTTGTTCACTGCAAGTGCAGCATTGAATGATGTGTGGGCTGTGCAGGGAGCTCCAGCTGGCTCCTGGCTCTCCCAGGTTTCCTTCCCTTGGTGTACAGGGTTAAAGGGGTGCACTGTGTTTGCCAGAGGTGCTCTGCTTGCTTTTCCAGCCAGGATTTTCAGCTGGAATGCTGTGTACAGTTCTTGTGCCCCCAGCACAAGGAGGACATGGAACTGTTGGGGCCAGTCCAGAGGAGGCCACAAAGTTCATGGGAGGAATGGAGCCTGTGGAGACAGGATGAGAGATTTGGAAGAGAAGAGAAGAAGGAGAAGAGAAGGAGAAGAAGAAGAGAAGGTTCTGTGGAGACTTCAGAACAGCTTCCAGGATCTGAAGAGGCCTGCACAAAGCCAGAGAGGAATTGGAGTGACAGAAAATGGGGAATGACTTCAAACTGGAAGAGAGTAGGGTTAGATTAGGTGTTAGGAAGAAATTCTTCCCTGTGAGGGTGGTGAGGCCCTGGCACAGGCTGCCCAGAGCAGCTGTGGCTGCCTCATCCTAGGAGATGTCCAAGGCCAGTCTGGACAGGGCTTGGAGCAACCTGGGGTAGTGGAAGGTGTCCCTGCCCATGGCAGGGTGTGGAATGGGATGAGCTTCAAAATGCCATCCAACCCAAACCATCCTGTGATTCTGTGATGTGCTTTCTTATTTATCTCTGCTGAGTGAACCTGTCTGATGCAAAAAAGGGAGTGTTCAACAGCAGGACACCCTGCCATTGCACTTGGGTGAGATTCCAGGGAGCAGTGACCAGGACTGAAAATGTGTGTCTGTCCTTTAAAGAAGTGCAGTGGACCTGCTGGAGCGTGCTGAGTTCTCCAAGAGCTTCTCCCAGCCTGCTTTTGCTCTCAGAGCAAGCTGGAAACTTGGCAGTTTTTTGGAATTTGGGGCTGACACACAAGCTGAGCTCCAGGTGGGCAGGCAGTGCTCAATGATGGGATGGGCTCCAGTCCACTGTGGCACAAAGCAGGGCTCCTGCCCAGCCTGGGAAGCTGTTGGTGTGTGTAGAGTCCAACACAAGGGAAGGAATAAGGAATTGAGGAGCCAACAGGGATTAGCATCTTGCTTCTCCCTTCAGGGAGTTCTATCCAGAGTGGCAAAGTGGGGAGAGTAGCTGCCACCAAGCAAGCAGGCCAGAGTGAAGTTTAAAAGTTCCCAGGAGGAGGAACAAGGCAGGCAGAAGGTGTTTGACAACCATTCCTGAGTGAGTCACGCTTAGCTGTCTGTCTGGAGCCAGGAGGAATTTGCAAAGCTGAATAATTGTTCCTATTTATTTCTTAAAATATACAGAATATGACAGCGTTCTAGCTCGTGCGTTTCAGTGTAAATGTCTTGCAGTGGGCTGGTATTTTCCCCTGGTTTTAATCCTTTTTTCTTGGAAATTGCAGTCTTGCTTATCTTCTGCTGCTCCATCCTGCTGTGTGTTGCTGTGCTGGTGGGAGCATCAATCCCCCTGCCTTGGCTCATGTCTCTGTGCCTTCACTAAAGATGAAACCAGGAGTAATCTGTGTCTACCTGAGTTTGGTTTTCAAAACCAGGCTAATTATGTGGTTGTATGGTTTGTAGAACAATGTAAGTTATAGGGTGTTTATTTTTCCTCCTGATAGCAGGTAGGTAAAAGAAAACTTGAGCTCAAATTCTTGCAGTTGGGTAAACCTTGCTGATCAGTAATATTTGGGACAAGGTTTGTTAAGGCTGAGTTCTACAAGAGCTCTCACAAGTATCTGTAAATATGCATATACCCACAAAACTCATCTGAACCTGTGAGAAACGAGCCAAACTTGCCAAATTTGCAATTATTATAGATTCTAAATTTAACAGCAATTAAGGTTCAGTAATTACAGTTCTAAGAAAAAATTAATTTTGCGTTGCTCATACTGAAACAAAAGTGTGAGACTGCAGACTGAGGGATGACAAATGTGTGTATCCAGGGGAGAGGCAGCACACAAACACCTACCAGCAGTTGTAAGTGACATACTCTAATAGAAACTATTCAAAGTTTATTAAAACATAAGGCAGTGATTGTCTTCCTGAAGTAAAAACAAGTTGTGGGGTGCCTTCCCTGGAAAGCTCAATGCAGAGCCCTGAGATGTCCTGGGAGCATGGGAAGCTGTTTTGTGGGAAAAGTGATGCCAACCTGCTTTGGTGAGACTCTGCCATGACATCAAAGTTGTCTGAGCTGGTTTACCCAGGGAACTCGTGACAGAATCTCTCTAGTTTCCCTCTTGTGAACAGAAAATCCCTACGAAAATACCATTATTTTCTTTGTCAATAAAGAGGTGCTCGCAGTGAAAGAAATTCTGCAAGGAGTTTTGCTTCCTTGTGGGGGTTGTCATGCAGCCAGCAGATTTCTAAGCAAGTCAGGGTTCATTTTGGTTATCCAATCCATTTGTTCAAATAGAGGCAATGTTAACTGAAGGGTGTATGCTGAGAAGAAATTGAATTTGTGCACACTTGCTCTCTCTTTTTTATGCCAAGTGTGATACAAGGAAATGGTTAAAATTAAATTTGGAAAACAGCCATTTTAATATTGCTGGTGTTTTCAGCTGTAATAGTGTAGCAGAAATTAGAGAAAATATAATTTCATCCCTAGTGGAAGCATAAGCACAGTGCTTTCTGCAGCTGTTGAGGAGGTTCAGTCATGTCAGTAACATTGAATTTAGGGCAGAGAAGAGGGAAATCTGCCCCTAGTGCAGAAATAGTGCAGTGATGTGCACTATTGAGAGCTGGTATTTTTCCCTTCTGGTTGCACTGAGTTGTTTGAATATATTTCTTTGCTTTGTTATTATATGCTGTGGCCTTATCACTACAAAATGCAAGTTAAACAATTGGTTATCTTGGTATTTTTTCTTACAGCAACCTGTATCTTGAATATAAGAAGGAAATGTAAAAACTTCTCATTAAGTCTAATTCTGTATTCCTGTGAAATGATCATTAATGTCAGAGCCATAAGCACTTCCTTCCTTTCCTTCCTTTCCTTCCTTTCCTTCCTTTCCTTCCTTTCCTTCCTTTCCTTCCTTTCCTTCCTTTCCTTCCTTTCCTTCCTTCCTATTGGCATCTCATCAGGATGATGAGTCAAACCAAAGGCTTTTTATTTGATGGGAATAGTCTTATCAAAAATCTCTACAGATACTGAGCCAAACGTATTGACATGAGTGGAAGTTTCTGTGGCTTGAATGCCTTCAGATCAAGCCCAAAGTAAGGAATATATTTCAGACAGATGGTGGTGGTGATCTTTCACTCTTGACCGTTTCTGGAAATTGTCTGTGGTGCTGTTTCAAGGCCAAGATGGACGACATTTCAAGGAATGAGTTTTCATCTGATTTCATGATGGTACCATTTTTTCTTTGAGGTCTTATTCCTAGTTCTTACAACTCAAAACCAAACTTACCTCTCTGTGACCTCAGTTTAGCTTAAGTTTTTTCCCATACCCTTCAATTTTAAAAATTCATGACAAGCAGGATTTTTAATGAACTCTGAATCAGCCTTGCATCTCACTGAGGCACGTTCAGGGAAATTAGCCCTATATTGTGTGAGAAACTAAGATAATCTTTCTGTCATGCTTAGGTTTAAAAGGCTGGGTCTGTAGTAGACAGTTTGTAATGCTGTGTGGGATGCAATTGAGTAGCTGTCTATTTTTACAGCTTATCTGGAGAATCCCTGGTACAGACTGTTCAAATGGGTACCAAAACTGTTGTTATACCTTATTTGCTTATTTGCTTATTCTCTCTGACTCACTGCTGTTGATCCAAGCTCTGTTTTCCAGCCTACTTACACACCTGTGGTTGCCAGTGCTGGTTCTAAAATAAATGAGGCCTGAGTGGAGATTGCTTTTAGTGGTGCCATGGCAGAGTGAGCAGGAGTCTTGGGATGCTTTTTTAAAGTCTGGGGCAAAGCCCTGGGTAAATACTCTCTCCATGGGTTTTGTGTGGCTTCTGCATCATGGGGGTCATGCTCCCAAATTCCTCATCCCAGAAGGAGATGTGGTACAGTGCAGGAAGTGAGAGCCCATCAAGGACCTGTTGTCTTCCTGAATATTTTCCTGTTATCAGGGTTGTTTGCTGTGAATATACCATTTCACTCTTAAAAGCTGGATAGCCACTGCACTTCTGCCTTTCAGCTAGAAGAGTATTGTCTATTCTGCAAGGTAAAATTATTTCTTAGTGGTAACTGATTACTTCTAAGCAGTAATCATAAAATAATCAACATATTTTTTGTGTGGAATGTCCCAGAAATGTTCAGGAAAATAACTTGCTACCCCATTGTGGTAATGTGGTATTTCTGAAGGATTCTACAATAACCAGACTGGGATTTGTACTTTTATTTATCTTACAAAGAAGTACAGGCAGGGCCATTGGAAGCTGTCCCTCATATCTCTGCCCTGACTCTTGGGTAGCTGCTGAGTATTCTTGGGTTTTCTGATCTCAGGAGGGGTGAGGGAACAGACACTTAGGCAGGTGATTTTCATGCCTTTGAAACAGAAGTAGCCCAAGCTGGGTTATCAGAAAGGTTGGAAGGGTAGCAAATATACTCAGAAAAAAACATTTCCTTGTGCTTCTGGTTTCTGCTGCTTTTATCTGTCCCCATATGCCCATACTCACAAAGCAGCTCATGCAACAGGTAGATCTCACTTTGAATGAAAAAGAGATTTTATTTCCCATGTGTGTTTTTGATGTGCAGTGTTTGTAGAATTCTGAAAAATCGTCAGGGAACTCTTGATGGGCAACAAAATGCCTTTTTTGTACTGCTTCTGACTTGCAACATCATTAACCCTTCCTCACAGTCAGGGTTTGCCAAGTTTATACAGACATCAAGGAGGCTTAGAAAGCTTCATCTGAAAAATACAGGATTTAAAAATGTGGTAAAAGGTAAAATTCAGTGATCTAAAAGTTTCACTCATTTCTCAAATAGAAAAAGTAGGTAAAATATCAGATTTCAGGGTTGGGGGCAAGATGTTCAGGGCAAAAGATATCTGTAATTGGTTTCATGGGTGGGGGTAAATATGGCACAGCAGAGATGGCAAAAGCATGGTCAGAAAAACTGAAGGCAAAGGTCTGGACATGTAAATATTGCCTGCCACAGTTTTTGTTGTTGGCAAGCACATTAATTCTCACTGGGTTGGAATATTAGGATCAGTGGGCCAGTTTCTAATTTCATTCTCATATTCATGCAAACGTCATGGACTTCAGAGGGATTGCACATGCATGACAGCAAGAAATTAATTAAAATCTGGAGTTCAAACTGAATATAGTGTCTTGCAGAATGATTAGTGGCTTAATTTTTTATTTTGAGTTCATAAATAGCTACGTGTCATGAAATGCTGTAATGTGCATGTTGTGCATTTGACTGATTTCTTAATGAATGCAGTCACACTTCTCTGTCATTCTCCCTTCTAATGGCTTTGAACTTGAATTCTGTCAAATTCCAGTGACATTTGGCAGAAGTCTCCAGGAACTTTAATCATTAGGACTTCCATGAATGTAGAAAGCTGGGTAAAGGAGAACAGTTATATTCTGACTTCTGTTGACAGGCATGTTGTATCTTTTGGAAACCAGAGAATCCATGTGAATGTGAGGTGTCAAAACACAAATCTGTCCTTGAGTCCAGGACAGAGCCACTGGCCAGGGCTGAGCCCATCAGAGATGGTGCTACCACCCCTGGGACAGTGTATTGAAGAAGGAAGGTGGGTGAGAGCTCCACAGCAGAAATTGTGGCCAGGGAGAAGCCCAGGAGGTTCCAAGGTCAGTGCAGACGATGCTCCAGGCCCTGGAGATTCCCCTGCAGACCCTGCCGAGGCAGCTGTGCCCCTGCAGCCCATGAGATCCATGGGGATGCAGAGATCCACCTGCAGCCCCTGGAGGAGCCCACACGAGAGCCTGAAGAGGGCTGTGACCCTGTGGGAAGCCCAGGCTGTAGCAGGTTTGCTGGCAGGACTTGTGGCCCTGCAAGGGACCCACTGGAGCAGCCTGTTCCTGAAGGATTTCAGCCCATGGAAGGGAACCAGGCTGGAGCAGCTGGTGAAGAACTCATATTGGAGAGGTCCATGGAGGACTGTCTCCTGTGGGAGGGACTCCCTTTTGGAACAGGGGAAGTGTGTGAGAAGTTCTCTCTCTGAGGAAGAAGGAGCAGAGATGAGTAATGGACTGACCACAGCCGCATTCCCTGTCCCCATGCACTGCTGGGTGAGAGGAAATACAGAAAATCAGGAAGCTGAGCCCAGCAAAAAGGGAGGGGTTGGGAGAAAGTGTTTTAAGATCTGGTTTTATTTCTCATTACCACACTCTGCTTTGATTGGTAATAAGTTGGGCTGATTTCCCTACATTGAGTCTGTTCTGCCCATGACATTAATTGGTGAGTGATCTCTCCCTGTCCTCACCTTCACCCACAAACCTTTGGTTGTGTTTTCCCTGTCCAGGTGAGGAGGGGAGTGATAGAGTGGCCTTGGTGGGCACCAGTCCTCCAGCCAGGGTCAGCTCACCACACCAAGACATTTTTCTCCTTGTCCTTTTCTTGAGAGTCACAGAAATAAAGGGGAGAGCCCTGAAGGATACAAAGCATTTAAGATCTTTTTCACCAGAGCAGATAGACCAAGACCAGGCTGGATTGGCTCTGAGCAACCTGGTCTAGTGAGAGGTGTCCCTGCCCATGGTTTGGGGGCTGGAATTTGGTGATATTTAATGCTTCTTCCAACCCAAACTATTCTCTGATCCTGTGAAAGCAGGGAGAGTACTAAAATTCCCCGCAGTTCTCAGTGTGGCTGTACAGGAGGAAATGAAGGTTTTGTGGTGAAAGATCAATGCTGGGAAGTTACAGTGTTTAAGGAAAACAAGGGCAAAAAATATTTCACCAGCAGGTCTTTAAAAAAAGCAGATGATATGGATAGGTTAAAAAAAAAAAAGAAAAGAAAATAGTGCTGAGACTTGCTGTCTTAGACTGAGGCAGATGTTTACTTCCTAGATACTTCACTAAGCTGATCTTTATACACATGTCAAATGCAGAAGTGGTGCTTTTCCTTGTTTCAGCAAATACTGATTTCCCCATCTGACCCTGCCCATGGGATACAGCAGAAGAGCTGCTGACCACCTTTTGCCTATTGTCCTGTCCTTAAATTGCCTGGCTGTCCTACATGGGCAGGGATGCAGAAAACGAAATAATTCCTAGATTAAGTTTAACTTCTAATGATCTTAGAAGTCAAATACAGTTAAGTGAGGGATTGTCAAAACAGAGAGTGGCAGGTTCTGTATCCAGCAGGGAAACTGGAAGGATCAGACAACAACAACAGGACCGGAGGAAGGGGTCTCAGCTGTTCCAGGAAGGCTCAGATTGGACATCAGGAGGAATTTCTTCATGGAAGGTGTTGCTAAGCACTGAAACTGCCTGGGAGAATGGTGGAGTTGCCGTTCCTGGAGGTGTTCAAGAAGTGACTGGATGTGAGACTTAGGGCTATGGTTTAGTTGATGAGGTAATGGTTGGTCAAAGATGGGACTCAGTGATCTTGGAGGGCTTTTCCAACCTAATTATTCTATGGTACCCAGCATGTGGGGCAGGATGCTGATGCAAGAGTGATAAATCCTGTTTTCCATGTCCAGCAAAGCTGGAGAAACCATCCTGGTGCAATGTAAGGAGGGATGTGTCCTTTTGGGTCTGTGAAACAGCAATGTCCTTAATGGAAGAGACAAACACCAGCCACAGACTCTGCTCAAAGCCAAGAGGCTTTGGAAGTGGAGCCAAACCATTTGATCTGAGGATAGATAACACCTGACATTCCTGTTTCTCCTTGTGCCCCTGTCTGAGAGGGGCCAGGCTGTGTGGAAAAGGCTGTGAGTGCTGCTCTAATGACTGTCATAGATAGAATCATGTTGGAAGAGCTTCCAGGATCCTCAAGTCCAGCCTTTGAGTGGTTTGACACTGGACACTGTCATCAGCAAAGCTGCTTGCACATGGCTCTGCAGAGGGCAAGCAAGAACTCAAGAAAAGGCTTTCAGGGATGGAGGGAATTGTTCTTGTTTGTTTGAACTGGCTTTTGAGATAGACCAGATGAAGAGAATGACTCTTGGAAATGGAGGGCACATGGCTCTGCAGAGGGCAGGCAAGAACTCAAGAAAAGGTTTTCAGGGATGGAGGGAATTGTTCTTTTCTTGTTTATTTGAACTGGCTTTTGAGATAGACCAGATGAAGAGAATGACTCTTGGAAGTGGAGAACTTGGTGTTTAATGTTTGGCAGTATTTATTAGAGCGTGCCAGGGGAAAAGACAAACAAGCCCAGTGCTAGGGAGTCACTGGATGCCACAGCTGCCTCCCACATGGCACTGTGTGAACACTGGTGGGGTGTTTTGGCTGTGTGAGACAACTGCAGCCTTTTGGGGAGGGAAGAGGAAGGAGGACTCCACTTGTTCCTTTTCTAACAGAAGTCTCTGCTTCCCAACAGCTGCTCTTAAAGTAATTTATTAGTGGAAGAAATGTTTCTTTCATCCTTACATGAAAACACTGGGAGAATTTAGATTATTTGTCATGAGCTCCAGTGCAGTTCATTTTGCTTTGCTTTCTGTGGTAGGCACAATACTGGCTGTGTTCAACCAGGCTTTTTTTTTTTTTGCCTCTCTTATGTGCTTCTGAAGTGGGTAGGTTACTAATGATGCAAATGGATGTTAATTATGCAAAAACTAGACACTGTGCCTTGAAAGGCTGTACCTGATTGGCAGAAGAGAGGATAGAAAACAAGCTTTCACAATAAAATTGTGTAGAGTTTTATAAATAGCAGCACACCATAAGCAGGTGGTGAGTGAAAATTATTTGATTCCTCACAGCTGGCAGGGACTTTATTTTCAGACAGTGGGTCCACATCACCTTGGGATGCCTGGTTTGTCAAAAGTATTTGTTACCATCTGCTGCTTGATCTGGTCATTTGCCACACTTGCAAAAGCTGAGCAGGAAAATCATCAGCAAGCTGTGGCAGAAAATAAGGGTCAAGCTTTTATTTTTTGGGTGAGACCTTGAGGCTGTAGCTTCCAGTACCCAACAGGTCAAACAGGCCAGTGCTGGATAATGTGGGGCTTGCAATAAACTCAGCTTGGTGACTTGGTAAATAGAGTTTGCTGGGTTAACTTTGTGCTGGCAGGATTTGTAATGAATCAGGCTTGTCTAAGCTCCTGTGGCATTCTGCTGATTCAGACCTTGCCAGTCTTTCTGCACCTGGTATAAATATGGCACGTGCTCAGAGTTAAGTGCTGATTTGGTGGAAACAAGATTCTACACCAATGCCCTTTCCAGATCAAGTTTGTACTGCTACATAGCCTAAGGCTTTTTTATCATTTCACGTTTTCTCCCACGCTAACTGGTGTATTTGATCACAGAGCTGTGGCTTGACAAGGTGAGAAGTTATTAAACTTGCTCCACCATGGGTTTTGAATGTGGAAATACCTGATTTCCATTTCCATGCCTTAGTGTTGGCCAGACTGATGGTGTATGTGGCCAGCCCTGCTCTTTGCAGGGTGAGGCTCCTGTTGCAGCTCAGGACAGCATCCCTGCAGATAGAGCCCTGTTTGCCCTCTGCTCACTGTGAGTGCAGGGCTCTGTGCTCCTCCCAGCATTAACTCCCAATTATGTGGTGTTTGTTTGAAGAGAGGTGTGAGATTAATCTCTTCAGCAGGCAGTAATCTTCCTGGTGGGCTGTAAATTGTAAATAATGATTCCTTCCTATTTTGGGCAGGGATTTGCACCATCACCATTATTCTGTGAAGACCTGCATGAGGCAGGCTTGGAGAGTACAGTGTTCATTGGGCTGGGTTCCTCTTGATGAATGAGCCTGGACTGTTTCAGGGCTTTTGCTTTGTCCTTCCTCAGAGCTTGTAAATCCACTCCATTTGACTCTTTTGTTGTTGTTTCTTTCCTGTTTCAGGACAGTTATTCTGAGTGACGGCCCTTGCACGCGCTTCTGAGTGGTTATCATGGGCTTCATTGCCTTCCTGAAGACCCAGTTCATAGTTCACCTCCTCATTGGGTTCGTCTTTGTTGTCAGTGGACTGATCATTAACTTCATTCAGCTATGCACGCTGCTCCTCTGGCCCATCAACAAGCAGCTCTATCGCCGAGTGAACTGTCGCCTTGCCTACTCCCTGTGGAGCCGTGAGTGGGATGGGATGGGATGGGATGGGATGGGATGGGATGGGATGGGATGGGATGGGATGGGATGGGATGGGGCTTTTCTTGGTTTTGCCTTTGTTAACCAAAAGAAATACATATACATATATATATGCATATCGATGCAGGATGATCCCCAGCCAGGGAATAACATGCAATGATTCAGAAAGCTGAACAAATGCTTTATTAAACAATATTATATTATATTAAAAACTATACTACTACTATAGTAAACTAAACTAAAACTATACTAAAGAAAAGCCCATGATCCTTTACAGACAGTCACGACACAGCTTTGACCTAATTGGTCAATCAATCCAAAACACCATCACCAGTGTCCAATTAACAAATCCCTCTTTGGTAAACAATCTCCATAACACATTCCACACCTGCCAAACAGCAGATGCAGCAAGTAGAGATAAGAATTGTTTTACTTTTTCTCTGAGCTTTGTCACTGCCTTCCCCAGGAAAAATCTTGGGGAAGTTGTGCCAGCTGCTCTCTGCGTGGAGAAAGCTGCAGCCACATATTCACATCTATCTGCACACAGAGATGAGAGAAATGATAAGTTAGATGTAGATTATTTCAGAGCAGGTCAAAACAGATTCTTTTTTTTTCCTCCTGGAATACTGGGAAATAATACAGAAGTCAAGGGTCTAAAGTGTGTTGTCACTCTGTCATTCAAAAAAGTGGGAAGTGAAGCTCCTCTGCACCTCCAACCTTATCTGGACCGATAGGAGTTGTTACTTGTGTCTCAATGCCATCTTCATCCAGTATCAGCACCTGTGCTAAGGGACATTGTGAGACTGGCTCAGGTACTGAGCATGTGAGCAGTACTGATCATGTAGGAGCCCAGGTTTATTGTGTGGGCTGCAGAGGGAGAGATCTATCCTAAAATATCTCCTGTAGATGTCTCTGTGGCTGAACTGTGTGACAAACTTCAGAATCCACTTACACCCTTCAGTGCCCATCTCTGAGGCCAGGGTCTCCTCTTTGAGCATTTCTTCAGTGGTTCTTCTTCTGCTCTGCACTGGGTGGGTGAGCTCTGCACTGAGTGCAGCTTCTGTGCTCTCCTCTGTCAGACCTTTGCAAAACTTCCTCGCCTTCTTCTCCTCACAGAGCTTAACATAGGGCTAGATTTCTGAAAATGTTCAGAGTGTTTAGAAGGCTCCTGAGCCCAAATGTCACCTCCTGTTTCAGCAGTGAATCATCTAATTGGTTTCCATTCTCCATCCCTTCCCAGTATGCACGGCCACTTACCTTAGTGCTCAGCTCAGCATCCAACTCCCACTTTGGGTAAATGAGTCACCAGAATGAGCACTGAAATTACAGTTCAGCAGTCCACTGACAGGCACCCACATTTTATAAATCATTGATGTGAAGTATCACCAACAAAAACTCTGAGGTGTCTGGTTCGGTCTCTTTTTAAGCTTGTTGTCCCTGCCTTTACTGTGCTTTTTGTCTTGCCTACTGAGAAGCACAGGAGAGAGGAAATTAAATAGACTAGCAGGCAAATTATCAGGAAAAAAAGGTATTGTAGTAGAAGAGCTTAGTAGTAACTTCAAAATGAGTTTGGTTGGATGAGGGTGGGGACATGTAAGACTTTTTATTTTTAATTTGCTTGTAAGAATTTCTTTGTGCTTTTAATAATCTAGAATATGATCTCATATTGAAAACTGTTGCTTTTCTGAGGATATCAGCTGCTTGCTCCTGTAAGTCTTTGGGCTCAACCCTTAGTTAGCATTGTGCATGAAGAAAATCACACTTTAAATGCTGCTGTCTGACATCCTTTAAACACTGGAAATAACCACACCATTGTCCAAAGAGGTTTGGAGAAGCTGAGTAGATAATTGTTGTACATAGGATAACCCCTAGTGTATAGCCTGTTATAAATTAACACATTGGGAAATTAAACTTTGAAAATCAATGTAAATGTTACATGGGATTGCAGAGAGCTGATGGCCTGTAATAGAAGAGCTTCCAGAATATGCTCTTCAATTGTGATTTATAGCAATTTAGGTAAGCTGTGTAAATGCAGTAGCTCCAGTCTTGCCAGTCATAATGAAATATATTTCAGTATGGAGGAGCCTTTTGGCAAGGAACCTGTAGGTTGCTGTTGTGCTCTGGATGCTACGTTTTGCTCACTTTCTCCAAGCTGTTTGTGGATTTAGGCTGAGGGTCTGTAAGAAAAGCTGCTCTGCCCAGCTGGCAGAGGATCAGTGCAGGGAGGGATACACAGGTGATGCTGTATGTGGCTCTGTACTGAAAACCAGGCTCTGTTCTTCCTGTATCTCTCTCAAACACCTAAAGCCCAGCTTCCAAAGGGGAGGGAGAGAGACTTTATCCAATGTTCCTGACAGACATTTGGGAAAGGAAGTCTTTCAGGCTCTGGCCCCAACATAAACCCATAAATTCATGACAAGTAGTCTGTACTTGCAGCTCTCCCACATCAGCTCCTTTCAGATGAATCACACCCTTGGAGAGTGCAGCGTGTTTGGGTTAGTCCTGTTGCAAAAATAACCTCTCAAATGTTGGTGCTTCCAGCTGAGGGATGTGCTGTGCCCCTTGTTTGCTTTGTTTCTGAGGGGTTTGTGAGGCTGTAAATGCACCTGCTTTGATGTGGGGGACCCCCAGCTGCAGGGGATGCTGGTGCCAGGTGTTGGTTATTCCCTATAGGAGCTGTCCTGGGCACTGCAAGTGTTGCCATTCCTTCATTCAGAAGGATTTCTTGTGTAGCATTGATAGGATCAGTGCCACGCAAAAGGAGCTGTAACCCACACACTGAAAAAAGGAAATGAGCCCACTCCTGGTTATAATTACATCATTTGTCAGCACATTTGTAAAGGACAATCTGTTTCCTCGTGTTAATCCTTTGGCTTGTCAACCCTCCTCTCTCAGTATGAACTCTGGCAAATCCTCCACTGTTTTAGGGAGAAAGGTTCTGCAGAAAGTCACATCCACACTGGCTTCTGCACATTTTTTTTTCCTGATTTTGAAGAAGAAACACACCCAGGTGATGACTATAATTTTTGTAAGAAATTGAGCAGGTCCTGGAGATGTTCCTCCTTGGTACACAGTCAGCAGTGGAAAGGGGAAATTGCTCAGAGCACCACGATGTGTTTGGTACCCCTGCTCCATTCTCCTGGCTACCTGCTTGGAAGGTGATCTGAGGACACTCTTGCTGTCCTCTTTCCCCTTTTACTGAGCCAGGATAACCAGAGAAAAGGAAGGAGAGTGAACACAAAAGATGCAAAGCTGGGAAGCAGTGATAGAAACCTGTACCTGGTGTGAAGGAACAAGACAATTCTGTCTTTCCACTGCCATATTTCCAGTTGACTGGGGTTAAGCTGTCTTGGGCAACAAGATGCATAACTTTGTTGTGCCTCCAAATGAGCAAGTGCTGAAAGTGATACAGGGGAATAACCTGGTGAGTGAGTGAGTGGTCATGAGTGAAAAAAACAGTGCTAGGTGAGCTCTGTACCCTCAGCAGACCAGGACTGGTTTTCCCCGTTATTCACTTAAATCCTGTGTTTGCTTTCTCTCTGGATTGGATCCCAAATTTCTGTTTAGCAGTAGGGATAGATGACCTTGTCTGATCCCACTGATCAGAAACCCTTGTTTGGGAAGCTGAAAAACCTCCTGGCAGAGCCTGATAGAGGGAACAGAGGGGGAGCCTGCAGGTGTAGTCATGTGGGAAGGGTTGGACTCTTTTTAACTGCCATATTTATGCAACCACATTTTTATTTCAACCATATCTCATTGAAATGAAAGAAAATACCAATGACTACGGTTTGCAGGGAAGCAAATCTTCCTACTGGGAGGATGAACTATTCTCATACTTTTTATAGTTGTCCCATGATGCAAGCAATGCCTTCCATCTGCCTCGGTGTACTGAAATGAGGGAAATAAGCTAACCATAGCAACTACAGTCAGTGCATGCTGAATTTAAATGGAAGGGGGTTTTATGATGAAAAAAGGGGAGGTGGAAAATAAAAAAGGGTAACAAATGTGCAGGGTGGAATAAGAGTTGCTGTGATACTTTAAAGCTGGAGTAAATGGAGGGAAAAGGGCTAATTCTTTTGCAGTAAAAGAAAGACAAAATTTACCATTCCTGTTGTTGGCCAGGTATTTTGATAAATTAACTCAATTTTCTGCTGTTTTTAACTCTGTGCTGATGATCATAATGCAGAACAATTAGAGCCCTGTGTTGTAGTATTAAAATCTATCACAGAAGATCTATGTCACTGCATCCCTTTAAAAGACCTTTATTGGTCTGTTTACCTCCATAAGGCTTGTTTCATGTGGAGTAAGAACATTAGGCTGCATCTATGCATAATTTCTATTCCACCTGGGAGGAACTGTGCTCATTTAGTGGAGCAATCAACAGCTCCACTGTCTGTTTTTAGGCATAAAAGTCTTTGGGCTTTTTTTTTCCAGTGGTCATCAAATTTTGCACTTGTAATGCAATGCCCAGACTTGTCACTGTTAAAAACTTGCTGAATTATCCATAATGCATATGTCTGGTGCCTTAAATACTGCTCAAGGATGGTAATGTGGTGTGGTCTGTACATTTCCAAGCTTCTGTTTCATCTCTGATGGATGGGTTTGGGAAGGTGATGGTGTTGGCAGTGAATGGGGCTGAGGAGGAAACTCGAAATGCTTTCTGTAGGGATACCCCTAACTCCTGTCTCCACCTTCATCATGTTTGCTAGAGTTGGTAATGCTGCTGGAATGGTGGTCAGGCACAGAGTGCACCCTGTTCTCAGACGAGGCCACGGTGAAAACCTTTGGGAAGGAACATGTCATCATCATCCTGAACCACAACTTCGAGATCGACTTCCTGTGCGGCTGGACGATGACGGAGCGCTTTGGAGTGCTGGGGGTATGTGGGCCATGAGCTTTCCCTTCCTCTGCAGGGTGACATGTCTTTTTAAAACCCTCTATAAACAATTTCTTTGCATTTAAGTCCCCAGATATAGCTCCATCATCTTAGCTTTAATGTGTTTGACCTCGTTGCACAAATCAGCAAATGACATTTTTGGATTGTCACTTTTTTTTTCTCTCCAAGAGTTCCAAAGTTCTTGCTAAGAGAGAGCTGCTCTATGTGCCCCTCATCGGCTGGACGTGGTACTTCCTTGAGATTGTTTTCTGCAAAAGGAAATGGGAAGAGGACAGAGATACAGTTATTGAGGGATTGAAACGTTTGTCTGATTACCCTGAATATATGTGGGTAAGTGTTGAGTCCCTCCTCTGGTATTGGCTGCTGGAAGTGAAACGGTGACAGACTGGTGGCTTTGTGTGTCAGGAGAAGGCGTGCTCACTTCCAAGAGTTGTCACAGAAAAGCCATGCTCTGTTTCAGGAGGTCTTTTGGGATATGCTGGTAGAAAAGTGCTGTGTGCCTGTTGGTAAGGGAAACCATTTGGGAAACAGTTCAGAAGCTTGAGAATAATTTATAAATCAGGCTTGTGTGATGCTAATGATTCTGTCCAAACTTTATTTTGCCTATTTAAAAAAACCCTTACATTTTATTGCTACATCTGTATATAACATTTTCTGAGGTTGGCTGAAAGGACACATCAACAAAACATCTTTTTTGGAGAAGTGAGTGAATTTGACTGCACAGGCCATGGATTTTGATAGAAAGTTCCTGTTAGTGTGTTCGTTGATCTGTGAAATTGCAGGTTTCCCAAAAAGTCTCTGTGAGAACATATGGCAAGCTTATATCTGATTCTCCAGTTACATTTTTTCCTTTTTATTTTGACATTATTTAAAATCAAGGGTAAAACATCTCTGTTTCATTGTGTGCAATGCTGTTAAACTTCACTGCAGCAGCACAGTGGTGTAATCAACCCATTAACCTTCTTAGCGCTTTGAATGCAAAGGTTTTGATAAATTCACAATTTTGCTTTTATAGCAGCACATGTAACATACAATTATTTGGCTTATAAAACATTAAGAGGCTTTTTATGCATTTTAAGTGAGTTTTCAGTATTATCCAGTACAGCTTGTTAAAATGAATAGTGAAACATTAAGCCTTAACTAGAACATTGTGAGTGCATTGTAATTTTCTACCATTACAAAGATAGAAAAAGTAAGAATCTGGAGAATCTATTTTAAGCTACTTAATTGCTTGAATATATGGATATGAATTATATTGAATACATCTTCCTGATGAGTGTGAGGAAGAAAAGAAAAAACAATAAACCCTACCAGTTAGAAAATCTCACAATTGAACTTGAGCTTCAAATCTATACATTTTAATGATTCTACAGCTGAGAACCAAGGATGAGTCTCTAGGGAAAACAAGTAGAAAATATAAGTGCAAAATGTAGTTAGCATTGATTATTTAAATCAAGACTTCCTGCTTGGTAATTGAAATCATGATTAAAATTGACTTGAGTGGATCCATTTCCTAGTTTCTGTGCATTCTAAATGCCACAATTAGGTCTGTCTTTTTGTCACCTTAAATTTGGTACAAGTGTTGTTAAATGTAAGGTAATGGTAAATGAGCTGGGAGTTGGTGCTTATGCCTAATACTTGGTGAAGAGATGAGACAACTGAAGTGTGTGCACATGTATGTTCATCTTGCACAAATTTTCAGTATACTGCTGGATTTCTTTTGATATCTCAAGATATCCTTGGGTTGTTTTTTCTTTTTTTGCTTTTGTCTTGCACAGTTTCTGCTGTACTGTGAAGGAACTCGTTTCACAGAGACCAAGCACCGCATCAGTATGGAAGTAGCCGAATCCAAGGGGTTGCCTAAACTGAAATACCACCTGTTGCCCAGAACCAAAGGTTTCACCACTGCTGTCCAGTGTCTCAGGGGAACAGGTACTGCCAAGCTGTGCAGCACTCGTGATGTGTTGTTTAGCACCAGCACAGTCTGCTCTGTTGTTTGTTACAATTAGTGAGCTGGCAGTAATGAGGATCCAGTGTGTCAGCTGGTAATTTATAAATTGCCACAGAACTGTCAGATACCAGTCTTAAGAAATACTAACAACCTTTTTATGTTGCTTAGTTCATCAAGTCATCTGGTGTTTTACAGAGCTGGGAGTGTCAGGGGGCTGGTGCAGATAGATGTGATGTGTAAACACAGAAGAGTGGAGGACTCTGACACATCATTAATGCAAGGCTTGCACAAGGCTCTGTTGCTGTCTCAAGCAAGGATGCCAGAAGGTGCTTGTTGGAATTGGTGCTGTAACAGCCCTGTTTTATTTTTTTTTCCCAACAGTTTCAGCAGTGTATGATGTAACACTAAATTTCAGAGGAAACAAGAACCCGTCTTTATTAGGAATTCTTTATGGAAAGAAATATGAAGCAGATATGTGTGTAAGGTGAGTATTTACTGATGGAGGTGAGCCCTAAGATGCATAGTTTAGCATGTTGAGGTGTATTCAGATTTTACAGGGTAATTTCCTTTCCTCTAGTCCACTTCTCCTTGCCCTTCAGCAATCCTTTGTAGTAAATAGTCTAAAGCTCCTTTACATGCCAGTTTCTCTCCCTCACTCAGATGGTTTGATCAGCAGCTTAAAAATTAAAAAATGCTGAAATTCAGACATCCTGTGAATGAGGTGGGACACGGCTCACATTCCTCACTGTTCCTTTGCCTCAAAGAGTAGCTGCTAACATCTAACCCCATGCAGCACATTTGCATGCACACACACCCGCCCCTTCTCTTTCTTGCTTTCTCCTTGCTGCCTTCTGCTTCAAAGGCTTCCTTGTGATCATAAAAACGACCAATCCTGTTGAATTCCTTCTTTTCCCTTTTGTGTTTGTACCTGAGACGTGACATGCTTATTCTTTCCACAGTTCTTTAGACATTTTGCTTCTTCTCTGTGGGATTCACTCACCCTTTGGAAGATATTGCTGTATTCTGGTGATGAGGCTGATGCTTGTTTTTTAAAAGTTAAAAAAAAAAAATCTTTCTTCTTCCTCCCACACCTTTCCCCTCTGGCCTTGGGCCTGTGTGTTGCTGCAACATCCACAACATTTTATCTCTCAGCTGTAAAGATGACTGTGGAGCTGTCCATGGAGAGGTGGAGTTGCTCATTTGCAAGGGGTTTCATTTTCACTATTTACACTTGCCAAACATATTCCTGATGAGGAAAGTGAGCAGACAATTTGCCAGCCAGCAAAACAGCTGGTCAGGCAGCTCCACCTGTAATTCCACACTGATGGCAGGTGCATGTAGGATATCTGGCTGGATCTGAGGTGCACGTGCATGGATGCACATCTGTATAATTATTAATTATACACTGAATTGTGGCAGCCTTCAGTTAAATATCCTTTTTTTGCTAATGGAGGTGCAATTTTCTTTCATTTCTTGGAGGGGTAATGGGAGGAGAGAAGATAAATGTAATTTTCAGTAGAGTTAGAAGAGGTTCAGGTTTGTAAAATTCTGTTGAGGATGATGTTGCCAGGTGAAATTACTACTTGTACCCTACAAATGGTTATGCTTAGATAATTCGATTAAAAATATGTTTGTGGATGGAATGAATATTCTCAAGCTGCTTTTCTACACTTTTTTTTTGTTTTGGGGAAGAAGCTATGAGAGTAAGGAGACTGTTTTTACAGATGTTTTGCTGAAAATGGAACATGTCCTTGTTGTGCCAACAGCCTTAGTGTAGCTCAGAGAAGGGAAGCACATAAGCTCTTGTTCTTGGTGTGTGCAGACGTAGTTACCTGTGCAGAGGTAAGCAGCTTAGCTCTGCAGTGGATCCAATCTTTATCCCTACTGCCTCCAGAGGAAATAATCAGGAAATCACCAAATGTGATTGCTGTGAGTCCCCTCTAGTGGTGGCAGCAACACCACGGCAACTTCACCAGAAAGCCTTCAGCAAATGACTTTTCACTGAGCTTTTATTGAGCATTATTTATATGAATTGAGCAGTTCCTCTTGTTAGAGCTCATGTAAGTGAATCTGCGAGATCTGGTGTTCATTTGGCTTATGGGATGCAGAAATCATCAGAAATGCATTAGAATAAATTCACAGAATCATACAGGGGCTTGGCTTGGAAGGGTCTAGAAGACAGAAGAATGCAGGTGAAGGGTTGGCTCTTCACCACTATGGAGAGGCTCTGACAAGGCACCTGTCCTCAGTGAGGTCAGGTCAGGGCTGGCACTGGGCAAAACTGTCACACACCCCCAGAACTGTGTGCCTCATTCTGTGGGGCTGCAGAGGCAAAGAGGGGCAAGTGCAATCACTGCAGATGTTTGCCTTAGAGATGATGTAAAGTGAATGTTTAGTTGCCTCTCCCATTGCTTCCCAAATAGGGTTTTCACTACCAGAATGTAACCAGCAATTATCCTTGGGTTTTCCACTTGATTGTCTTTTCCCAGCTCCAAGTGCCTCAGTCTGAGCTTGCTGGGAATCAGCCAGTGGTGGGTCTGGTGAAGGAGGAACAGTGTTTGCATGAGAAATGCTTATTTTCTCTGAAACTGACAGGAGCTTGTGCAGTTTCTTTTGTCTTAAATAGCACTCAGTTCCCAACCTAAACCCTCAGATTTTAAGTCCCAGTTCTCTGTGTTTAAGACCTCTGCCATCAGTGACACTATTGCCTGTGATTTCTGCCCTTTAGTGAATGGAAGATCTTCCCTAGGGGAGACATAAAACCAAATACCTGGATTTTCCCTTAATTCTTCTTTTTTGTTTTTCTTCTTTCCATTTTTTAATGTCTCTACTAAACTAGGAGATTTCCTCTGGAAGATATCCCTCAAGATGAAAAGGAAGCTGCAAACTGGCTTCATAAGCTTTACCAGGAAAAGGTAAATAGCTTTGCTTTCTTTTCTGCCTTTTGGGACTTGCACAGGGGAGTGTATTAAGGCAGTGAGTAATACACACTCTTGCACTGGATGGAGAGGATATTATGTATAAGTAGGCAGCCATCCCTCAAAGTGCTGGAAGGAGCAGGACCAAGGAGCCCCTTGGCAGCAGAGGGCTGGGTAGTGAGGTCTCAAATTGCCAGGAAAGCACAATAGAGTTCAGAGATATGCCTGAGCTGTGGAAGACTAATAGCAATCCAGTGTCTTTTTACATTTTTCAGCAGTTGGATCTCTGTCATGCGTTTCTAAAAGCTCCATTTTCCCTGTGGGTGTTTTTAGGCACTTGAGAAGAGTGATAACTGTCTGTCAGGGACAGCCGGTTCCAGCTTTCAGCTGCAATTGTTCTTTGCTTTCATTTTTCTTCCACTGTCACTTTCCTTCTGCCTCCTGGTAGTACTTCTGCAGTGGTGTGTGACATGGGACAGACAGTCCCTGGGATCTGCTGCCAGGGACTGATAAAACACATGCCCAGCATGTCTTCAGATGGCTCAGAGATCTTCCTTGTGTCATTTCTTTTTCTAACCTTCGATAAAATGGAAAAATCCATTTTTCTCAACCACAGATTTAACTCCTCTGTGGGGAGTAGGAGAGAGCTGTAATTGTTGTCCAGCCCTAAGTGGTTGATTATTGAACTTGAAAAGTGTATCTTGATTTCTGTGTTGTGGAAAGACAGCAGAAACAGAAAGTTTTAAGTATCCTGGGCTTTCCCCAGCTATGATGATCCATGCTGCAGCATTGCCAGGCTTATGCTCAGTCTCTACGTAGGCAGCAAATTGTTCTGAGTTTCATTATGTTTATTTCAACCTGATTTGTTCAAATGATTCAGTTAAGGAGAGAGGTGATCTTACAAAGAGCAGCTCATCATCTTTTCCCCCCACCTCCCCTTAGCAGGTCTATAGAACCAAAGAGCTTTTGAGGTTGAGAAAGGCTTCTAAGAATGGAGTCCAACTGTCAAGCCAGCACCACCACCATGGTCACCACTGAACCATGTCCTCTAGTGCCAAATCCATAGGTTTTTTTGAACACTTCCAGGGATGACGACTCCACACCAGTTGCCTGGACAGTCTTACTGCTTTACAACCCTTTCCATGAAAGTTTTTTTCCCTAATGTCCAATCTAACCCACCCCTGGTGCAATGTGACACCATTTCTTCACATCTCTGCTGATGTTGGCTGTATCTCTGTTCTGCTTTGTTGTGAGATGTTGACAGGGAGTTATTGCTTATGGACATGAGTATTATACATATTGATCTTAGTGTTAGCAGTACTTTGTATCTGGAATCCTCTCATTCCATTTATTGCAATGACTTTATAACTGGAATCCTCTTCCTGCACAGAGAGTGTGTCCTCCAAAGGCTGGTTTTGGCACGGAATGCCTTGCACTTCTCAGCCCTTTGTAAGGGAAATTAATAAAAAAAATAAATAAAAACAAGAAATAGCCGGACTAGAGCCATCCTTGGTAATGACTTGGAAACCTTAAAGAACCTTAAATCTTACAGACTGAGGGAAGGTGGTGGGCACCTTGTTCCTTTGGTTGATGTGTTCCAGGATTGCACCTCTGCAGGCTCAGTTTGGGATGCAGTGGCTCTGTGGCAGGGCTGGGATTAGGGCTGGTGTGGTGCTGTCTCTGCTCTCAGCTCCTTCCTTGCCCTCCCCTCCTGGCTCTCTGTACAGAATTTTTCTGCTGTGCTTTGCTGAATCATGCTGACCTTTCTGGAAGTAAAAACAGGAAGGAAAAGCACCAGCTAAGAGGGTTTGTAGGGTCTGAACTGGTCTCTGGCCTGAAGCTGCCCTAAATTCTTAAGCAATTAACAGGCAAGATTAAGGTATTTGGTAGTGGAGAGGATGATGAGGTTTCAGTTTTTGATGGTGCCATAATTGCCTTCAAAAGGCTTAAAGGTCACTTGGATGATCAACAAAAATTCCCAAGTAAGTGACAGCAGATGGAATTGGATGCTGTGCACTCTTGATGAGTTTGTACCACAGATACTGTCCTTGATGTTGTCCTGGATCTGACTGATCTTGGGCTGCTTGGGGTGCAAACATTATGAACGTGTTTTCTTTTCTCTTTCCCCCAGGACGCTTTGCAAGAGATGTATAATCAGGAAGGTGTATTTCCTGGCAAGCAGTTTAAACCTCCTAGGAGACCATGGACTCTCCTAAACTTTCTTTTTTGGGCCACAGTTCTCCTCTCTCCTCTCTTCACATTTGGCTTTGGAGTTTTTGCAAGTGGATCACCTCTCCTTATCCTTGCATTCCTGGGACTTGTAGGAGCAGGTAATAAAAGCAGAGAGGATGCTAAGCCCAGTGTGACACATAACAAGATCCTTTACCTCTCATAAGTTCTGTGTATTAATTAATGAGGATGGGGCTTGTAGGAAAATATTTGGAGTTCACTCATTAGTCTTTCTGTTGTACAGCATTTTTATTGTTTCAAAAGTTTTAATCTGGGCAAATTTGCCTTCATATCTTAAGCAAAAACTGCAGTAGTAGCAGGTGAGTCACGTAGCCCATTACTGTGGTGCCTGAAGGAAAGAATACTTTCACTGGACAACTTGTCTGTGAATTAAAAAAAAAAACCCAACAAACAAAACCACCACCACAAACTAAAAATAAATAAATACCACCAAATCTTCCCTTCCCCCACCCCCCAAAAAATCCCTAACAATAAAAGAAGGGGAAGTAGAGGGAGGGGATATGCTTCAGTGTTCATGCTACATGTCCTGTTAACCAAGAGAAGCAATAATTATATTTTAAAATCTGGATTGTCCCTCTCTTTGAGTACCATGTGACCTGTGATCCCTGTGCAGCCTCATACAGTGCACTGTTGGTCACTGCTGACTTGGGGATTGGGTTCTGCTTGTGAGCTTACGTGTAATTTCCTGGATGCTGGGACTGGTTTTAATGTGCCTCTCATTTCTCTTGTTATATTTTAAAGCTTCCTTTGGAGTTCGTAGACTGATAGGAGTAACTGAAATAGAAAAAGGCTCCAGCTATGGCAACCAGGAATTCAAGAAAAAGGAATAACTGACGGCTGCAGTTCAGCACATATAACCAGACTATGGTATCCGATTAACTTCAGTTAAAAAACAACAACAAACACTTAGAAACTATCTTTTTCTTAATAACTGATGACTAATATTAATGAATAAAACTTGAGCCAAGAATGAAGAAGTTGGAGGCATCGGCTGAAGAGAATGCACCAACCTTCTGCCTGTTCAAGGATTACTGTAGTCAAGCTGTGGGAGAAAATCTGGGGTGGGGTGGAAGAAGAAACTAATTTTTCTTGCTTTGTTGGGGACTTGGGGTGGGGGAGAAAAGAGGGCATTGGCCATGGCCACGTGTACCTTCAGATGACTGAAAACTGGTTTCTGTCAAGAGCACTACACTCACTTTTACCACAGGAGCCATTGAATGTTTCCTCTTGCTAAAGCCAATGTAACATTTATTGATTTCCAACTTCTCTTACTAATGAGCCAGGAAAAAACACCCTCCTTAATTGAATTGACAGGTGTTCATTGGGTTAGAGTCTTTTTGGCTGTGTTGTCATGGCTACAGATGAAGTCCTGTTCGTATGCTACACTGACACTTTTTATTTTCAGGCAACATCTTAAGACTTCTGTAATGCAGGAGAATGGATAGTGGAGTTTGGAAGCAGCGTGTTGTCCATCAGCACATCCCATAGAACAGCTCCAATAGGATAACACCCTCATCCTATCTCCTGCTAACTGCTCAAGGCTGTTTAATTTCTAAATATTACTTCAGTCTTGAGTACTGTTTGCCCTGTTTCACATCAAACATGTTCCATAGTTTTGAATCTGTATGGGCTTGTTTGGGTTTTTTTTGAATTAGTGGTTGGCCGTGGGATTTAGAATTGTGCAAAGAAGGAAATTTTTTCAATTCTCCTTTAATTTCTGTTTGCATCTCTCATTACCAAAGTCCAGTTCAGCCAACCTCTCTCAGTAAACTGGGAGGCAGCACTAGAAATCAGCACAATAGTTTTCAAAATGTCTTCTTTTGTAAAAAATGTGAAAAGGAGAGGTCTGTAGCAGTCAAATTTTGAATGCTGGTATCTCTTGAACTTCTAATGAGAGTTTCAGCATGGATTCAGATGGGGCCAGGACTTTACCCTGTGTGTGTCAGGATAGGGTGTGCTGCTCTTTTGACTTGATCATGCTTTAGATGTTCATGTGAAGTTTTTTGCAAGGTGAGCTGTGCTGTTAAAGCATTAGAAAGAGTATAAGGTCTCTTCAGGGATTTTAAGCATCTTTAGTTTTGCTTGTTGACATTCTGATCTTTTTCACTGAAAATTAGAGCT
Source organism: Passer montanus (assembly GCF_014805655.1). Taxonomy (NCBI): domain Eukaryota; kingdom Metazoa; phylum Chordata; class Aves; order Passeriformes; family Passeridae; genus Passer; species Passer montanus. The sequence goes on from NW_024372036.1 coordinate 3,635,226, forward strand.
CAGAATCATGTCTGTACCTGTCTCCCTTTTTTCCTTCCTTTCCTTTTTTTACAAACGCACATTTGGAGGTTTCTGTAGGTTGCTGCTGTATGCATACCTGGAGAATTATTTGCAATCAGATGGTAACTATACCTATATGTTCAAGTCTGAAGGTCACAATCTGCATTTGGCTGCTCACAGAAGTGGGTGAAATGAGTTGCAGATTACGGCTGAGGGCAGAAGCTAACCCTCAGGGTCTGTATCTTTAACCCAGCTGCCACTAGAATATTTATCTCACTTTTGTAAAGAGCAGATTTTATCAAAGCACTGGTTGTTGTTTTCATCTTTGCTCCAGTAACCAAGATAAGAGAGTAATAATTTACCTTCTTTCCGAATTTGCTCTTAACTGTTGGAATGTAACCTCTTCTCCCACAGGTTTTTCTGTTTTCAAACACTGGAAGAGCAATTTTGTAACTTAGAAAAATATTTTACTTGGGGTCATTAATCACTTGTTCTGTCATGCACTTGATTTTTATTTGTGGTCTTTTCAACAAGAGCATTTGAAGGCTGACCTGAGTTCTGTCTGTCTCCTGTTAGACTCCTTGTACCCAGACCCCCAACGTTAGTGTGTCATCTTTGTCCCCTCAATAAATCTTCCCTAAGAGAGGGGCTGCAAATCTGTTGCAAATGGTAGTGGAATTTGAAATATGCTTTGGGAACTGAGGAGAGCAGAGCCTAGCTATAGCTCTGTTTACCTTGCTGGATGTTTTTGTAATTTGTCTTCAAATACAGTCAGACATCCAAATGCTGATAAAGTTCACTCTGTCTTTTCCCTGTTTTTAACCAGAGGACTGAGAACAGTGGGGGGTTCTTTTTTTTTTTTTCTTTTTCTTAAGTAATTCAGTAATGGGTATAGTTCTTGTTTCCTAGAAAAATGTTACAAATGCTGTATACTTGCTTCCTGAAGATGATATTGAGTATATATAAATTGTACTGGCTTAGCAGAAGAGGCTTGCTAAGCAGGCTGACCATTGACTATGTTTTATACTTACATTTTGAGCAGTATATTAATGGGCATGACGAGAATTTCACAAAATAAATCCCTTCTTAATGCTGAGAAGAGGGGAGCTGCTTAGAGGAGAAAGGAATTAATAGCCTTTCTCTTTACAGGATCCTTTTCTCCTCTTAGTGCATGTAACTCCCTATTCAGGATCATGGGATTAGTGCATGTACATCAAGGGGAGAATAATCAACATTTCATATTTTCTTATCATAACTTATTGGTCATGCTTTCTTTTTGGAAATATAATAAATACATCATCAGATACTTAAATTATGCTCTTCTAAACAGACATATCAGTAACCACTTGAAAAACTGAAACCTACAGCAGTGCACAAAACAGTACAAAACCAACATGAATCTCTTGATTTTGAATTTTATCTCTCAAGTAGGGGTTTTTATACTCGCGCGCGCACACGTACACAGATTATGTATAAATTAAAATGACTGGAAGTAGCTGAAGTTAATGTCACTAATGAAGATTAGCAGGTGGATTGGATTGGAAAAGTGAGCATAGATTTTATATCTTATTTTCTTCTGGTTTAATAGAGCATAGCTTGTATATTTGACTACCAAGCCCTTTAAGAGCAATAATAAACAAAAATATATCATGTTTTTCGTCTTTTGCTTTTCAACCATGCTAGGTTTAATAAACTTACAGCTATGGGAGTGTTTTTTCTCTCCACCTTTCAGAATTTTCATTTATTGCTTATTTGTTTGGAGTAAATAGAGTTTTCCAATATGGACTTGCAAGCTGACAGCCATGGAGTTCAGCACAGACTCTGAAGAGGAATGGACAGATGATAGATGTGTGCTCTTGGCCTTGGCAGCACTTGTCATTGTCACCAACAGCAATGATGCTGCTCTCCAAGTGGGATTTGCAGTTCCAAAGGAGCATCACGTTGACCTACATCTGAGAAGCTGGGAGAGAGCTTGGGGACTGCTGGCCACGTGGCATCTCTGAGTTAGGAAGGCACAAAGAGCTGATGCTGAAGAAGGATGTTGTATCCAGAGGCCTTGGCTCAGTAGGATTACAGTTCTCTCTTGCTCATTTTGGGCTGAATGTGCTCCTGCAATTGACTTTGCATCACTCCTTGAGCAAAATATCTGTCTCTGGCACAAAGAGCATGGGCAATGTTCCTTTGTTCTGCTTTAACTTATCTCGAAGGGCTCTACACTTAATTGCTGACCAATGAATCTGACTGCTGCCTGTGTCCTAATTGCCTGGTATTCACAGGAAAAGTGAGTGTGACTGCTCACTTCCACGTGGTACCTCTTGTCTCCATCACTGATGTCTGTATATCTGCTCACCTGTATCTTCTGCAGATGGTTTGGTTACAACCTCTTAGCAGGAACTCGGAGCTCTCCAGCTCAACCAGTCCTACAGCAGCTGTCTCACATGGCTGGGGTTTTCTCTTCCTGAATTTTGGCGCTGGTTGACAGCTCTAGGTCTGAAGTGACAGGATGGTGTTTGTGTTACATGATAATGCAACTTTGCTGCTTCAAAACATAACTTAGCAGGGAAGAGAAGAGGCCTCCCTCATACAGTCCCTCCCTACCTGGAAACCAGTCCCTCTGGTGAAAGGGAGTTGGGACAAGGTTTTTATTAAGAGTTGGAATAATGAGAAAGCAAGGGAGTCACTGTCCATCGGATATTTGCTGAAAGTACTGTTTCTGTCTTGGGACTACACCAAAACCTGGTTCTGGTTTATGTACCTTTTGAAGAAATGTGGGGTTGGAGGCTTTTAATAATGCTGACTTGACGCTACACAGAGTGTTTCAGATTGAAGACACAATCTGATTTATTTTGGAGAAGTATTTGCTGAGAAGTCTAAAGCCAGGCTTGGGCAGACTTCGCCCAAGTGTTTCATGCAGATGCTGGAGGCCAACACAGATCAAAGTGAAGAATCCATTCCTTGATCTCCTTTGAAGATGGGATGCAGCAGGATAGCTCACAGCATCTCCTGGATGCCATGTGTTTCTGTCCCCTGGTGTGAAGGTTCTGATTCCTCACAGACAAGTTCTGCTGTGTGCCTGCACAAAGAAGCTCATCCCTGTGATGGGAATGCTGAATCTGTACTCCCACCCAGCGTGTCACAGCTGCTTGTTCTCTTATTCCTGAACCTTCTCACCATAACAGGTGGTGCTCCAGGGCTGCTGGAGCTGAGTGAAGCTGGGATTTGAAGCAGGTGACAGCCCTGCTGGGAGCTGTGAGGGAGAAGGAACATGGCAAGGTGCATTGCTGGGAGGAGCAGGAACACTGACAGGTCCGGCCAAATTCTTGCTCTGAGAAAACTGAGTGATCACCAGGAGCTTTGCAAAGCAGAGACAGCTATGTGGGAGGCAAGCTCTGACTAATGTGGATGTGAGACCTCCATGTAACAACTTACAAAATAACCCTTGCCATGTTCATGTGATTTGGGTCAGAATTCCTCCTAAGGGCTTGTTTCAGATGGGGACTCTCATTCTGCCATGTTTATCTTTAAGGCTGGTTTATCTGATTGTCTCTGCAGCAAGATGCTTGCAGGCTGTTGGGTGTGTGTTATTTACCTGCTGTGGTTTGGAGTGAGAACATTCTGGAAGTCAGCATTACAGGGTCTGTGCCATGTGTGTTAGCCACCAGAAAAAGTAATGAAAATATTTCATATTTCAGAATTGGGAAGACATGGGATTGGCATCTAAGACAAATGTGTTTCTCTGATCCTTGGCCTCTAGGCTTTTAGAAAGCTGCCTGTGTTTCTTAAAATGTTATACCTGTAATTACCAGCCACCAGTTCAGTTTTTGAAACTGTAAAGAAAGATTATTTGTGCACTTTCACTGTTGAGAGCACTTGAGTGCAGATAGTCTATTTCTATAAACCACTAGCAGAAGCAGCATTTTATCTTTTTAGGAGAAAAGTGAATTTTAAAATTAGACACTTCAGCAGCAATCAGAATAGTACTTTTAAAATTTAAATTAGAAGTATTCCTTAGTGTGGGGGCTACCACTACCAATTTTCAGTCTTACACAACTTTTTTTCACTTTGGCCAGCGTGCATTCTTAAGGAAAACACACTGAGTTACAAATTACTAAAATTGGCGAAGGAAGGAAGAGTAGGTAGCAGAGCCTAATCAGGAATTCAATTTTACACCCCAAGGCATGAGCGGGTTCTGTGTACCTCCTTTATTCCGTGCATGTGCATCTGTGCAGAGAGCCAAGCTGTGTCCCTTCGTGTCCCTCTGCTTCAGCTGTGTCTGAGCTGTCCCTTGTGACATCTGAATGCTGAAATTCGCCTGAACGCCCGAGGCCGGCGCCTCGCTCACTCCTCAGATCACCAGCAAGTACTGTAGCTTTAATCAAAACCTCCTCTCTGAGGAAAATCACCCTCCTTGAGCTGATTGATGTGTTGCAAACCTGTCATTTGGAGGGAAGCGTAAGTCACCAGATTATCATTATTAGCCAAATCTAACGAGTAATAAAACTGTATACAGGGTATGCATTTACTGTGCATGTGTATATATTTTTGTACATTTTTACAGTTGTTTCCTACACTTGATTTTATGATGTTTGGAAGAAGTGTGTCTGAATCTGGTGAAAAACAAGAAGCTATTAAGAAAACCCAACCCTGTCACCTACTGTAGTTTTTACGGAGAACTGTGCCCAAACAAAGACGCTGATTTACAGTGCTATGCAAATTTTACTTTGTAAGTTGTCCCTTAAATTTTGCTTAAGTAGTTTACGCTGTTTTTACTGGGCTTTCAGAAAAAAAAGATGAACGCAAAAGCCTCATCTTGTAAAATAAAATAGCTTTGGCTGTGTGAAAGTGCTGTATATTAGAATCTCATTCACGCTTTCAGTTGTTTATTTAACTGTATGTGATTTTGTACATACTATGATGGAATAGAGGGGGTTTACTTGTGCTTGAATGAAATGGTGACTGCCCAGCATCTGGCTTTTTTTCAAGTGTTTATTGAGCAGCCAATAATGTAACTGGGAGATCTGCATCCTTTTCCTACTTACTACTCTGGTTTTTGTAACTAAACATGCACTAAGGGCTATCTTCTTTTTCTTTGGTTGGTTTCATTTCCATTTATTCTTTTTGGTCTCAGTCCTGCAAACCTACCCATGTGAGGGCCAGATGTCTGCAGCAATTATCTGGATAGATTGTTTTGTAGGGATGGGAGGCAAGAACAAGATTAACCCTATGGGCATTCCCTGCACAAAGCCAGTCCTTGAGAACTGCAGAGGGGTGGTTCACTACTGAGCAATAGTGATGGTTCACTTGTAGCAGCAATATATGGAGTTTTGAATGGCTCCTCCAAAACATCAAAACAGGGAGGGAGTTCTCTTCCTTTCCTGAAGAATCCTCCAAAGTAATCCCAAAGCTGTGTAACTGAAGAAGGTGAGACTGCAGCAGGGTAGGGTGGCTGTATGCAGAGATGCTGTAGATTAAACCAGTTTTTCAAATCTGACATCTTTAAAGTTTTTTTATTTTATTTATCTTGGTTTCTCCTGTAGGTTTTCTCTTACCTGATCTGTTCCCCTTTGAACAGTCTAGGTTGGGCTGAGCTGCCTTAAAATGACAGATGAATGGTGTCATGTGTCACTGTGTGGGAGGACCTATTTTTTGTGGAGAGGATGGGCTTCCATTCTAAGAGTATGCAAGCAGAAACTTTTTTGTCTTCCTTTTGAGTTCTCATGAATACAGCTTTTCTTACCTCAGTGCCTCTATTGGATCTCCTTGGATCCGTAATTCATTTTTAGAGGATGTAATTTTGATCTGGAACCAACTGATGTCAGACATCACAACTACACCTGTAAGAAGCAGCCAGCAGTGGAGTTTATGGGCAAGGGCAGGTCAGTGGGGCAGTGTGGCACTGCAAGTTTTGACAGCCAGCACTGCATAAGGGAGCTGTGGAAATGGAAGAGCACGTTTGCTCCATGGATGAAGGCACAGGAAATGTTGTTAGGTGGTTTGTTTCTGTGCTAAGCAGTCCACATCACAGTGACCTTCGGGCTGTGGGAGCTTCTCACACACCCTCTTTAAGTTGTATATGCTGCTGGAGGCTGCTTGTGGTGGTGGCATTTTCTGTATGTACTTTCATCTCACTAATTCCACTCTTTTTCTTCAAACACTGCATTAATGTATTTGGGAAAACAGCCTGGAATTCCATAAAAGCAATGCTGTGTTCTCAACACCAGATACAATCAGCTGCTGCACTGGGAGCAAGTTCATAGTTCAGATGTGCCACTCTCCTGAGTGCTGCTATGTTGGGCAGAGGGCTTTTGGGGTGAGGAACAGGCTGATGCACTTTTTACATGCTTCTAAAACAGGAATCCATTCCTGAGAGGCTTGACAGAGTGCCTCTGTGAAACAACTTTGTGTAACAGGATTTTGTAGGTAGATAAATGTTAATAGCTGTGGTGTGGGTTAACAAAATGCTCTCCTGGATTTCATCACATCCTATATATGTCAGAGTGCAGTGCTCTCTGCCCAGGTTCCTTTAGCCATCTCACACATGGAGGAGATAATGTTTAATTCCCCCTCTCCATGTGTGAGAATACTTGGGGAAGTATTTAGACCACCAGCTGATCCACTCAGCTGTTGATCTGAACCAAAGGCCACTCCTGGTCCCCGTTGTGCAGAGCTGAAGTCAGATTGCAGTGCCACAGCTGTGGTGTGTCACACCCCACAGCAAGGGACCTTGGCAGGCCTGAGAGGTGGGGCTGGTGGGAACTTCATAAAATGCAACAAAGTGAAGTACAAGGTCCTGCATCTGCGCTGGGGCAATCCCAGACTCACCTGCAGCTTGGGTGGGGAAGGGATTGAGAGCAACCCTGCAGAGAAAGACCTGGGGGTGGATAGGTGAGGAAAAAGTCAACATGAACTGGCAGTGAGCACCCACAGCCCAGAAACCAACCCTGTCCTGGCCTCCATTGAAAGGAGTATGGGCAGCAGGTCCAAGGAGGAGATTCTCCACCCCTACTCTGCTCTGGTGAGACCCCACCTGCAGTGCTGTGTCCAGGTCTGGTGTCCCCAATGTAAGAAGGATGTGGAATCGTTGGAACAAGTCCAGAGAAGGGACACAACATTGACGAGAGGACTGGAGCACCTCGCCTTTGAGACAGGCTGGGAAAGCTGTGGCTGTTCAGCCAGAAGAAAAGAAGGTTGTGTGGAGACCTCAGAGCACCTTCCAGAGTCTGAAAGGGCTACAGAGAAGCTGCAGAAGGACTCTTTGTCAGGAACTGCAGTGACAGGACAAGAAGTGACAGGTACAAATGGAAGGAGGAGAAATTTAGGTTAGACAGGAAGAAATTCTTAACTGTGTGAGGGTGGGGAGGCCCTGGCACACATTGTCCAGGAAGGTTGTGGATGCCCCATCCCTGGCAGTGTTCCAAGCAAGTTTGGAAAAGGCCTTGAACAACCTGGTCTAGTGGGGGGGTTCATCATCAGAACTAGATGATCTTTAATGTCCATTCCAGCCTCTTAAAATTCTATGATTCCATTACTGATCCCCCACACACATCACCCTCACTGATCTGAGCCTTCTCCTCTGCTAGGGGTTACAAAAATAACATATATGATATCAACACATTATATGAGATATGTGCACATATAGAGGTCCCCTATACTGCCAACATCATCACGTCCTGCTGTGATTAAGGCTTGTTCCAAAGGGACAGCACTGCTGTGATGAGGCTGCTGGGGCTGGAGCTGGAGTTGTGACACCTGAGCTGACAGGGCTGGAACAGGCATTTCTGCTCTCCACTTGGAAGACAAAGCACATTGATTCCCAACGAAAGCAGAGTGCCAAAAGCAGGTGCCCCTGTGCCACCTCTGTGCAGACATGGCATGTGACTGATGGGATGCAGAGAGCTCGCTCTGAGGACAGATTCTTTTACTCTGCTGTGACTTGTGGTGTGAAAATGAACTTTGTTTTCCAGCTTGCTGATGTTGGGCAGCATTTGCAAAAGCCAAATTCAGCACTGGCCCAGTTGTAACATCTCTTTTTTTTTTTCCCCACTTCTCCAATGAAGTTACAAGTAGTTAAGTGCTAATGGTTGCTCCATTTAAAAGGAAGATCAGTAGAAGAAAGAAACTAATCAGTTTAGGAACACTTACAAATCTCTTCCCACTCTTGCTGCAATGAAATATGAATTCCACAAGTATTTTCAGGAAAATGCTAATTCTTGTTTGCTTCCTATCAGGTCAGAGCTCCTTGTCAAAGGTAGGAGAACTGTGCCCTTTGTGCAGCAAAGTTGCTTTGTAGGTGACAAAAGTAGGGTCCACTCTGCCTCAGAGCTGAGCTGATCCCCTGAGGCTCCCTGGGAGAAAATCCTCTCTGAGGTTACTCCTCTCCTCACACTGCTGCAAGTGTCACGTTTGACCAAACAAGGCTGACTTCTTTTAGGCACAGCTGGGCTTTCTCCCAGCTGTGAAAGGCTTTACTTTGAGCAACTGCACAAAACTGAGGTATAGGGAAAATACAATTGATGCTGAATAGGCAGGCAAAACTCTTTCCTGTTTTGCTGCTTTCTTCTCATGTTCCACCTAGCACATAATCATGTAATTCTTATTATTTACAAAGTTTTATAGCAAAATTCAGATTTTTAAATTTTTTTTTCTGTTATTTAAAAATTTGTTTTCAGTACAAAGCATTTATTGGGATTATAATGGCATAATCTGCCAGAACAATGCACTGCTTCCTCTCTGTCAGCAGGTAGGTTCAGAGGAAGACTCTCTAACTGAACACAATAATAGAGTTTTTCTGGCAAATCCCATATTTCTTTTCTGATTAATTTAAGGATGGAGAAGACCTCAAACTGTTAAGAAATGCTTTTATGAAAAGGCTTTCAAATATTCTTCAGCTGTGAGGTGTGGACAAGGAACAACCCTGTGCTGCAGACTGGAACTCTGTATTTTTGGGGAGGTAAACTTGCTCACACCAGGGTTAGTCCCCTGCTGGATGGGAACAAAGAAACCACATCCCCCCAGCACCCCGGCCCAGAACTCCAGTAAGATCAGAAAGGCAGGCAAGGGAAACCTGCAAATTTGTTATTTCCTGAGAGTGTGCACTCTTTTGCTGGCAGCCATGCAGGAAGGCAGCTGGCCTATCTAAATTAAGTACTGCTCATAATGGAACATAAATTATTGCTGTTAACTCCAAAGCGATAACGTGGTTAGGGAGAACAAATTGCACAGAAGCAATATGGGGGGGTTTTGCTTACTCTCAAAGGGATCTCAGTGGAGTAACCTCTGGAGCTAATGTTAGGTCTGGGAATTTTTACAGGCACTAATAGGATTAGGCACATGACTTCCTTTTCAGTCTGATGGGAGTCAGCATTTAATTCCCTTGGGCTTCTCAGAGATTTCAGCACAGGTTCAGAAGTGTCATCCAAACAATCAGTACACCCAATTTTCCCTTCTGTCTCCCCCAGACAAGGAGATTTGCTATTCCACCCATCAGAAGGGTAAAGGGCCTTGTACTTGTTGTGCAACCTGTGACAAAACAGTACTCACTCCCACTCCAGATACAGAACAAAACATGGTAACTATATAGCATCTTTGTAAAAATGAAATATCATAATTTTCTTGTTCCACTTGCAAGAGAAAACCTCATTTCTCAACAGCTCACTGAGGAGGGTTCAAGCTTAATTTTACTCAGCTTCAGTTTGGTGCTCAGGGCGAGGCTCTCAGTGCCTTTGTGTCTTCAGGCACAGCTGAAAGGGACTAACAGGGTGTTAAAAATAGTGAAGGTTTGTTTGCAGTGCTGCTACAGGACCTGGATCTGAGCAGCATCATCTGTTTAAAATATTTGCTGCTGTATTACTGGGGGGTTAGAGCAAGAATTGATGAGAGATTTCATTGTCCTTTCTCTCCCATCAATTATATATTTTGTTTTACAGCTGTCTCAGTAGCTTTATTCCTAACAGTGCCAGGGTCTAATAGGATCAAAGCCTGGAATAGAAGTCTGCAGTGGAAATATCCTCTGTGGCCTGGATGTCTTTGTGATCTCAAAACTTACACTATGCTGAGTCTCTGGTTGTTTATCTCTCCTCTTTCTCCATGAAATCACATATATCCTGTCAATTTAACCCTCTGAGAGGGTCCTGCTGTCATGGCAGGACACAAAAATAAAAACAAGCATTCTGAAGGGGAGGATTCTCTCAGAATATTTACTCCTGTGCTTATTATGAATGGCTTTCTGGGCCTCTCCTTCAGACTTCATTATTCTTGTAGTACTTCAATTTTGCCACCCAGGGAGGACCTGCCTAAGATAAGCTTGCAAGGGAATCTAATTTCTAATTAATAATGCATTTTAATTTAACAACTAATAATTTTACATTCTAATTTGGAATTGAGCTTTCCCTTGATGAATGTAGAGAAGAGTATTTAAATAATGGTGTAATTCACTCTAAGATTCTCTCCTTCCTTATTCCCATCAGTTTTACATTATCCCTTGGACATGTGTGAGCTCTTCCTCAGGGGTGTGATGGGCAGAGATTAAACAATCATCTTTAGACAATCCTTAGAATAGATCCTTATTGTCTAGAAAATTGAATTAGAAATTTTAAATTTCATTCTTACCAACTTCAGTACTCTTCAGAAGCTACTCCTAAGAAAGATGATAAATGAAGTAACAACCCAGAACTACTATGATATGTTTGTACAAAAGCATAATTAGTAAAGGTGTATTTTAATAATGTTTCCTGTAATATGTTTTTTAAAGTGACCACACATCTATGTTTCTAATCATGTAGTAAGTAAAAATTAATAAAAATGAATATATTCTGGAGGAAAGGGTTGTCAGACCCCAGCTGAGAGAGTCCAGGTGCAGCCTGCAGAGCACAGCTGATAAAAGAACAGTGAATTACCTTGTGAGCTGGGAGCTCTGTGGCTGTGCACAGCTTAAATACACCCTGCTCTCTGCAGGCCCTCATGGCAGGCCAGGACAGGCTTCCTGTGTCTGCTGATGAAATCACCTTGCTGGTAGTGGTACCAAAGCACCTGCACTTGAGTTGTTCATGGGAACATGCCATGGTGGTGTCCCTTTACCTCGTCCTTTTCCAAGGAACAGCCAGTGTTCAAATGTTTATCTTCCTTTCAGGATAGGGTAACTTTCCAAAGAACCTTTTTCTTCTAAGGTCTCCAGTCTCAAGAGGGAGTTCAGAATTATGTTGGTATGACTGTCCTGGAACTCTGCCTTGGACTCTCTGCCACTCATACCCATGGCATAAATGAGAATGAAACTCCTGACACAAACCTCTCTCATGAGTGAGAATTGATTTCCATTTTCACAGTTTGAGCTGATGTTCTCATGACAGCTCTACAGCTCCATGCTCAGCGGGGCTGGATAGCAGGGAAAAGGTGGGTGCTCAGGAAGCAGAGGCAGGTGACACAGAGAAATAGCATCCATTTCTCTAAAAACCAGGGAGAGTGCTGGAGGCTCTCAGTTTGAATCTTGCTGTTCAAGACCTGCTAATTAGCCCTGTGCCTCCCTGCTGGCAGATGTTTCTGTTTTGCAGCTCGGGTCTATCCTGAAAATAGTCCAGAGCTGCAGGAACTCCTGGGGCTTGAGGGCCTTCTTTGCCTGCTGGCACCTGACCTTGTTTCTGCCCATACTGGTTGGGAAGTTGTTTGGATTTCAGGGAGCTGTGAAAGGCTCCAAGATCACAGCACTATTTCTAGTTAGTTATTAACATGTTCGAGTGGCTTGGGAAATGGATCTAAATGACATGTTGGGGGAGAAGAAAAGGAGGCAAGGGCAGTGGTAGCTCAGCTGCAGATTGAATTCCTTTGGTCTTCAGAACTAGCTCGGAGTAAGGGCTGTCACATCTGCTTTTCCCTCTTCTTTCTTTTATGTGATTCATGTGGTATAGGGGGAGCAAGAGCAGCTGCTGACACCATTAAACACGTAACATTAACATCTTGGTAATGATGTTTATACTTTCCTACTTAAAAATTCACACCTTGAACTTGTTCCTCTTTACTGAGGTGGGTTGGCGTGCTTGTAACACACTCAGCACTTGATCTGAGTCCAAATGCCTTTCTCATGTCTGCAAGGTAGAGCTGCTCTGGTAACTCAAATGCGCTGCCTTTTTGTGGCATCCTCCCTGGATGAGTAGGATTGTAGGGAACTATTCAAAGCAAACTGTTTGGAGGAGGAGGAAAGTCTGTCTCAAGGGGTGCTGGAAGAAAGGAACTGCCAGGAAAGGAGGTTTCTTGGAGTCCCAGAAGGCACAGAGTGATGTTGAAAATGTTGTGAAGCTTACGCTGGACAAATAGCCAGGTACTGATTCTCCCTTGCAGGCCAGCATCTCCTCCTCCTTGCTCCAGCTGCTCTGCCCTGGCTTGCTGGCCAGTATTTCTGTAGGCTCATTTCTTAAATATTTTCAGCATTTCTATGATTGCTCTCTTTTTCTCTCCCCTTCTAAAGGCTCTTCACTTTTCCTGGACCTTCCTGAAGGTCTTTGATTGCACATTTCAATTTTGAAATGGTTTTTCCCTCTGGTTTGTCTGTGGTCATTTACAGGTTTCACAACAGGGACACACAGCAGCACTTCCACAGTTACTGTCACCTTCTCTGCATTCCCATGTTTTCCTAACTCTGGTGATTGGCAACAGTTCACAAAACACATCAGATTCTGCTGCAGAAATCTATGGATGGAATGAAAATACTCTTGAGTAGAGCTTCTGTGGAAATAGGTTCCCCACACTGGTTTTGTTGCTATAAAATACATTTCTGTCAATGATTCATTCCCAACAATATGAAATAAAAAGCCAACATTTTGATCATTATGTACCACTAATGATTTGTGGTTGACATACTAATTCAAAAAGGTGGCTTTTAAAGTACTCCTTTTAAAAAAAGGAATTTACGATCTTATAAAATTATTTTCCCAAATGTGAAAATCTTGTAAATTTTTTTTCTGTTTCTGCAGGTGGCTATGATTTCACAAAATTAGTTAATTGAAAACAGAATTTCCTCAGTTAAAAACATTCTGTGCTTTTTGGTGACAGTTTTCTGACTGCTGCCACAAGTCAAAGTGAAAGCATAAAACTATGCATTTCCTTCTCTCCTGACTCCTTGAATAATTCTTCCTTTGGGGTAAAGTTTCCCTCGCTAATTCTGTAAAACTTAGTTACAGTTATTATGTTGATTTATTTTTAATCCCAAACACTGTATAGAGTGATGGTCCTCTCAGTGGAAGCCCATGGACTTCAATATCCATTTCTCCCTAAATATTAATTACCAAAAGTTTTAAAGGAAAATGTAAGGAATCCCTACAAACAACAATTTATCCTTTAACCTCACGGGAAAAATTTGTTTGAAGTTTCCCCAGAGGTGAAAGTTGATGCTCAACCTGAAAAGAGAGACTTTCTCTAGAAATTCCTTCCGTTTTTCATTCCAAACCTTACTACTGTTGAACATTCAAATATTTATCTTCCCTATCAAGTTTCTCATCTGTAATCATTTTCAGATCAGACAGAACTTTGGTAAAAAAGCAGATGTGTAAACTCTCTCCTACCATTCCACCCACGACTGTCCATCTACAGGCTCAGTTTTAAGTAGTGGTGACAATATGTCAAAGTCTGGGTATTATTTCATTAATATCCCTGGCAGAATCCTACACTACGTCATTGCAGGGAAACCAACATGATCTGTTAGATGAGATTGTTGTAAAAACAAGCAGACCTGGACACTCTTCTCCTCCAGCAAGTAGGTTGGGATAGACAAGAGATTGTGAGGGGACTTTGCTGGGCCAGCTGACCCCAGCTGGCCAAAGGGCTTTTCCTTACATACAATACAGTGCCATAAGGTCAAGGTCACCAGTAAAAACTGGGACAGAGAAAGGGAAACTTCTGGCTCCCAAGGTGGCTCCTGCTTGGAGAATGGCTGCTCTGCGTGTGGGAGGTGGTGAGTGATTTACTTTGCTTCATTTCTGTCTCTTTCCTTCACCTAATAAAATGTTTTTATCTCAAACCATGTGCTTTTCCATTCCTGTTTTTCTTCTTTTCTTCCCCAGTCCTGCTTGGGATGGGAGAGTGAATGTTTGTGTGGCTGCTGGCCATGCTCAACCCAGCAGAAATGTTATAGAGTGTGGTCAGACATGGAGAATATAAAGATAAAATTGTTCATGGCAAATCTTTACTTGGATTTTATAATAAGAGAGGATACAAGAAATTCATGACTGCTATTACTAGCAAATCCTGGGATCCTAGGATCTACCATGATATCCCTGGGCCCTGGTTATCTTACAGACAGTCAGGTAACACTGGAGAAGAGCAATCAAATTGTCCTGTGGACACTGCTGGTTTTGTCTTCATCCTGACTGAAACCTGGCATAAGAATTTTACTTTCCTCCTGTCAAACCCTTGCCTGCGGGTGATCGTTTCCTTTCATCAACACCATTCTTTCTGTTTATCTTTTCTCTCCCTGCCTCCCCAAAATAGGATGGTTGTCATGATTTTCAAACTCAGCAGGAACATTTTCAAATGCGGATTTTCCCCTGTAAAGGACATTGCATCAAAACATAAGGCAATTAGGGATACACTTAAAGTGCTTTCCTTTCATCTTCCTGCTGCTTAAATATTTGAAAGAAATTCACCAAGAGTTGTCCCAGTAGAGACCTGAAGACTGACATCATATTTTAGGATTTAATGTTGTAACAAAGAGCCAGGATTTAATTAACCTTCTTGCTCTTTGGGAGACCTGAGACACGGGATCCAGTTCCTCAGAAAACCACTGCAGCTTCTCTTGCAGTTACTGAGCTCATTAATCTCTGTGATATGGTTCTTAAGGGTACAGCTATGTTTCATTTTGATCAAGTGCCAAGTATTTTACAATGAAATTCCTTGTTCTGCCTTGCAGAGGACATTATTTAAACAAACCAGTAACAGAAGAGGAGCAAGGGAAAAAAGAAAGAAATGGAAATTCAGGAGCAGAAAAAATGTGGGATATGCTGATTTCCTCTGTTTGCTTAACACCTGTGCCAGTGGGTTTGTGCATATAAAATATCACAGAACAGGACAGTGAGAAATTTAACCCCTGGTTTACATTAACCACCACACAACATAAACAAACAGCACCTTTGAAACCAGTTTCTTCCCACCTTTCAAGTCAGACTTCATTCCTCCTCTAGGAGGGAGAGTTCCCAAAAGCCACAGAAACTGCCCATGAAGCCAGCCTAACCCAAACCCAGCCAGGTACTGGTGGGACTGCCTGGTGGCAGTGGCTATGGGGTGTATAAATCTCTAAATCATCAATAAGAAGAAACATCACAGAAGAACTGTGCAAAATTTTGACACAAGAAAATTCTGTATGGTAACTTATAAATGGTATTGCAGAGAGAAGCTGTGAACTGAGGGAGAAGTGATGAGGTTGCACCATCAGAGTGCACAGAAAAAGTGAAAGTTGGAATAAGAGACACCAGCTCCTGCTAATGAAGCAATTAATGAAGTGCAGTTAAATCAAGTGAGAGTGATGTGCAGAGTCTGGCTGTGGAAATGTAACGAGTTTATGTGCCTTGTTTTGGGAGAGAGTCTACTTTTCTGAGGCTGTTTTTCCTGCTAGAGGCCTGTTCCTGCAAACACCAACCCCAGAGTGTTCACCGACCTGAAATCCACAGAAAAATGAGATGCACAGACTTGGAAAGCAGGAAACTCCTCCTGGTTTAGCAATATACATGCAGTCTTTCCATCCAGTCATACAAATGCCTCTTAGATTAATCTGCTCCTTTATACTGTGCCTCAAAGTCAAGATCCATCCCAGAGGTGACCTACTTGGGCACTAAGCCTGTGGCTGGAATAGAAATGATAATGCTGATACATGGAAGCACTTGTACAGGCTCTGCCTGGCCATGAACTACCTCAAATTCAGCTCCTCCTCTCCTACTGACTCTTCATTCAAAGTGCAGCCATCATTCTGCCCTGCTAATGTGGCAACAGAAAAGTTTTAGGCACCTGATACCCAGCAATCTGAAATGGTGAAGAGAATTTGCTTGGCTAAAGAGACTGATTGGTAGGCAAGAATTAAATTTTATCTTGCCATGCATGTGAGGTTGAAAGATGGGAGTGAACTGTAGCATCACAGTGGCCTGGTGTCTGTAATGATTATGTTTTGTGGACACAAAACTAATATTCACTTAAGACATGTAATGATTTCTAGTAGAGGCAGAGAGAATTTTAGCTGGTGTAAAGGTAAAAGGAAAAGCAAAATTCTAGTTACCCTTCAAGTGGTCCCTTTTCCTCTTTTCCCCAGAAGGAAAATTCCATCCATTCATTCCAAAATGCAAGGTAGAACCAGAAAACTGTCTAAGTCCCAATTTCCAAATGCTTAATTTTTTAATTTTTTTTTTTCTCTGTGTAGTCTGCTATAAAAGATCTACCTCTCCCATCAGAGACCAGTATATTTCATTCCCTGTCAAACTGACTTTCAAGTATTTTTGGCAATTACACACCTGAGAAATAATGAAAAGTTGTTTTCCTGAGTCTTCTTGCCTGTATTAATGAGCCTGTCTTGTTTTTTGGGAGGGGAAAGATGGTTTAGGAATAAACCACAAATAGAGATGTATTTGCTTCACTTGCTATCAAAACCAGCAAGCAGGGCTAGGACAGGGCTTTTCTTTTTGCTGTTTGGTTTGTTTTTGATAGAAACAGCTATACTGCAACATAAAAACTAGAGAGGAAATTTAATTATCAAATACTATAGAGAATAAAATGTAAATCCCAATGAACTATTGGCTTTAGCTCTAACCTCTGAGAAAAGGGGATCAATACATTTGACTTGGGTTTACCTATTTCCCTACCTGTGCTGTTCAGGACAATAGTAAAGATTAAAAAAAAATGGTAGAGATAAAACTGGGAGCATTCAGCAGTATTAAGGGATTAAATATGTTACAAGGATGCTGTCATTATTTTTGAATCAACATTATAAGTCCAGAAAATAGGGTTAAGGTTTTACTGAAAGAAAATTCTAAAGAAATTGACTTCTATAAATATTTGAACACCCAAACCACCTGAGCACAATGTCACTGTGAAATAAAGAATTATGATTAATTCAGAGATTACTTACAGTCCTACCTGAGGTTACATTTGGCTTTACACATGTGTGCAGTGTTTTCCATTTTTTACCCCTTATGGTAGGCTACTTTCAATATGTTCTTCTAGATCTTATTCGCTTTTATTTGAGAAAGTGCAAATCTTTTAAGTTTAGGATTCTTTATTCTGAAGAAACTGTAGATGACCCAAGCGAACGGCAGATTAATTTAAAAGAAAGGAATAGCATCTCAGTCTAAAGTAAAACAAGGGCCAATTTTATGGCTCTAATATCACTAATTAGACCCAACAGAAGTGTAATGGGGTGTTATTATCTCTATGCATTAAAAACCCTACATTATAAGCCATTAAACTTCAAGGGCCATATTCACTTATATATTTGAAGTCAGTGGAAAACATGATCCCTGATGCACTTACTCCAACTGAACCAGCCAGGAACAGCCATGGGAAGAATGACACATCAGGCAGCTGCCCATGAAGTTCAACAAAGCCTCACAGAAGTCCTGCAACAAATTTTAATAAGATTCATTTTAATAAAGAGCATGTCTTTTATGAGGAGAGCCTGTGGGAGCAGGGCCTGTTTAGTCCAGAGAAGGTTGAGAAGGGATCTCATCCATACATATAAATATCTCCCAGGTGTGTGCCAAGAGGATGGTGCCAGACCCTTCAGTGCTGTCCAGCGGCAGGACAAGGAGCAATGGGCATAAACTAAAACACGAGAAGTTTCACCCCTGCACAAGGAGGAACTTATTTCCATTGAGCCTGGCAGAGCTCTGGACCAGCTGCCCAGGGAGGGTGTGGAGTCTCCCTGTCTGGAGACATTCCAGACCCATCTGGACACGTTCCTGTGTCACCTGCTCCGGGTGACCTTGCCTGGGCAGGACGATGGGCTGAGTGCTCTCCGGAGGTCACCGGGTGCTCTCCGGAGGTCACTCCAACCCCGACCATCCCGCGATTCCCGCCGGCTGTCCCCGGCCAGGGCGGCCCGGGGGCTCTGTCCCTCAGGCCCCTCGGGCGCTCCCTCAGGGGCAGCCCCGCGCCGGCTCCCCGCGGCTGCCGGGCCCGCACGCCGGCACCCCCCGCCCCGTCCCCGGGCCGCGCTTCCCCTTCCCTCCCCGCCGCATTCCCCCTTTTCCGGGTTCCCCGGCGGCGGCGCTCCCCGGAAGCGGTAATGCCTGCCCGGTGATCCAGGAAGCGGATGAGCCTCTCCCGCCCGCCTTCCCCTCCGGAGCGGCGCTGCGGGGACGCGGGGAAGGGGGTGCGGCCCGTCCCAGCCCCCGGCGGTGTTTCCATGGCGCCGGGCGGGCGGGGGAGCCGGGGCTGACGACCCCGCCCGCTCATGGACCCCGCCGAGGAGGAGGAGGAGGGCAGGGAGAAGCCCCCCGTGATCTACACCATGGAGAACAAGCCCATCGTGACCTGTGAGTGTCCCCGCTGTCGGGGCTGGGGCTCCGGCCGGTGCCCCCTGCGGGCCCGGGGGAAGGCAGGAGCCGCTGGCTGGTTCTGGGGGGCTCCGGGTGGGGACAGGGCACCTGCAGGAGGGATCGGATGGCGGGGTTTGCCTCTTCGCTGCTTCCCCCCCTTTCTGAGGGCACTGGGCAAACTTGGGGTTGTTTCTGTACTAAACACCAAGCCGAATGTCGTGCTCAGAGGTGTTTAGGGGAAGAGGGTAAAACGTGAGAATAAACCGTGAACCCCAAACTTCCTGCCAGCGAGCTTTGTGCGGCTTTGCTGGTGCTAAGAGAAGTTGTGAGGAGGCATCCTCTGCGGCGATCCCACTGATGCCTTCCCACTGACATTATACTTTAATCTTTAAGCGCTTTGCTTCCATCCCTGAGAGGGTTTAGTTAAACAAAACAGGATGTCCTGCTTCCAGCTGTAAATGAGTTCTTTCGGGTGTCAGAGACAGGCAGGTGGTCCTGATGTAAATCGTGATCTCTCCTCATCCCTCCTGCTCTTGCAGATGCAGAGGGGTGCTCTCAAAGATCTCTTAAAAACAAGCACGTGGACTAGGCTGGGCCTTAGGAAGCATTTCTGTAACGGGAGAGGGATCAAGCACTGGAAGAGGCTCCTATTTAAGTCTGTCAATGTCTGAAAGATATTTGGACACTGCCCTTAACGTGCTGTATAACTTTTGGTCAGCCCTGAAGTGGTCGTGTAGTTGGACCAGATGATCCTGGTAGGTTCCTTCCAACAGGAATAGTCATTTTTTATTCTAACTACATCCATAATGTTGTTAATAAGAAGGTAAAGTGAATGAGATCAGCACAGAGAATTCTGCTGCTTCTTTTTTAACAAAAGGTAGCCAGTAGCTGGTCTTAGTCAGAAGTATCTTTACTAATGGTGTAACAAAATACATATTTGCACTTTATCACTAGGACACTGGGAATGCTTTATGTGCCTGTGAAATAGAAACTTGTTTCACAGTTCTGTGTTGTTGTATTATGGAGTAAGCATTTATTGGTGATTAAGGTCTTAGACCTTAGAAAAAGTATCCAGCTGTAACCTTGTAGCTGTATAGTTGTGGAACTCTGTGTGTATATAGTTTGTCCAGACTATTTTATGAATGTGCTTTTTTTTCTGTCTTAATCTTTTTTCCTTTTTTTGAATGCAGCTTATAAGCTGAAGTGAGCAGGATCTGTACTGAATCTTCTCTACTCGCCTATTTCAAGAATTTTGAAATCCATTTCACCTCAGATTTAAAGTCAGAGAAAATGTACATATCAGAAACCTTTGGAGGATATAGTTTGCTGGTGTTAATGCTACTGTTCAGTCTGGGGAGGCTTGCTTTTTAGATTTTCTGTCCTTATGTGTATTCAGCATTGGAGAATCTCCATGTGCGTGGCAGGGAGACTTGGTGGTGCAGGTCAGTCTTCACTGTTCCTGTATGATTTAAGTAACATTTTAGTCAGCTGAAGTACACAAAGTTTTACCTCAGGGTAAAACCTCGGGTTTTTTGTTAGTGGGTGCTGAAAAGAGCTCTGGCCTCTTTGTACAAGGGAATTTACAAACCTCCAAACATGAAATTTGACCAGATTTCAATCAAGCCCAGTTGTCTGATATTGAAAACAATATTAATTTTGTGTGGTGAGTGAGCATGCATTACGGTTGTAAAATATTTTGTTCTTATCCCCATCCAGTATGGTAGACTTACAAATGAGACAGGAGGTGAGCATTAAGTGTCACTTGTATGCCTCACTCCTGGACTGAGAAAATCATTCTATTGCCCTGGACAAGCACAACAGTAACATCTTTACTGGTGTGGGCTGGAGTGGCTTGGTCTGAGACAGCCTAATTCAGGAGTTAAAGTTAATTCAGCAGAAGTGCTCAGAGATTACTTCTCTGACTTGCTACATTTTAAACCAAAACACTTGATTTCAATGGGGAATGCATTTTACTGTAAAGTGCTCAGAGATTACTTCTCTGGTGAATGTGGTAAGGGTGACTTGCTACATTTTAAACCAAAACATTTGATTTCAATGGGGAATGCATTTTACTGTAACTGCTTTAGTTTCTCTTCTTCTCTGTTTAGAGAAGTGGAGTACTTAGAGACTCTAGTATTTCAAATAAGTGCATTCACCAGTAATGACTTAGTTGAAGGGAAGCTCCTCTAAGCATTATATTGCCAGAGATTTATGGAGAGGTGAGGCTTGGCCTTGCAGAGAAAGGATTGACTAGGTGTTGGTTTGTTGTAAAACCCATAAAAAGCCATAGTAGTAGAAACTGCACAACAAGCACAGTTTATCTTTTGTCTGTGGTTCCAGTTTCAGGCAGTTGGAGTTGTCTGGGATCAGTGTCCCACCCAGGAGGGGCACGTGGGATAAAACAGCCCTGAGAGAGGATGGCTAGGTTCTGATTATGTGAAGTAACAGTGAAGGTTCAATGAGGGTGCTTTTCAGAACAGAACTATTTCCTTTTGCTACAAGATTCAGATTAATCTCTGTCAGGTAAACTTTTGCATCATGAAGTAACTCCTGTTAACTCTTGGGGTTTGCTCTTAATAAGAGACAAGTGAAGAGGGAGTTTGGTTCATAGTGAAACTTCTTTTCAACACTGCATACCAGAGTTGTTTTGTAAACAAATGTTTTTACCTACTTGAAATAAATTTGAGAATGCTCTGAAAGGAATGCTTCTTTGGTAAAGAGGGCTATGCTTTCAAATCTATGAGTTAGTCTGTATTGTAACAGTAATTATTTGCTGTATTGGCACAACCCTGAATTCAGCACCCTGTGTACAGGCTCTGGCCTGTGGGAAAAAATGGCAGGTTCCACGTGTCTTGGACGTCTGATGCCAGGTGCAAATGCAGTTTTTGTCAGCACTTCTTTCATGTTAGTGCTGTAACTTGATTATTTTGCCCTTAAAAGCTGTGTGTAAGTGAATTAGCCTTGTTTTTATTGTGTTTGCATCACTGGAAACACCTGTAGTTTTAACAGAGAGTTTTTAGATTCACAGAATTCAGCTAGGCATGACAAACTTCAGGAGACTCTTTCTCTAGGCATACAGGCAATCATATTTTCCAAGGGTGGGAAAAGTAGTATATTCACAGAAAGTTGCTGTTCCTTTGTGCATTTTCCCTTTTCTCAGTATGGCAGCACCCCTGCGTGTTAAATCACTCTTGTCAGGTAGGACTGAGTGCCATGATGACTCAATTCCAAATTAATTTGAGCCATATTTTTTACACTGACAGTCTTACTAGATTGCAGAGCCACTAGGGAGTTTCGCTGTCCAGCTGTGGTTGTGCTCTCCCATGTTACTTTGTGAACTCTCAACTCATTTGTAGCAATTTGTCTGCATTGCTACCAGACCTGGTAAGCTTAAAAAGTGTTTTGAGTCATCTTACAGCTTTCTCGCTGCTGTAGAAGGATTATTTTTAGCATCATTAATTTTTTTTTGGTTTTTTTTTTTTTTGCAGAGGCAAGTTGAGTGTTTGCATCAAACATCTTGAACTTGAGTAGTTTCTGTAAAATGTTGACTTTACAAAATCTCTAAACCAGTGCAGCTTGCTTTCCTAGGAATCCTAAACAATGTTGTTTCATTCTCAGGAATCCTGTTTGAAACTTTGAGAAAGTCTTTGGAGCTTCAATATAATGTTGTCCCACATATATATCAGATAATGAACTCATCCTTATGTAGCTGATTTGCACTTAAATTATTAGCTCTATCCATATGAAGAGGAGGCTGAAGACTAAAAGCAATTCTGCAAAATGAAGTAATTAATAGGTTTTTCAGAGCTTTCCTAACAAGCTGTTCTTTTGTAATTATCTTCATGCAGTTGTGGAATATTCCATTATCAGCTGGTAGTATCTGTCTATATTATCTTTTGTCTGTTTATAGTGTGTGTTTGCATGTTTGCTCTCACTGTCAATAATCTGTTTTAGCACAATGGACTTTTTATATAATCTTTGGAGAGAATGGTGTGCATCGTTTTTATCTGGTCCATGTTCAGAATGTGCTGTGATACAGCAGCAGAAAAACCATCAGCAAATGCTTTGTAGGCCCAAGAAAAGCCTACAAAATGTTTGCAATTATCTACAGTAGGAACAGAAAGATTAATAAAAGTAAGAGGTGGGGAGGGAAAGGGAAGAATTTTGCATCTTTTTGTGGTGAAAATAAATACTTACAGTTGAAAATATTGCTCTGGGACTAGAGGAGCTTGATTTGAAAGTTCTTCTGTTACTAGTAGATAGATGTAATAAAAAATACGCCAGGGAGAAGCAGGATGTAGCCCAAGTGATTAGAATGTTTTGCTGCTAGTGAGACCACTTAACAACTATATCCTATAAATTCATCTTCCCTGTTCTCAACCAGAACTCCTGCCTGCATTGTAAGTCATCACTGTTGTGTAGCTGATACATAATTCTCTGCTTAAATATTTGGTTACATTTGTCATGAGAAGAAGTGGCATATACTTGTTAGTTGTAACCTGTTTTACAGATTCAGAAGTGCAGAAGTGGAGTTTTGCTAAAAGGATTTTCTTCTAGTGAATCAGCTGTGGTTTTTATATAGCAATTTAGCTGTGTTGTGTTTTGATTTTTAGACCTCTTTTGAATATGAATTTGAGTTAGGAGAGAGGAGGACCTTTAAAAGCTGTAAATATAAAAAACCTCACCAAAACTTCAGGTAGATCCACTTCTTACAGGCTTGTGATTTAAGAAAAAAATTCATAGTAGAACTTTTTACAAGTGGAAAAGTAAGTGGGGTCAGAAAGGTTAGCTGTGAGTGATACTTGGAGGTAAAACCCAAACACAACTACACCAAAGTGTAGTCTTGGCTCTGTGTTCTTTTAAAGGTATTCAAAGCCTTTTATCTCAGTTGACTGGGCTTGTCATTGGTATCAAAGGAAAATATTTGTCTTCTTTAGTCATCTGACCTCAAGAGTTTTTGTTTTAAACTGCTTGTGTAGTTAGTGGGTTAGGATAATTTCCTCTAGAGGAAAAAAAAATCACTGTGGTATATTTAGATACTTTAGTGACAAGGCCTCTAAGCATCTAAGAAGTTTGGAAACTGTTAGGAAAAATATATTTTTGGGGATTTTGGTGGTTTTAGGCAGGCAGGAACCTAAAAAATGTCCGTATTTTATGGTTCTCTAGTATTAGACAGCTGCTACAAAGAGTGCATGTTCCCCTTGGAAGTCCTGGTTAGGTGGTCATTCTGGTTTTCACTGTTCCTGTACAAATTTAGAGTAGAACAAGTATCCTAGATAGGGAAAGAGGGAAGGGAAGAAGGCTGCACTGATTTGATCTACCAAAATATCAGGAAGAAAGGCAAGGAGGAAAGAATCACAGAATTGTTTGGATTGGAGAAGACTTTAAAGATCGTCCTATTCCAAACCCCTGCCATGAGCAGGGACACCTTCCACTCTCCCAGGTTGCTCCAAGCCCCATCCAGCCTGACCTTGACCTCTTCCCAGGGATCCAGGGGCAGCCACAACTTCTCTGGGCACCCTGTGCCAGGACCTGCCCACCTTCACATGGAAGAATTTCATCCTGATGTCTAAATCTACCCTCTTCCAGCTTAAAGCCATTGTCCCTTGTTCTGTCACTCCAGGCCCTTGTACAAAATCCTTCTCCAGCTCTCTTGGAGGCCCTGTAGGCACTGGAAGGAGCTCTAAGGTCTCTCCTCCAGGCTGAACAAGCCCCTCTCTCAGCCTCTCTCCATGGCAGAGGTGCCCCAGAACTCTGAGCATCTTCGTGTCCCTCTTCTGGTCCCACTCCAGCTGGTTAATGTTGGGGACCCCGGGGCTGGAGGGAGCTCTGCAGGTGGGGTCTCACCTGAGTGGGGCAGAGAGGCAGAATTACCCCTCCCCTGCTGCCCACGGTGCTTTGGATGCAGCCCAGGACAATTTTGGCTTCTTGGGCTGGCCATGGTGAGCTCCTCCTCAACCAACACCCCAGTTCCTTCTCCTCAGGGCTGCTCTCTATCCATTCTCCACCCACTCAGCACGTGAAGTGTTTAGATAAAGTGCCAAAGGCTCTGCCCTTTGAACTTTGTCATGTAGAAAGGAAGGAAACAGGCGCTTTGTTCTTCTCTTTCTCCTGGGGTGTTTGTTTTTAACGTATATGACTTGAACATTGTTGCTTTAATTGGTGTATGTTGCCCCTTCATGTGCAGAAGCACCCTGTACTTGGTGTGGTGTCACTGAAAGAGTCACCGTGTTCTTTCTGTATTTGTGGGGTGTCTGTTGACATCCAGGTGGGGAGTAGATGAATTCAGACCTACACTGTTTAAAAGCTGAGGTAGGTGTTCCAAGAGGTTATCAGACTCTAATGTTGCTCCCCAGTTATCATCTGTATGGGGTATTTTGGTCTTATTTGCCTATAGGTTCTGAAAGATGAAAACCCTTCTCTAGAAGGCTTCTTGATTTTAATTATGACAGGATTCCAGAATTACTTTCCCTTCCCATATATGCACGTCCTTCCTTGTCCCTTTCAGTTGTGTCTGATAAACATTTATACTCTGGCCCCATTACTGACACCAGAGTGGTACTGACAGCCATATAATGGTTTGGCTTGGGTGTTAGTGTTGAGACCAACCCACTGAAATGAATTTGCTGTGATGTGGTTGAGTAATCATCTTTTTTTTTTTTTTTTCTTTTCCCAAAACACCTCAAACAAAAAACCTCCTCACCAACTTGCAAAAAATGACAAGAAGTCCTACCACAAAATATTTGAAGCAATCCTCAGACTTTTGTGCAGACTTTTTGGGTTTGCTCTGAGTTTGAATTCTAGGGTTACTTGGGGTTTTGGAATGTTTAATTCTAAATTCATAGAATTCAGACAGCTACAAGCAAAAATTCCTGTAGTGGTGTTGTTTCTATTTTCTCCTTTATTTCTTCTTTATTTTCCATCTTATTTTTCACCTTTTTTAAAAAATATTTTGTAAAGTAGATCATAGATACACCAACTACTGAGGCATCAGAGGCATATATATAGAGAAGAGAGTGAGACTTCTGCCATGCTGGAGGTCTCTTGAGCCATAGGAATCTTGCTCAACCCCACTCCAGAAATAGTGATCTTTTGGGACTTTCTGTTCTGTTCTTTGTGCAGGTTGTGCTCTTGCCTCTGTGCTGTGCTGGCTCCATTCCCTCCCTGCAGCCCAGTAGCACCCAGTTCACAATTTATTGTGAATCTTGCCAGTCTGACAGCCCTTACAATTCCCTGCTGTACTTACTGGTATTAGTGCTGGGCCCGTGTCAGTGCTGTGCTGGTGTTGCCTGCTGGTAACTTCATTTTAGTGTTCTTGGCTTGATCAGCTCAAACATGCTGATTGCAGTAGATACAGGGTCCAGATGAGCAGAACATGAAATGTTGTAGCCCTTTGGGTGTTGGGAATACGTGGTAGCAGCTTTGTTCAAAGACAGCCAATGTATTTCACATTGAAGGTCTGTTCTCACTTTTCTTCTAATCCTAGAGGGCTGTGTTGCCTTGATCATAAAACACATTCTGCTGTGTTTGATATGCCCTCAAAACCAATGCAGGAGGAAAAGCTGACTGGTTTTAAAATGAATATACCTGTTTTAAGCTGATAATGTGATGTGTCTGTCTGAATAGCAGGGTGCTTACACATTATTCTTTAGTTCCTCTGTATTCAGTAGTAGTCCTTTTTACTTAAGTTGTTGAATTCTGGAATATTTTTGTGGCATACATTTGAATTTTTAGGTGCAGTGTATAAAAATTTCTTTGCTATACTCCAGAGATAAAATATGTGGCTTGTTCTTTCCAGCAGATTTGGAGCTCACAGACTCTCATTTTGATGTGGTCATGGTGCTGCAGCTAAGTCACTAAGCCATGTTTCACTCTCTGTGGGCAGTAATGAGTTGCAAATCAATAGACTGTTCTCAGCTTGGCTCACAGAGGTGTAGCTTGGTATAAAACAGCATTAACACTATGACCAACACTTGTTTCAGTATTCATTCAGGGCATTTGTTTGTGGTCTTAAATAGCATGTGGTATGGTACACTTAATTCAGATGGCATGAAGGTGAAGAATAAAGCATAAGGTACTTTTCTGGAGAAATAGGGATAAAGTACTAACTGTTTTTGTTTTGGTTTTTAGCTGTTTTATGAAATTGCATTGTTGAATAATATCTAATGTGGCCAGGCATCACAAGAGCCGTTTTTGCTTGTTCTTGCACTTAATCAGACTTTTAAACTTTAATTTTTCAATGTACTTTATTGTGTGGTGATAGAATTGTGCTAGTGCTGGTAATCAAAGTACTACATGTGAAAATAATAATATATGTGAGAAAATTGGGGAAAGAGAGTGGACTAGAAAAGGATTTCTAAGATGAACTAAAGAATGCTAAAGGAAGGTGGAGGCAATGCCTGGCTTTGTGCCTGGATGTGAGATTGGGGGGTGGGAGAGAGAAGAAAGGATGTCAGGTGCTTCTTGAGCTGCAGCTTCCAGTTCTACAGGAAGGTGAGAAGATCTTCCTGTTCTGGTGTGCAGGATGATAGTGAAAAGGAAAATCACCAGGAAATAGCAGAATTGCCTATAAGGCTGTTAAAATCTTAATTAATGTCTTGTCCTTGTCATATCCTCCCTAAACCTAAGAGAATTTAAGAAATATTTTAAAAGGTTACTGGTAATATATTTTTTTCCTGTGGTAAACCCTGTATTTTGTTCTGACTTGTATATAAGTAGCTGCTGCAGTGGTGTTGTATTTAATGTAGTTGTTTGGGACCTGCACTGTGTTAACAGACCTCATGTTTCTGAAGGACAGCGTGGTAGTCAGGGAGGTGTTTTGTATTAACAACAGCCTAGATAATGAGGAGAGAGGAATCACATCCAGTAAAACACAGAACAGGTGCTAAACCAGATTTTCTCAGTGTAGGCCCAGCTACAGAATGATGGGAACCACTCTCTACTCAGTCTTCTGTTTTGGGAAGTCTGAATTCTGGAATATTTTTAAATATACCTTTTTTTTTTTTAACCAATGACTTCAGCTAAGACCAGATTTTCTCAGTGTAGGCCCAGCTACAGAATGATGGGAACCACTCTCTACCCAGTCTTCTGTTTTGGGAAGTCTAAATTCTGGAATATATTTAAAAATACTTTTTTTTTTTTTTTTAACCAATGACTTCAGCTAAGAAGCTGTTTGTTTTGGTTTTGGACTTGGTCCAGCTTTATGATACTCTCTTTGGTATATGGATTATGTAGCTCTGTGGAAAATCACAATAGGAAGTTTGTAACAGTGTCTGCTTAAAAGTGTTATATTAGGTCTTGAGAGTGATTAAAAAAAAAATCTAGTTCAGTGCTGGACTCCAGTTTCCACATAACAGACAAAATGAAATGTTCTTAATAACAGCAGACCACTAGTAGAATAGCATATTAATATACATTCTATAATTTGCACATGCTAATATATTAATGCCTTTCATTTTCAGGTGCTGGAGATCAGAATTTATTTACTTCCTTGTATCCTACACTTTCTCAGCAGCTTCCTAGAGAACCCATGGAATGGAGGAGGTAAACTTATATTTTATTCTGTGATTCTGTTTCAATGTCTGGTTTTGACTGGGTAAATGTGTATTTGTTGTGTTCTGAGGAGCTCTTTCCATAAATTGAGTTGAACAGAGGAACTGACTCGGAGAAATTGGAAAAATTAGATAATCAAAGTGAATGTTGTGCACTTCAGGGTGATCTTTTCAACCCTTCAACTTTCCCTAAAGAAAAAATGATAGTAATGCTGTGTTTCTCTTCCTGATTTTGTGGTTTGTGGGTTTGTCTTGGTGTGCTTTGATGTACTTTGGCTGCTGTGTTCTGAAAGTGGAATGCCTTCTTCTCAGTGAGCATATAGGTAAAACTCACATGGAATTATATATACTCCCTGCAGAAATACATCTAATGTATTTGAATGTTTTGTGATTGGAAAAAAATTTTGGGGAATTCTCTTATTTGGTATTTTCTACTTGTTCTCAAGATACAGAAAATCTTTTACTGAAAGCATGCTGAAGAGCTTCTAGCTGCTGTCCTTCAGAAAGGAGCTTTTATCTCATTTCCAGCAATACCAAAATTTTTAGTTGACTTTATACCAACTGCAGTGAGTGTAGTTTGTGGGTTTCCAGTGCCAGAGTATTTCAGTTTATTTCTCTTTCCACAACACATGTTCATTTTTCTATTCTGTTCACTAATTTCACTTTTTAAACTGTAGGTCTTACGGCCGTGCTCCGAAGATGATTCACCTGGAATCCAACTTTGTTCAGTTTAAAGAGGAGCTACTACCCAAAGAGGGGAATAAAGCCCTTTTGACTTTTCCCTTCCTTCATATTTATTGGACAGAATGTTGCGTAAGTACTCGGAAAAACTCAAATTTAAAAATTAAATTGTTCACATAATCATGAAAAGCAAGTGAAAATAACAAACAGCACAAGCAGAAAGTCAAAATAATTAAGTCTGGGTTGCATAAGTATGCATACCTGATATATTGCTGGAAACAAAACTTAGCTTGAGCACTTCTTGCCATAAGCAGTATCTGTAATGTTACTTGACACTAAGAGGACAGGCATTTGAATAACCTGTTCCAGTGCTTTGTCACAAAAACCCCAGGATCTTACAGTGCTACTGCAGTGGCACAGTGCACTTTCTTTGTAACACAGAAATGTGGCCAGGGTAGTTCAGTATGATCTGTTGGTGCACTGAAATCTAAAGATGCAATTTTTTTTTTCTTTATTCCATCTTCTGTATATGTCAGTACTGGTGGATGTCAGCAATTTAACTGGGCAAGATTTGGAATGTCTTAATCCTGTTTATCTCCAGTTCACTGCCTTTTGGTTTGCCTCTGTTCTGAATTAATTATCCACTTGAAGGACACAGGTGACATCTGATCTGCGACCAGTCAAAAAGAACCCAGAACAGCCTTAAGAATTATCTGAATTTATCTGTGTAACACCAACCCAGAAGCAAAATAATTCCAAACAATGCTTCTGCTTTTTTAAAAAATTATGAAAGCTTTTAAACAGGTTGAGATTTGAGCAGTGCAGAAGGTGGAAATATCACACTTCTGTTACTATGTGAGAACAAAACAGCTCAGCTTTGTAATTTCAAACATGTTTTTATTGTAAAGCTCCAGTAGGTGCAAATTAAAGAGCTTAAATGATGTTTGAAAAATCTTAATTTCAGTCATCTCAAGAATGATAATGTACCAAATACAATATTTGTATTAACTAAAACTGGAAATTAATTAAATTAAAAGACTAGAATTTTACTATGCTATACCTCATTTGATTTTTTTCAGTAAGTGAACTTACTGTCACTAATTCCATTTGATATGTCTTTCTGTTTGCCTTCTTTTGGAACAAAAGTTGCCTTTTGAAATTGTTCAGAATGTCTGTTTGATTTGATGATTCACCACTTCTCATCCCAGGACACGGAAGTGTACAAAACCACAGTCAAGGATGACATCACCAAGTGGCAGAACGTTCTCAAAGCTCACAGCTCAGTGGACTGGCTGATTGTGGTGGTTGAGAGTGATGCCAAGAAAAAGAACAAAACCAATATCCTTCCCCGAACCTCTATAGTAGATAAAATAAGGAATGACTTCTGCAACAAGCAAAGTGACAGGTGAGCATTCTTGGGCTTGCAA
This sequence comes from Passer montanus, assembly GCF_014805655.1. Taxonomy (NCBI): domain Eukaryota; kingdom Metazoa; phylum Chordata; class Aves; order Passeriformes; family Passeridae; genus Passer; species Passer montanus. The sequence goes on from NW_024372036.1 coordinate 3,665,388, forward strand.
ACGTTTTCATCTTTTGACCAGAGTGCTGATTTATAAACTCAGCTCCATATGCAAGACATTTCTTGCTCATTTAAAGACTGCCCTTGTTGTCCAGCATTCAGACTGGTGGCTCTGTGAGATCTGTGCTTTGAAGGAGGCTGGCACAAAGAATAAAGGGAGAAATTTAATGTTCAGTTTTCCTGGGTTTGTGGCAGCTTTGAAATGTGTGTCAAATAGATTTCAAGTATCTCCTCCTGGCTTAGAGAGGTTTAAGAGGAACAGTGTGATGTTAATCAGCTTTTAGACCTTCAGGGTTTTTTGTTTGCTTAGGTGCTTGCAAAAGTCTTACCAGAGTTGCAGGTAGTGGGAGTGAGGTGAGTAGGGAATATGAAGCCCATAGGGGTTATTTTTTGCCATTGTACTTTCTGTTGTTCACTTAATCACCTTTCCACTCTGAGATAATTGACAAAAGGCCAGTTTATTCAGATGTTTTTATTCTAAGGAAATAGTAATGAATGTGTGAAACTGTTCTTGCTTTCATTTAGGCAAACAAATTAGGATTTTCTGATCAGAAATAGTGTTTTACTTGCATGAGAAATTTTCCTGTCTTTAGAGATATCACTATTTTTTTGGATGTTAATAAATTGTGATAGAAAAACTGAGGAAGGAAGATGCTCTGAAAAAAGTCAATTTATTGTAAATTAATGGGGTCTGTTTATTTTCTGAGAAAAGCAAAGGAAGTTTTAACACATAGGATGTGTAAAACAGATTGAGGCATTTCAATAATCTATTATGGATGATTATTTCAAGTGAGCTAGGAAAGGCTGACTATATGTGATCAAATAGATCTGATTTCTATTTTGTATAATCTTTACCAGGAGTAGCTATATTTGCTGTTCTGCTGATTTGTATTGCTAGGCAGACTTTTCTTTTCTAGGTTAGCTACAGCATTACTTATATTTAAGTAGTTAGAATAATGTATCCATTATTTGCTGAAAAGAAAAAAAGCTTTAGAGTACTCAATCTGGGTAAAAGACTTAACTCTTCTCATAAACTATATCACATGACAAAGTTTTTTAAAAGCTACCAAGCCCCAACCTAAACAAAAAACCAAAACCCCAACATAGCTGCCTCCAAACAAACATGACCCTCATCTTGTTTTTTTTTTCCCTCTGATTAATGTGGAATGAAAAACTAAATATTGTTCATTCTAAATTTGTCAGGAATGCACAGTATTGAGCTGGGCATTTATATGTGAATTATGTGTTTTCCTCCTCAAATAGGGTTTTATCAATCTCTTTACAGATGTGTGGTACTCTCTGACCCTTTGAAAGACTCTTCCCGTTCTCAGGAATCTTGGAATGCCTTCCTGACCAAACTCAGGACATTGCTTCTCATGTCCTTTACCAAAAACTTAGGCAAGTTTGAAGATGACATGAGAACTCTGAGAGAGAAAAGGACTGAGCCAGGATGGAGCTTCTGCGAGTATTTCATGGTCCAGGTAAAAGTCTGTTGATATTGAGGAAAATACTTGAGTCCTAGTTTTAAAAATGGTGCCTTTTTGTTGTGGTTGGACTTCTGGTACTTTTAATGTTCTGATCATTCTTTGAGGGCTGAGGCAGGAATTATGGAGACTGGTTTAAAAGCAGTATTTTTGGATCCTGTTTGCAGCAGGTTTGAGTTACCTTTTAACACAGTTAATGCAGTAATACAGTTTCCTGCTGTTAAAAAAGCAGAATCTCTTCAGGCCTGTCAAAATTTTATGAACCTCAACTGAAGCAAATGAATTGCATCTAGAAACTGTTTTAGTAGTTGATCTTGAATTTGGGGTAAATGTCCCATTACTGTGCATAACACTCAAACTCACAATTGGTATTTCATGTGAATGCTGCTGTTTTCTTTGTTCAGATTGTTATCAGTATTTATGGAGGTGATGTTTAGAAAAGTGTCTATTTTGAAGTAATCCATATAGAGAGTGCCATGAATTTTATTTTTTATGTAGTTACAAATACAGTTTTGTTTTAGCTGGTTTAGAGAAAAGCAAGAACCTCTTGTTTGATAACATTAAAGGTCTTGATTCCTTCTGGTCACTGTACAATGTTGATCTCCACTGCATCCTCGTGTCTCCTTTGACTGCATGTGCTGTCTTTTACATAGGATATATCTTATTTTGAAGTCTTTTCTACTTAGCAGTTTGGCTTTGTGTACAAAAAACCCTTTTATGATGCACTGCAATTGATGCTTTCATGGTGTAAACTGAGGGGAAATTATCAGTACTAATATGGGAGATGAGTCTTCAGCATTTATTTATTTATAATAAATAAATGAATTTCAAACTTTTAATAGATCTATGAGCAATATCTTGTAGTGAATCAGGATCTGGATACACATCAGAATTTACTGGCAGAGCTGCATGATTTGATCTTCTTTTATGGACCTTCCTGTGTTGGGAAGAAATCAGCTCCAATGGCAGGTTTTTCTTATATGTGTGAAATGAAAATTAGAAAAAGTAGTTCCTGGAGCTCTGTGGATGGATGAGGACAGGCTGTAATACAGACATGAATAATGTCAGTAACATGTTTCCTGTATTGCTTGTGTGCCAAAAGGAAGAGCTGGCCTTTGTCTTTGAGATGCTGCAGCAGTTTGAGGATGCCCTGGTGCAGTATGATGAGCTGGATGCCTTGTTCTCTCAGTACGTTGTCAACTTTGGGGCTGGTGGTAAGTGTCTGAAATGTGAAATAAATGTGTGTGTGAATTCCTTCACTGTGCTGAGCAGCCCTGTGCTTTGGGCAGTCCCAGGGAGGCTGCACCAGGCAGTTTGTGCTCTTGTTTTATGCTGTGTGCAAACACAAGTGTCCATCAGTTACAGTCTTACCAAAATTCTGTGTCTTCTCTGTGAGGCTTAGAAGCAATTTTTAATGAAAACCTGTGTTTTGCTCTAATGGGACGATTGTTACAACCAGAGCCCTAAACTATGAAATGACACAAGTATTGATCTGGCTGAGATACAGCTGCTGTTTTTACAGCTCACTGCTAGGTTTTTCAGTAAAGAGCTTCCTGGAAAAGTGCATTCTGTGTTGCCTCAAATTACACAAGATGTTTGGTAACCACTGCAAAACTTAATAGAAATAGGTGCTTAATCTGCACTACAGAAGATTTAACTTCATTTTTGAGAAAAATTACTGTACAAGAAGTATCAAATAGCTTTAAACTATTTTAATGAGCTAAAGCACATGCTGTTATATAACAGCTTTAATCAGATATGTTTTATGAATCTGGTGAAAATACAGTGCAGGATTAATTGCAGTGAAATAGATTTGTGCTGACTGAACCCAATGCAATACCTGGAAGTGGGGGCACATCCATCCATGCTGGATGAGTGAGAAATACTTAAGCAAATACAGCTTGTTTGTTTTGAATTTCAGGTAGGCTTAATTGCTAATAAATAAATTAGAAACTGGTTGCCACTATAGTGATAACAAACATACAATGAATACAAAATGCCTATGGGAAATGAATGTGAAATTAAGTTATCTTACCTCGCTGTGGAAGTTCTGGTGGTTTTTTGGTTTGCTTTTTGAAGCTAAGACATTAAGTCATTTATCCACAGGATAAACATGGGAAGGACTAAGGCAGCTCACAGCCTCTGGAGGGAGGATGAAGAGGCTTTCCTAGAAAGCAGAGGTTGATTCTTGGATATTAACTTTGTTTACTTAGATGGTGCAAACTGGCTGACGTTTTTTTGCCAGCCAGTGAGGAGCTGGAATGGTTTAATCCTGCGGAAGCCAATAGACATGGAGAAGAGAGAGCTGATCCAGAACCAGGAGGCGACGCTGCTGGACCTGCGCAGTTACCTGTTCTCCAGGCAGTGCACCTTGTTAATCTTCCTGCAGAGGCCTTGGGAGGTTTCCCAGAGAGCACTGGAGCTTCTTCACAACTGTGTGCAGGAGCTCAAGCTGTTGGAAGTGAGTCAGTGTCATCTGTTCCATTATGTGAATTATTTCATCCAGTGAGATCTCTCAAGTTTAGTTGTCGGTGACCAGCATTCAGTAAGGGCTGGCTGGGAGTTATCAAAATGATGGTGTAAGAACAATTGTGCTGCAGCTGATTGTGTCATCATGAGGATGTCTTTGGCAAGAAATTCTGAGATATCACATCTGGGAACCAAATCTGTTTAGTTAAAGTGTTTTAGTCTTCACCTGGAAAGTTACTCTCTAAACTAGCAGTCACTTACCTGCTTCTTTTATGGATTTATTACCAATCTGTTGAACTGTAACTCCCATAATTTAAATCTATAGCAGTGTTGTATTGACACAAATAAGGCAGAGTGGTTATTATGCTGTTATGCAGACTAATTCTCTGTAACAAAAAGAAGAGATTATTTCTGAATATTTGTGGTTTCCCCATGTCCTCATCCCATGGGTGCTGTGTTAGTTTTATCTGTGCCATTATAACAGCAGCTGCTAACTTTTGCCTGTCTGACATCGTGGTAGTAAGTTCCATCTGTTCATCTGCATTTAAAAACTGCAAATCTGCTTCAGATGCTTTGCTGGCACCTTCATGTGTTCTTAAACTAATGTGTAATTCCCACAGATAGTATTCTTTTTGTGTGCATTTTGTGGGGTTTTTTTATTTGTTTGGTTTTTTTTGGTTTTTTTTTAAGTTCCAAAGTGTAGCCTTCTAGATCTCTGAAGGCACTTCCTGTGGTTCCCCTTCTGCTGCATCCCAGGTCTGTCCTCTGCCTCCAATGTTTGGATTTTTCCTCTGCACTCTCTCTTATTTCTGCTGTTCCAGTCTTGCTGTGGTGATCCAAACTGAATGCATTGTTCTGACTGTGAGACAGTGACACTTAATTGTGCACAGCTTGTACTTATCCCTGTTGTGATCCTTCTTAATGCTGGCAAACCTCTCAACGTGGCTTGACACCACTGAACACACAGCAGAAATCTAAACTACTCTCTTCTTAGGATCTCTGTATTCCTGAAAATTCTTTCAGAATTTGGATCTTTATTATTTCTTCAAGTTCATTGTGCTCATACTTTGGACTTTCCAATCCCATTAGTCTCTTAGTTTATTATGGGTGTTAGGACTTTTATAGTCTTTCTAAAAGGAACATTTTCTTCATGGGTTATGAACAGGATTTTGAAACACCATTATTGTGTCTATATTCCATGTCTTTAGTTATGCTCATCTTTATCTTAATTCTTGAAAATATTTTAGTATCAGACTCTGTTGTCTTTCTCTTTCTCTTTTTGTGTTCCTTTGTTTGTTTTCATTTCCATTTTTAAAATTAATTATCCATGACAGAGGCGTTATCCTTCAATAAATAAGCTTATTTTTGTGAAGAAATCTTAGAGACTAATTTGTTTTTTCCAGGATTTTAACACTGCTTTATACTTTTCATTTCCATCTCAGTTAGAACTGATGTCTCCTTAGGAAAGTAGTAGTCTATTTACAGAAATTTTTCCTAACTCTGTTTTCCTTAAGCTGGGTTTTCAGACTTCTGGAATTTTTCCAAGACCTATTAGTCTTCCTTTCCTTCTCTTGCATCTTGATGAATGTATCAAATCTAGTTAATATGTTTCATGAACTAATATATATAAATTACTCAGGAGGCAGCAAGAGTAAGGCTGTGCTTTGTGTATTCTGAGAGTAAACTCTTCCAAGAGGTTTTGCTGTGTTGTATCAAGAAAAGTACTTTTGTTGAAGTATTTTCTCATCTGATGATAGTTTATTTCCCAGTTAATTTTATCTCTTCATCTCCAGGTCTCGGTTCCTCCTGGAGCTTTGGATTGCTGGGTGTTTTTGAGTTGCTTGGAAGTCTTACAGAGAATAGAAGGCTGCTGTGATAGGGCTCAAATAGATGCAAATGTTTCCCACACAGTTGGCCTGTGGAGCTATGCCACGGAGAAGGTGAGTGAATGTTGTGTTGGTATTACAATGTTGAAATTGAATATTTGTTTCCCTGGAAAAGATTTTCTCCTTTTTATTGTGGAATTTAATACTGGGTCCTGTACATTGTCTTGAGTGTAGTCTAGATGAGACATCATGTTTCAAGTTCCACTTACTCTGTTCCTATGATGGAGGTGATGTTTGAGGTTGCTACTGCTTTCCACTGCTAAAAAAATATTTTAGAAAGAAGGTAAACTCCAGAAACTATTGAAATAGTCTACTGTGGTATCTCTGGATGTTTTTGAAGACCAGCATCTTTTGAGGACTCACCCTTTTGTTTGCATAGCCTATAGATTATTTGCTCTTTATTTTAATTATAGTTTGCTCATGTTTCAGTAGACTTAATAATCCTGTAATTGAGCCCTTGAGGTCCTTGTTTTATTACAAAAGCAGGGAAATGAAATTTCACCTTGAAGAGTTATTGCTAAAAAAAAAAGGGGGGGTGGAGATAAGAATAAAGGAAGCAAAGAATTGTTTAAAATGGCAATTGGTTCATCAGATTCTTCCCATTCTCCTTACCTGTTTCTAGGGAAAATAAGCTCCAACATGAGCTGGAAATGTTCTTCCCTTCCATCATTTTTCTAACAAAAGGGTAAAGGGAAGAACTTTAGGATAATTAGTAGCAGTAAGGTGAAACTGACTGAAGAAGTTTAGCAACTAGTGACAAAATTAAATGGAGCTTAAAATAAATTTAAAAAAAAAGGTTCTTATCCATCCCCATTTTTATGTGACAAGCTGAGACCTTTATTCCTTTGCAGGCTTACCTCTGTAGTTGATTGAGTTTTCTAAGCAAATTAACCAAATGGCCAATAGATAAGGCTTCTTTAAGACAATATTCTGGGTGTTGAGCCACCAGCTGCTGTCTGGAAGGAGTTTTTTGGTAATTAATTCTGTTAACACTGTTAGCTGTGCTAATCTCTTTTTCAGGAAGGTTTTCATCTGAATACAAAACTTCAGGTGAATTTGCAAGCTGCCTAATCATTGTACTGCAGACTTGCCTGCTTTTCTTGATTATGCAGGTTTCAAAAATACAGACACAGCTATTAGAAATAATCTTTGGTCATAACTGCTGAACATCTCAAGCTTTGTTTGTGTTTGTGTTGAAAACCAGAAGGATTTATTCAGATTAACTGTTGTGCATGTAGGGATCTCCATGTGTGAGCACATGTTTCAATATTTGAGTCAGTAACTTATATGCAGTTTAATTCCTTAATAAGTTACTGTATATTTTGAGAATAACAGTTAATTTTGAGATCCTATAAGCAGCATAATATGAAAGCAATGAAAATGGAACGATGTAATAGAACAAGAGGAGTTTTATATTGATTTTACAGCCTGTTGAAAGCAAGCATCTGGCTTCTCTTACAGTTAAAATCTCTGGGTTACCTGTGTGGACTTGTGTCAGAGAAGGGACCCAATTCAGAAGACCTTAACAGGACTGTGGATCTGCTGGCAGGGCTGGGAGCAGAGCGCCCTGAAACAGGTACTGCCAGGAGTGGTGGAATTCCTTCAACAGCTGACACTGTCTGAAATGCATAGCATAGAAGTACATCAATAATACAAATTTTCAAGTATCCCTACATACACCCAGATATTGATAGAACTTTTTCTCTTGCAAGTTCTTTTAATGTCTATTTAGTATTTCAAACTACCAGTGCATCTCCTTACTGTTGCAAGTATGTTTTTCCATAGATGTTCCACTTATCAACATTTAGGTGATTTATCTTGAACAGCACTAATTTGAATTAAGTTCTTAATGCTTTCAGACAAATATTTAAAATAAAATTATTGGAAAAACACATGAAGCACCCTTGATTGTGTGCAGATAGATAACCTGCACCTGGAGCTGCAAAGTGATACTAGTTTTTCATTTTCTCTCCACTTCCTACTGGAGAAAAAGCAGGGAAGGGCTGTGGGGGGATGCTGTTCTCAGAATGTAAGTTAACAGCTCTTGTCCTGCTTTTTCCCAAAGCCAATGCATCACAGAGCCCTTACAAGAAACTCAAAGAGGCCTTATCATCTGTGGAAGCTTTTGAAAAACACTACTTAGTAAGTATGAGCCTTGGTTATTTATATTAGTTTTGTGTGTGTTTGCACTGTAGATTAAATAGGGCCAAGGTTCAAACCTGAGAAGATACATTGAGAACATAAATTTGTATTTCCATGTTCTGGTAGCAAAGGTAATTTCTTGCACACTGAACACAACAAGGCTGATTTGTTTAACAGCTGGAACCCTGTAGGGGCCCCAAGTTTCAAATGTTTGCATTAACTTTAATATTTACAGTTATGAGCTGGAGGTTATTATCTGTGGGTATGTATACTTAGATATTAAAAAAGCCAATGTCATGGCTGTCATGTTCTGCTATCCCAAACTCAGAATTAACTGGCTCTCACCCAGAAGAATATTGATGTGTGAATTCAGCTTCCTTTTAAATGGTTTGGCCTTGCATTTTGCAATGAGTATTACATGATTAAAGTTATACTGTTGATTTTTAAAAAAATAATATATAAACTGTGTGACTTCTGTGGGTAATAGGGTTGTACCTGGCATAGACTGATGCATAATGAGGATTCTAATGTTGTGCATCTTTATTTCCTGACAGCTCCCCTACTGAGGAGCCATTGTAATGATTTCAGGTTTTTTAATTTTGCTGGTTTTGTTTTTCAAATAGAAGATTGTTAAATAAAACAAAAAACTCTTGACTGTCACAAGAATGTGTTTTCTTTTTGAGGGCTTGGTTTTACAATTTTTGTTGGGTTTTTTTTGTTTGTTTGTTTGCTTGTTTGTTTTTTCCCAACCAATTTTGCTTGTTTTTTTTTTTCCTTAAATAATTTTCCTTTAAAATTTCTCCTATTTGCATATGGCCAATAAGGTTTTCTGTAGAAAACTTGAAGGAAAATTTAATACTTTTTTTGAAACATGGAAACTATGTGATACTCAATTTTACAAAGTTTTATCAAAAGAAAAAATCTCAAAACATTTTGTCTGAAGATACTGGGTTTCACTTTTATTCTTCATTTGTGTATAGGACTAGTTGTGTAGCTGGATCAGAATTAAAATCTTGAGAGTTGCCAGCTTCTCTTACCTGTTCAGTTCCAACTTGCACCTGAAGATCTCTGCTAAGCTCAGCAGTAACTTCCTAAATTTAAGAAACTATGTGGGGTCTGTAGTGTTTGCCAGAGGAATTGCCATTTATATTGATGTGAGAATTCAGCTTCCTTTTAAATGGTTTGGCCTTGCATTTTGCAATGAGTATTACATGATTAAAGTTATACTGTTGATTTTTAAAAAAATAATATATAAACTGTGCGACTTCTGTGGGTAATAGGGTTGTACCTGGCATAGACTGATGCATAATGAGGATTCTAATGTTGTGCATCTTTATTTCCTGACAGCTCCCCTACTGAGGAGCCATTGTAATGATTTCAGGTTTTTTAATTTTGCTGGTTTTGTTTTTCAAATAGAAGATTGTTAAATAAAACAAAAAACTTTTGACTGTCACAAGAATGTGTTTTCTTTTTGAGGGCTTGGTTTTACAATTTTTGTTGGGTTTTTTTGTTTGTTTGTTTGCTTGCTTGTTTTTTCCCAACCAATTTTGCTTGGTTTTTTTTTTTCCTTAAATAATTTTCCTTTAAAATTTCTCCTATTTGCATATGGCCAATAAGGTTTTCTGTAGAAAACTTGAAGGAAAATTTAATACTTTTTTTGAAACATGGAAACTATGTGATACTCAATTTTACAAAGTTTTATCAAAAGAAAAAATCTCAAAACATTTTGTCTGAAGATACTGGGTTTCACTTTTATTCTTCATTTGTGTATAGGACTAGTTGTGTAGCTGGATCAGAATTAAAATCTTGAGAGTTGCCAGCTTCTCTTACCTGTTCAGTTCCAACTTGCACCTGAAGATCTCTGCTAAGCTCAGCAGTAACTTCCTAAATTTAAGAAACTATGTGGGGTCTGTAGTGTTTGCCAGAGGAATTGCCATTTCTCTTTGTATTTATGACTGGACTTTTATGCAGTGGAAATTCAGATATCAGATGCACACTAAAAGATGGTTTTCTGTGTAGTTGTCATGTAAATATATACATTTTATGTATGTCCTTATTTAATCTTGTCCTGTATTCAGTGGACAAGAACACAGAGTTAGTTAAAACTTAATGGACCTCAGATAAGATAATTTATTTGCATTTAAAAAAATCTTCTCAGTTTGAAGCAATTTCCCTTTATCCTGTCAAGATGTGATTTTTTTTTTATATTTTTACATATCTGGCCAAAGTTTATTATGGACTTTTGAAAGAAGTTGGGTGGTTGAACACAGTGCGTGTCTTGTAACTGCTAATTTTGTGAGAAAGGTTTGCTGCTGTTGTTAAAGCTTAGGGCAAAGGGAGGAAGGTGACACTTGGACATTGTGGCTGCATTGGAGATTAAGCTTAAAGATGAGGGATAAACTTCAGTTTGGGAATGCAAGCAAAATTCCTTTAAGGCACTCTCGTGAATGTGAAAATAATTATTCTAAGTTAGCATTCACAGATCTGGGATATGACCAGCTTCAGGGGGAGTGAAGGTGACCTGTTACAAACTGCTGTGTATTTTGTGCTCAGTGACTCATTCTGGGCATTTTGTTGCAGTAACTTTGTCTCTGGCTATGAGTTTGTGTGAAATAATCATACAGCTGCCATAAAAAATACATAAAGCTTATAATGGTTTATTTTCTTTTATACAGGATCTGTCCCATGCCACCATTGAAATGTACACAAATATTGGAAGAATTCGCTCAGCTAAGCTTGTGGGAAAGGACTTGGCAGAGTTTTATATGTAAATGACTCTTTAAAATGTCCTAAATGCATTGCCTTTGGAAAGGTTGAATATTATCCCTAAGGAAGATGTGCTATTATTAAACAGGCATTTTAAAAAGTATTTTTTTAAATGCAAACAAACCCTCTTTCAGGGAAAAAAACCAAATCAGCAATCTCTTTTATCAACCTTAATTCTCACCTCATGATTTTGTACTCTTACCTTTAACTGCCTGTGTTCTTCAGCTTGATCCTTTCTTCTGGGGAGAAAAGGCTGGGAAAGATAACTGTAAACTTTGAAACAAGTCAGAGGCCTCCTTAGCAAGCAAGATATAGTAAATGCAGTTGTTACCATAACTACATATATGAACTGCATCTATCTAAAAAAAGGAAACATGTCTTTGGAGAGTAATCCATTTCATATTTGAGGTTATAATTGCAAAGTGGTTGTTTCCCCTCCTGTAAAACAGTGATTTGATTCCTGGTTTCCACTTTCTTTTTTGTTTTGTTTTTATCCCTGCTGTTCAAATCTACTGAGAAAACTTCCTGCATTTTTCAGTGTCATTTTGTTTTTCTTATTTAGTAGAATTTGGGAGTCATAAGTGGTTTCTTTTGGAAAATATGTTGGGGCTTGCTTCCCACTGATATTCACTTAAGTCTGATCTCTACATTGCAACAGATTCTCCCAAATTAATTTAAATTTTCACTAGAGGGAGTAATCTTAGGGTTAAAGACTGCCATGGAACTGCTGTGTGGTGACAAAATTTTCATTGAAGTATTCTTCTGCTTTAAATTTTTTTAGTAAGAAAAATTTTGTTAACTGTCAGAAGCATTGGGTGGCTTTTGTTTCATTTGTGGGAGCTTCCTTCACTTCATTTGCTCTGACTTGGGATAGATCTGCATATGGAATAATGACATTAATTGCATTTCTACTTGCTGAAGTGAATTGCAACAAGGAAGGCCCATATCTTGATCTGTTACAAGAAAATTCAAGATCAATAATGGTTCACTGCAGTTTGTCCTGCACTTACTTGCAGTGTTCCTCCCCCATCAGCACTTCGAGAAAAGATGCAGGGAGTTTTCCTGGCTGCAAAGGTTCTTACATTGCTCTGTGCTCATTTTTTCGTTTTCCAAGGAGGAAGAAAGGTCCCCAGAAGGCAGAGGTGTATCTTCAAGGAGCACTGAAAACCTACCTTGCTGAGGGCTGGGCACTGCTGGTCACACACACAAGGAAGCAGCTGGCTGAGTGTCAGAAGCAGCTTGGGCAGATAGAAAAGTATCCTCTAACAGGCAGAGCCAGGACAATCAAAACAGGAAAAATAATGCTTGGGATTATTTTTCTGACATATCTCTAACTTTTATTTAACAGACATTCTGAGTCTGAACTGAGACAGCTGAGTTATTTGATAACATAAAGTGTATTTTGGGGGTTGTTCTGTTGTGTTGATTATTTGTTGGTTTGTGTGCTTTTAGATCAAGACACATTGTACATGTCAGCCTCCTTTGCAAATTTATTATTAAATAAAATAATGAAAGCTTTTCTAGATTTGAGCTGCAGTATTTACAAAATATTCTGACATTACTTTTAAACACTCTTAAATTTTTCTGCTTCAATGCAAATGCTCATAAGGAATCTGAGCCAGTAATATTGCATTCTTAGCTAAATATTCAAGTGATCATTTATATCTCCAGCACTTAAAATTATAAAGAATCTTGTGATTTAGTTATGGTAAGTGATCCTGTAACAGCTGGCAGATTCTCAGCCAGGTAAATTGGAATAAAATAGAATACTCAAGATTATTTAGTGCTAAATGTTGGCCACTGTGATGCAAGACACTGTATCTTTAACTTGCACACTGCATGGATTATTGTCAAATAATGATTTTTCTATGCTCATGAATCTTTTTAGATGAGGCAAGATTGCACTGGTTAATAATGGATCATATTTTTAGTAGGTCTGCTTCAGAAGTATTGAGATTCTGCAATACTCTCAGATGATGGTAAATCTTCCATTTTTTCTTTTCTAGTGGAAAAGTGCAGAGATGGTAACAGCAGGTCTTGCCTCTAAAGCTCAGAAAAGCAGTACTTGTCTTGTTTTCAGTCAAATTTGTAATTGTTGTGGGTTTCTATCTCCTGTTTCCTTAACTTCATTAGTTATCTCCAAACAAGCAGCCTTTTAGCTGGTGATAATCACCTAACAGAAGAGGAACGCAAGAGATTCTGCCAAGAAATACTAGATTTTACCAATCAGCAAGCAGAGAACCAAGGTGAGTCTGGGTCTTAAAACTTCAGCTTCTCCAGACTGCTTGTTCCCTAAAGGTAGATGGGGAGGCTTTTTCTGATTGGCTTAATTATTTTGTGTGTAATTTCTGAACTTGTATTTTCCAAAACATTTATAAATCTGCTCTAATGAAGAATAGTTAAAGATGAAAGGGTAATTAATATTTTCATCCTGACTACTACAAAGTCTTTGTTTTCCTTCAGTTATGTTTCTCTGCTTTAACAGCCCATAATTTATTGTGTGTTGAGTTTTTTCAATTCCTAACCTATCCTTGTCTCTCAATGCTGGCATGCAAGTGGCAGCTCTGTGATCCATTTTTTGGATGGTACATCAAAAGTGGATGTTATAAGCATCCACTTGCAGCTTATTTTTTTGTCTATTCTGTTTCCTCTCTTTATTCTTCATGCTGCTTCAGTAATATCTTCTTATCAGATATTAATCAAATCCAATTAACATGGAATACTTCTTGTAGATCTGAAGACTGCTTATTTTTATGCAGAATTTTTTTTCTTAATGATTTGTTGTACCATAAGTAATATGCTACTTTAGACTTGATTCTCAATTAATTTTAGGTACTTCTTTAGGGTTTTTGGGATGTAGAAAAGAGAATGAAAACCCCTTGCATAGCAGAGCTGCTGGCTCAAGGCACCAGTCTGATTATTAGTTTCTTAAACTTATGCAAGCTCTGGGAAGTTGGTCACTTAATGCTACTGTGTTCTGTAGTAGTGAAATGTTCAGCTTCTGCTTGGACAATCTCTCTTAATTCAGTTGTTTTTAATAGCCTGGTACTGGAAATTGTAGTCTAAGTAAACAATTGTAGTCTAAGTAAAACAATTGTAGTCTAAGTAAAACAAATCTCAGCATCTTTTAACTCTCATGCAAGATAAAAAAATTGGAAAGCAGTGATTTGTTGTGAAATAATTAACTGTTGAAAAGTCATTGATCCATTTAATTCTAGGGATTGAATTTTTAAGAGAAAAATTTTGCTCATTTCCAGCTGCTCTGAAGAATAATAAAATCCCTGTTTTTTATCTTTCCAGGTCAAAAGGTTATACTGCCTATGCACTCCTTTGCCCAGCTGAAAACTCTGCATTTTGACCCTCCAAATGCTGTTGTCCACGTGGGTGGAAAGTTGTCCATCGAGTTGACTTTGCTGAGCCAAATGCCCATCCCTGTGCAGGTGGACCAGGTTGCCATCCACGTTCACTTCAGCATCGAGAAGAACAGCTACAGGAAAACAGCCGAGTGGCTCACCAAGCACAAAACTTCCAACGGCGTCATCAGCTTCCCAAGTGAAATTACAGGCTTGCCTTTGTCCAGAAACAGCCTGCCAGCCCTGGAGCTGGCTGAAATGTACGAGAGGAGCCCCTCGGACAACTCGTTGAACACAGCAGGGATCATCTGCAAGAACGCGCACATGCTGCTGCGGCGGCAGGAGAGCAGCAGCTCCCTGGACGTGCCCTCGGGGCTCACTTTGGAGGATGGGGCTCACGTCTTGAAGTGCAGCAACTTGACTCTGGAACCAGGGGACAATAAAATAACGTTCAGTATTCAGGTATGTTTTTGTAGCTTGTGGCAGAGAAACTAGAAATGCTGGCTGAGGAAGAGTGTTGTGCTGGTGAGCGGTGCCTGTTGTTACATATACAGGTATTGCTTCCTGTTACACTTGGATCATCCATTCCCCTTGCTGCTTTTTGTTGTTCTCCACCATCACTTCTCTTGAAAGCATGCTGTTCTGTTTATGCTAAAGCATACAGATGACTCTTCTCCTTGAAATCATTTGAGTCAGTCTTCCTAAACCTATTTTAAACATCTTGACTATTGCTGCCAAAAACTGAACTGATAAATTCATATACAGCATGATGTACTGCTCATGAAGTCTGCCTGTGCTGTTGAGGTTACTCAGAATAACATCTAAAAGCGTTGATGTGAATTCTTTTTCCAGCCATTCAGTAAGTGATCATGTGGTTAAATTTGGTTGACAGCCTTTTCTTCTCTGCAGAGGGTGGTAGAATAATTTTTCACTTGGGGGATGTAGTAAACCTGACTGCAAGAAGTTGAAATCAGCTACAAGTACTTGAATTTAGACGATGTTAGAATTAAAACTGTCCCCATTAGTCATCATCTAAGTTAACTAACTTATTACTTACTAGTTATCATCTGTGGAATGGCAATGCAGTCATTTGAACTACCCACTGACCTAATTTCTGAGCTGTCTTATCCTTTCAAAGGATTGGGACGGGTTAATGGGGTTTGGACCAGAGGCCTTGGTGACTGGAAATGTCATATTCTGTAAAATGAATTCACATGTATGTAAAAGTGGATTTCAGATGGAAGACTATTACTAGAAGAGAGCTGTTAGGGACTGCACTGAGCTGGCATTTGGGGTTAGTGGGATCAGGATGCAATTGGATACACCAGGAGAAGAGATGGAATGAAAAGCTAGATAGAGCTCTGCTTTGAATTTGTCTGGTTCTGCTGTGAATCTGGTGGCCACTGGAGGATGGACAGCCTTATTT
Source organism: Passer montanus (assembly GCF_014805655.1). Classification (NCBI taxonomy): domain Eukaryota; kingdom Metazoa; phylum Chordata; class Aves; order Passeriformes; family Passeridae; genus Passer; species Passer montanus. The sequence continues at coordinate 3,680,913 of NW_024372036.1, forward strand.
TCATAACTTTACTATTTTCCCAACTTCCTTTCAAGAAAATAACTTTGCATGGGAAGACTGCTCAGTGTGAATCCCACAATATAGTTGTTTAAGGCATGATGTACCTTTCCTTTAAGGGAAAATCTGAGCATATTATATTTTTAACAGTGTATTATTAGATAAAACAATGAAATCTTCTCTAGATTTGAGCTGCAGTATTTACAAAATATTTACTAAAAATCCATTATCATTGTAGTAATACACTGTGTCACTTCTACTGGATTACACAGCTGGCCAGAGGATAGAAACTGCTGACAACTTGTTTTCTGGATTTTCTTAAAGTAATGCTTAATTGCACCACTTCTGCAGGAAGAGGAATGACTGTGCTTCTATGACCCCAGAGGGAGTTTGATCATTTCTGTAGACCTTACACTGGTGATTAACATTATTTATGCTGACAGCAATCTTCCAATTTTTTCCAAGTCTTAAAAGAGATAAAAAAGTGTTGTCTAAATTCTTTAGACCAATATTGCCATCCCATGCTAAGATTTAAAGTATGTGTATATTATGTATTACTTTACTCGTGCTTTTCTGGTTTTTTTAGGGCTAAAAGGTAGTGACTTTAATGTCAGAATGCATAATACTGAATTTCAGTCTGGATTTGCCATGTAAATAACTGCATGAGTTTGACTGTTGAGTTGGTACAGCTTTACTCCATAACTTGTAGACTTATTTAATTCTACCCAGCATTGGTATTTATGTATTACACTTGGAAAGTGGCACATGAAAAAAAGAAAACACTTCCCATTCCATAGCAGTTCCTAAGAGCAAATGGAATCAAGAATAAATATACTAGAAGGTGTTACAGACTTGCTTTTGTTTTTAATCTTATCGAGAAACATCCAGAATCCCATTACTCAGGGTATGGGAAGAGTAGGAAATTAAATATGTATGTGTTACTTTCTTGTAAACATTGACTCAGGATGTGTGGTGGGGAATGTGTGAAATCAATAGCTGGAGCTGAAAACTGTGCCTTATATAAATGCTGTAGGATTTTATAATTGTTTTCATGAATTAGCCAAATAAGCACAGGTGTTGTTTAGGTACTTAATAATGTTTTTTCATGTATGTTGCACTTTGGGGGGGACCAACCAACAAACAAGATAAAACATACCCCAAAGTAACAAATTGACAGCATAGCTACTACATTAGTTATCCTCATTATTAGTACTGTTAATTATGATGTTTTCTCTTGAATCAGACAGCACTATAGAGCTTCTATCTTAGTGGGGCAAAAAGTGCTGCTTTGTGTAAATCTTGGCATTTACTCAGAAAACTGAGTTTTCTGAAAGCTGCAGTTTTAATTTACAAACCCAATGTACCTGATAAAAACGAGACGGAAACATGCTGTTCTTTAGTAGAGGGCTTGTTCTAGAAGTGTTTTCTTAAAATTAAGAAAAAAATTCACATCTTTTTCTTCCAAGGCCAAAGAACCTGGGACATACACGCTCAGGCAGCTGTGCACTTCAGTGGGAAAGGTGCAGTTTGTCCTTCTTCACATCTACCCCATCGTGCAGTACGATGTGTACTCCCAGGAGCCCCAGCTCAAAGTGGAGCCCATGACTGGTAGGTGCAGTGGCTGTGCTGAAGCTGCTTTGATGATTCCTCTTGTGCTCCTGTGGGACTAGAGAAAGTGTTTCATGGCTTCAGTTTGCCTTACTCTGCCCTGTGAGTCTAAAACACAACCTTGCTTTTCAAATTATCCATCATCATGTCCTGCCAGTGATGGCCTGTTTTGGACAACTGATTCCAGTGCTTGGCTCTGGACACATAATGTCCCTTTTGAACCTTGATTTGAACGTGCATTGTCACTGAAATATCAGGCGTGATTTGAGCTGCCACACTGACTAGAAGTGAATATTTACATTTGTGATTGACTGAGCTCCTTACTGGTTGTGATCACAGGATCAGTTAGGCTGGAAAAGACCTCTGGGTCTTTTTGAGTCCAACCTATGGCCAAACACCACCTTGTCACCCATGACCATCCAGTCTTCCCTTTAAACACCTCCAGAGACAGTGACCCCCTCCCTGAGCAGCCCATTCCAGTATGTATTCTCCCTTTCTGTAACTAAACTCCTCCAAACTTAATGCTAGAGTCCCTTTGATATTTACAAGAAATAAGAAGTGGGATTCTCTACTAGAGAGGATATAAACTTATTAAAAATGAATACTGACTGCATCCACTGGTTTCAGGGACAGCTGAACACTAGTTGTTGTAATGTTTACTAGACTTTATAAATGGAAGATAATAGTGATTTGTTTTCAGGCTACTGAGTGTGGCAGCTGAGGAGTTAATGTGAATTTTGTGCTGGTTTTCCAGGTTGCAGTGTGTGGCAAAGGAAGGACAGGCATATTTGGTATATATCAAATTCAGAGCCCTTATGAAGCTGATAGCTGTGATTCTGTGTGCACACTGGCATTCTTGTGCTATCATGTAAATACAGCTTGTGGGTGTGACTGGAATCACAGTGTGAAAACACAGAGCTGTCTGCAACCTGGAGAACTTCAAAAGTTTAGTAAATTCTTTGGGTTTATTGTATTTCACTGAAATCTGTGCTAGAGAGACAGCTCATCTAAGCCATCCAGGATGCAGTGGGTATGAGCTCTCAAGTTGAAACAAGTGGTTTCCCCACAAGTTCTATCTCAGCTGGGTTTAATAATGTCTCATAACATCAAGTTACCCTAGTGTGTGACCAGCTGTCTGCTAACAGCTAGTGCATTGTAACCACATGCTGGAATCTGTTAACAATTCCTGCTCTGTGCTCCAGAAAGCCTTTTGGCTGGCATCCCCCAGAAGGTGAAGTTCACAGTGACCACAGGTCACTACACCATGAAGAGCGGGGACACTCTGCAGCTGAGCAACGCCGATGCCATGCCCATCCTGTACCACCCTGAGAGCAAGGCTGTCATCTACTCCAACACCAGGGGTAAGCCAGCAACTGGAAAGGAATCCTCTTTAAAAGGCTGGCAAGTTCAGTCATCCTGAAGCTTAATACTTGCAGCATTAAGAACACTGACACCGTTTGTCAATAGTCATTATTAAGAACAATTTTAGGCATTTACAACTGAGTGAGTATTTCAGTCTCAAATTTTCACCCTTAAATAGTAGTATGAACTTTGACAAACACAGCTGGACAATTTTACTTTCATTGATGAAATCCACAAGGCATGTGAACCTACTGCCTGTGTGTCCAAGGTTGCTTGAAGTGAAATGATGAGACTTAACAAGGTGCTTTCACTTTGTAGAAACTTGAATAAGAGTCTTATGATGGGCTAAAATAGCCCTTTATCTGGTTTGAAGTTTGTTGTTAAATTGCCCACTCAGTTCTTTCCTGAACATTAGGAGCCTTTTATTGCATGGAATGTGGTGGTTAACTTCCTGCCATTAAAGGATAGAGTATTACTCCTGGGAAGTTAAATATTTGCCAGGTGCAGATTATAGCTGCTTTGGAGAGGTTACTGTGGAGTTTTTTGACATGGTTTCTCATTGCTGTTTTTGTAAACATTGCTGGTAAGTGGTTATAGCACTACATATTTTTCTGTTATTTTCTTTTTTCCCATTCTACACGTCTGTAGAAATGATCTCAGAGTCATCATTAAGGATTCAGTCCTCTGAGAAGATCACAAGCATCAGCTTGCCAGTGGCTCCTGCTTACCATGTGATTGAATTTGAACTAGAAGTCATGTATTTGCCATCAGCCACAGAATCTGCAGGGGAGAAGGAAAATACTACAAATAAAGAAAATCACAGAAAAAACAAAGAGAAGCAGAAACAGGACAACTGCATGGCTACTGTAGACCAAAAGGTAAAATGTAGCTTAACTTTTTTGCTATGAAATGTATTTTATTGCAGGGGTAAACACTTCACAAAATAGAAGTGGTGGTGAGGGGGAACTTGCTTGTTTGGAACTTATTTTCTTTCAAAAGATACATATACAAAAATAATACAGAATGTTAAAGTGTAAAGAAATTGTAAATTTATTGTACATTTTAAGCAGAAATAGACACTGTTGCTAATAAATTGTCAACTGTTCCCTTGGCTAGTAATCTGAATTTAGTGTTTTAACACAGTTTATAAAGCATGGAAGGTACCTGTGTCTTTTAATTCCAGCTTCTGATTCATGGGAAAGATGAAGTCAAGTGTGCTGCTTCAAATTAAAACAAGTATACATTAAATGCATTTATAAAAATATTTTGAGCTTGTATTTAATATATTAAATTATTATAAAGACATTAAAATAATAGATCTTACAGCAATTTATGTGATACTGACCTTTACCAGGGTAAAGGTGTCAGAGATGCCGTTAGTGTCCTTTTTTTTCTTCTATTCCTCTTCCTTTTTTTAATAGTCTTTAGAACTGGATATTCAGTTCCTAGAGGAGAAGCTGCTTTGAGATTTCATATCCCACTCACAGGCAAACAAAAACCTGTTATTTTTTCAGATTAGATTTTACAGACTGATTTTTTTAAAAAAAAAATGTTTATTTCTTCCCCTCCTGATGCATTAGATATAGACACTTGATGAAAAAAGTTTCACTTAGAAAGGAGAAGAGAAGCAAAATCATTGTGCCACAGACTATTGCAAATAAGAGCTGTGTTCCATTTTTTCCTTTAGGTGACCATTGACTGTCCTTGGTCGATTTACTCCACTATTATTGCATTAACATTCTGCATACCCTTTAATGCCAAGCATTCCTTGTTGTCAGCTGGCAAACGGTAATGTACTCATTATTTATTTATTGTTTCCTTCTTCTTACAAAGTATGGAGCTGTATGAGGTTCCATAACGCATATTTATAGCAGGTTGTTTGTTTTTTTTTAATATATAAGTTGGGCTTTTACTGTCTTCCCCCTGGAAGCTTGTGCATTTCCTCTCATGTTCTTTCATGACAATAAAACAAATTTGTGGTTTTGGAAATAAGACCACAGAATGAACCCAGTTATCCTGTTTGTGTGTAGTTCTTTGGTTTTGTTTAATTAATGTGAAAGAGGATGTTTTACAGCCTTATTTTATGGACATGGACTCTTCCAATGTAACTCTTCAGTTTTTATTGAAAAAACCCTGTTGTATTTTTCAGGAAATATGTGCAAGTCTGCGTACAGAATTTGTCAGAACTCTGTTTCCAGCTTTCAGACTACAGCCTAAAAAATTCTGCTGAGTGTACAGATTTGCAGCTGGTACCTCTCAACCCTGCATCTCAACAGGTAAAATTCACTTGCTGATTTATTCCATTTATTCATCTTATGGTTGCAGTTTATCATTGGGTTTTAGGAAAAAAAAATCAGGTAGAGACAGTTTTCCAATTAAATACAGCTGTAAACCAGTTCAGTTGCAGAACAGTTTCTTACCACAGAATTATAGACTGGTTTGGCTTGGAAGGGGGTTTGAAGATGAGCAAGTTTTAATCCCCTGCCCTGGGCAGGGACACCTTCCACTAGACCAGGATGCTCAGAGCCCCATCCAACCTGGCCTTGAACACTTCCAGGGATGGGGTATCCACAAGTTCCCTGGGCAATCTTGACGTTTCTTTCAGCCTTGTCTGAACATATTAAATTGTTAATTCTTGGTGCCTAGAAAAAGTATGTAAGAACATATTCATAATTTTATTAAATTTGACTTTTGATTAAAATATTTTAAAATATGAAATTGAACTTTACTGAATGTGAAGTGTTTCTTTTTGAAACATTTGAATGTGATAGTGAAATTGATCCTTCCTTTTAAAAAAATTTGCATTTTGAAAAAGATTCACTGTTAGTCATTTTGTTCTATATTTCCCTAATGATTTATTTAGCTTATTTCTATAAACTGTACCAATGTCAGAAGAGACAAAAATATTCATGTGTGCATTTCCTCTTCTTTCTCAGAGGAAGGAAGCAGCTAACACTCTAAACATTCTCTTTCAGGTCGTGTACAGTAAGCAATCAATATTCTTTGTATGGGAATTGAAGTGGACAAAAGAGCTTCCTCTCTCCTTGCAGTGCCTGTTTTCAGTCAGCTTTTGTCCAGCTACCTCTGAAGAACAGTCTCTTATCTTGAAGCCGTTCACTTACGAATTCCAAGTGGAAAATTTTTTTGTAAGTACTCCCCTAAATTATAGGGTAGCATATCTTAACTGAGTATGGTTTCCTAAGAAGTCAAAAGGGAAAATCAAGCAATATTAGAAAAATTCTGTTTATATCATGAGGTTGATATCTACTTAGAATCATTGGAAAATCAGTTTGTGAGTGACAGAGCTGCACCTGATCTGATGTAGTGGAATCATATCCTTGCCACAGAAATGTGGTGAGGGGTGTAACACTTGTGCTTGATTGTGTTCCATTTTTTACTGTTTTCACCTTCCTGGGTTGGTGCCATGGAGATTGTCTGCAGCTTACTGAGCTGCTTTTTCCCTGCTGGCTTAAGATTGTGCTCTCCAAAGCAAATTGCAATTTCCAAAATATCTTTGCTGTTGAAAGCATTTGAGTAGTTTTTTGCAGTGCTTGAGATGATTCCTCTAATGAAATATTTAGGGTTTTCTAGGCCATTCTCTGAAATATTCTTCTTCCCCTTTATGGACAAACTTTTTATTCCTTTGATCAGCTAGGAAGCTTACAGGCTAGGTAGAATTCCTTTAATAGGAAGTTTTATCAACATTATTTATTCTCATCTCTAAACTCAGTGTTCCCCTTTGTGATGCTTGGGTAAAAAGCAGCATCATGAGAAGACTCTTGTTTTTTAAATCCTTTTGTCTGTTTTCAGTGTTTTTTTACCTGTTTGTTACAAACTGGCATTCAGCAACATTTCATGTGTTTGCCTACTGCCATGTAACAAGCATTTTTGGCACCTCTATCAGCTTCTTTCTGGAGTTTTTAAAGACAACTACCTGTGTGAAACAGTGGGGATTTTCTGGTAGAAATTTAATTTTGCAGGAATTAAAAATCAGTTCTTTGATGTGGGCACTGTTACTCCAGGGACTATGACAGGAGGAGGGATGAAGCAGTTCTGTATTACTCAGAGCCTGAGTGATGTGTCTGTAAAGGGAGGAGCTAAGAAACTGATAAAAATTGTTTAAGTAGCAAGATTGGTGTCCATTTAGGAGCATTGAAAGGCTGTGTTAAAGTACAGAAGTGAAGGAAAAAATTATATTTTCACTGCTGGTATAAAAAATAGATTGAATCAAATTGGATTTGTTCTAGTGGAAGGTGTCTTTGTCCATGGCAGGTGGGTTGGAACCAGATGATCTTTGAGATCCCTACTATTGCACAGCATTCCAGGATTCCATGTTCTATGATTTTATTAAACTGAGCAAGAAAATTAACATTGCTTATAAGTGATTCTTGCATTAAGAAGATTTAACAGGATGTGTCTGTTATGTGTAAAGCTGATACTGTACCCATTGTCCAGTTCAATTTAAACACAAATAAAACACCCCTTTTTTCTTGACAACAGCACTGTTTTCTTCCTGACAGACATTGTACCATGTGAAAACTGAAATCTTCCCACCCCTGGATGCAGAGTACTGTAAAACAGGCTCACTCTGCTCCTTAGAGGTGTCCATCACCCGGCTTGTTGAGCTCTCTGAGGTTGACAGAGATGAAGCATTAACAGAATCAGATGGATATTGCACAACAAAACTTATGTATGAAGGTAAGACTATTTTTCTTAAGCATTTTAATAAATTTCCCCCTAATTTTTTCTTGACAATGACATTTGCCAGACTTGCTATGGCATAAATTCCTTTATTGTGGATACAGCTGCTTAGTAAAGCAGTTTTCATTGTGCTAGACTGGGAATATTTTATTTTCTCCTCATTAATCTGCCTTCCAGAGGAATAGAAATGTTTTAATGGATACATGCTTGAGGCCCAACTGTGGTCCCTTCTGTGTAGGGCTGTTTTCTTACCTTGCCCAGCTCTTCACACATAAAAGCTGGTGGGCTTTTAGATGTTGCTAAAATGCAGATTTTCAAAGTGCTGTAAAACTATCCTGAGGGTTCTCCATTTATCACAGAAGAAATTCATAGTGTTTTCTTGTTTTGTTTTTATTCTTGCAGTTGTTGACAACAGCAGTAACTGGGCAGTCTGTGGAAAAAGCTCTGGAGTGATTTCCATGCCTGTAGCACCTCGAGCAACTCACAAAGTGCACATGGAAGTGATGCCACTGTTTGCTGGGCATCTGCCTTTCCCTGATGTCAGATTGTTTAAATACCTCCCTCACCATTCTGCTCACTCCATGCAGCTTGATGCTGGTAAGGCCATTTTGACCACGTGGCTACTTACAGAAATTACTGTGCTTTTCCTGTGTTCTTGTGTAAAGAGAAAAGCAGAGCAAGAAATGCACTGACAATATATGGACCAGGTACTCACAGGTGTCTCTGCTACCTTCACTCACAGTCCTAAACTGGAACTTGCTCTAAAGGGAACTTTGAATTCGGGTTACCACTTAAATTTCTGAGGAGGGGTAATAAATGCATTGTTCTCTTATGTTTCCTTTAAAGATTAGTATGCAACATCAGTTATCACTGGATTTATAATCAAGTGAAAACTGTTTGATAACCCTCTAATCTGGGAACTTTGAATTCGGGTTACCACTTTAATTTCTGAGGAGGGGTAATAAATTAATAAATGCATTGTTCTCTTATGTTTCCTTTAAAGATTAGTATGCAACATCAGTTATCACTGGATTTATAATCAAGTGAAAACTGTTTGATAACCCTCTAATCCCACAGTTCCATTTTCTCTAAATTGTGTCTTCATTAGCTTTGAGATTTTTTTTTTTCCCAGTTTTCAAAGGATTGAATGTGAAATAAAAGAACTGCTGAAAATGTGGTCCATTCAGTTGCAGTTCCATTTTCTCTAAATTGTGTGTGTCTTCATTAGCTTTGAGATTTTTTTCCCAGTTTTCAAAGGATTGAATGTGAAATAAAAGAACTGCTGAAAATGTGGGCCATTCAGTTAGATGCAGAGTTTAAATTACCACAGCCATGTAGAGTATTTATCTGTATTGAGTAATCCCAGAGCTGCAGTGAAAATTTATTCATAGAAGCTATGAGTGGAGATCCAAGTGTGCATCCTTCTAGCTTGTGACAGATGTAAAGTCATTCCATTCAGTTAGATGTAGAGTTTAAATTATCACAGCTATGTATTTATCTGTATTGAGTAATCCCAGAGTTGCAGTGAAAATTCAGTCATAGAAGCTATGAGTGGAGATCCAAGTGTGCATCCTTCTAGCTTGTGACAGATGTAGAGTCATGCTTCTGAAATTTTCCTTCTAACCCAAAATAATTCTCTGTTACATCCAGTGCTGGCCAAAAGTGTGCACAGACTGTTACCTCAGCAGAGATGATCAATAACTGTGAACATGTGTTAAGGTGACTTTCGGAGCTCTGAATTGACCTTTTAGAATTAATTGGTAGAATAAAACTCTATTTTTTTCTTTTGTTTTCAAACAGATAGCTGGATTGAAAACGATAACCTGTCTGTGGACAAGAATGTGGACGAGCAGGCTGACAGCAGCAGCATCAGGAGCAGGGGGAGCCTGCATTCCACAGCCAGTGGGGAGCACAAGGGTCTGCCCATGCCCCGGCTGCAGCCCTTCTCCCCGGGCCAGGTGTTCAACAGCAGCACAGGGATGCAAATCCTGGTCATTCCCAGCAAGGACGACCACGTTCTGGAGGTCAACGTGACGTGACAGCTCGGGGTGGAGACCAGGAACCCCTTAGGAACTGGATTTGAAAGCACTTTATGGGATTATGACCTGCTCAGTCTTCGTTGCAACATTAACTCCAAGGAGACCTGTGGCACCCGGCGTGTACTGGCCATGGAAGCACCAGACAATTGTATCAATTAAATGTACAGTGAGGCTTGTGTCAGCTAGTTTATATTGCCACTTTAGTATGTTTTGTGTCAGCTATTGGGTTTTCTTCCTGCAGTCACATCCCTGCATCACAACAACCAACACAGGGCAACAAAAAGCAAAAAATCCAAATCTTTGGACCACTTCTTTATTTTTGTCGGGCAGCTGAGAGATTTGTTTCATGCTTCCTACATATTTTAGAATGTAGAGTTGGATGATGTAATTATCCAAATCTTGAATTTTTATGTAATAATTTACAGGCTTTTTCACACATGTGCCAGAAACATAACAGAGCATACAACAACACATTCACTGGTGTAACAGTTGCTTTTCTGGTTTGCTTTTATTTTGTTTGATCATTGTTAATTCCTGCCATTGCAATTTTATATTAAACTTCCATCATTTGCATACTTAGATGCATGGAAGAGCTACTGCTATAAACAATCTTAACTGAACAAAATTCCTTATTTTTCTGAGGCTTTCTCCTTCACAGAGTAGACACTGTGATGTCACATATTATATGATTTTTTTTGTTTGGGGGTGGGCTTTGGGTTATCCTCTTGCATATTTCTTACCAAAGAAAGATATTGATAGAATTTAATAATAAATTATTTGGCTTATTGAGTTCCCAGATTAATTTCTTTTATTACCATTTCCAAGTGGCTTGGTTTGCTGCCCCAATTTTTAAGTTGGGGCAAAAATTTCAGTATGATGTGATACTTGAACAGTCAACCTTTCATCATAAAGGCTTAGTGTAATTATTACTGATTAGAGGCCAGACTTGTGCATTCATGATGAAAGAAGGAGGTTGGTTTGATACAGGAAAGCTTGCAGATGTAGAATAATCGTGAAGCAAAGTTAAAACATGTAACTTAAAGAATTTCATTATTTATATCTGAAATGTAAATACAAAAAATGTAAAAAAAAAAAGTGTAATTTTTGTGAATGTTGCAAATTCACCTGTGACTGGAAAAATTACAACTTCTTCTGATGTCCTGCTTCTGATATTGAAACTTGTGCATTTAATGTGAGAATGACCTTTTCTACTTGCAGATCTATAATGGTGCGTTGTCAACAGACTCCACAGAGGAAACAGTCCCATGTCAAACACTTGTCAGCAAAACTCAAGTGAGGAGCTGCTCATCAGGCAAACTCTTTGTTATTATGTTCTTCTGCTAAATTAGAAAGGGGAAATAAAAAATAAACCCTTTTTCCAAAAAGAACCACAAATAAGTTGAAAAATGAATAGGCACCCTGCACTGGTCTAAACATTTTACTTTAATTTTAATTTTAATTTTATTTAAAAATTCTAATTAGATGTATAAAGTAGACCTGCTAGCTGAAAATGTTCTTATTATGCATCTTCTTTCTGTGAAGGAATGCCCTTTCTCTGTGGAAATCATCCCATTTTATTCTGGATAAAACCCAAAGCATCATTTAGTGCGAATGACTGCTGGGATTCTTTGACTGGAAAAGGTAATAAGTTAGTGACTTTGACACTGCAGGTATTATTAATTCCATTTTCATGGTTTGCTATTAAATCATTTTTCACATTGTTCTGTAATATACTGTTAGATTAAACACATTGTACTAAGATTGTTTAATGAAATTGTAAGCGTTACAGTTCTAAATATACATGTTTTAAAAAGAAATCAACTTCTCTGCTGCTGTGAGTTCTGTTTGGTCTGGAGGAGGGACTGCCTCATCTGTTTTAACCAAAGCTGCTTTTGTCTGCAAAAATCAGATTTATTACCTGGTGTGCAATTACACACTCGAGGGAGACATTGATTATTTATTTATTATTTCAGAGTTGCAGCCTCTGGAGGCTCCACAGTATTCCTGGAGTCTCCACAGTATTCCCCTAATCCAACACACCCCTCCAGACTTTTCCTGCTGTTATTTACACACACAAATTCAGTGTTGGCAACCTCCCAGGTACAGCCTCTATAATGAATGGTTAATAAGTTCCACACAAACTGTGTAATCCCATCTGACTTCTGTGCATCCTCCAGGGAAGGAGGGACTGCCTCATCTGTTTTAACCCAAGCTGCTTTTGTCTGCAAAAATCAGATTTATTACCTGGTGTGCAATTACACACTCGAGGGAGACATTGATTATTTATTTATTATTTCAGAGTTGCAGCCTCTGGAGGCTCCACAGTATTCCCCTAATCCAACACACCCCTCCAGACTTTTCCTGCTGTTATTTACACACAGAAATTCAGTGTTTGCAACCTCCCAGGTACAGCTCCTCTATTATGAATGGTTAATAATTTCCACACAAATTGAGTAATCCCATCTGATTTCTGTGCATCCTCCAGGGAAGGAGGGACTTTTTGCCCTGTAGGTCTGATTTTTAGTATTATAATAAGTTGTTTATATTAATTATTATATTAATTATGTACTATTGTTATTATATAATCAGTTATAGGATACCTGGAGCTGAGTCTTTTGCCAAGTTAGCAACATACACATAAGACATACATTCATGTCTTGATTTACTGCATCCTTAAAGCTCATTAATTCCAGGATATCCATAACTAAAGTCCACTGCTCTCTGTACCACTCATTAATTTTCCTTCCTTGCTGATTAGGCTTGGAAGTATACAAAGATCAACCATCAAAGAACATCCTGACTTAATTTTGACATATTCCACATTTTGCAACACTAGTGCCTGTGAGTGATTATCCAAGGACCCAGCTGAAGGAGCACAGACAGTCAGGATTTAATGGATGGCTAAGTCTCAAACACCAATAACCATTCAAATGGGAAATACGAAGGTAGGGCAGCATCTTTCTGGTGTCAGTGTTGCTGTTCAGGTCCATGGTGGCCACACAATCCCCAGTGTGGGTGCAGAAGTGGGGTTGTGGAGCAGGTAAGACCAAGCCAGGTATTTTTTCAAGAAAGGGGGATTGAGACCACCAAGGACCCCAAAGCAGCCCATGACACCTTCTGGAGCTCTCTCAGCAGGTGCTGCATGCCCCAGTCTTGATCAGAAATGAAGAATTCCCTTCCTGGGAAGGGATCTGGGTGTTCAATGCTAATCTGACTGTACATAACCTGAGGAACTTTTTTTTTTTTGTTTTATGGGCCCCCATCCCCAAAGGATTCAGACTGACCATTTCTCTGATGAAGGGACATTGAAATGCCAACACTCAAGTCCCACACTAAATCTATCAGTAGTGTCATGTTTCCACTATCTACTCTTACCTTCCCTTTATTTTCCTTATGAAGTTTCTTCGTGATATTTTTACACTTTTATTGAAAAGAATGAAACTGGCCACCAACATCCTTTCCACTGCAATAAAACTGCTTTAAAATAAACCTCTCAAATCTATACACTGGGCATTCAGTGTTGTTCCACTCTAATTACAGAATCACAGAATAATCAGGGTTGGAGTGACCCCTGGAGATCACCCAGACCAACTCCTGCCAAGGCAGGGTGACACAGGACACATCCAGGTGGGTTTGGAATGTCTCCAGAGAGGGAACTCTGTGTCCTCCCTGGGCAGCTGTTCCAGAGTTCTGCCACCATCAACATAAAGAAATTCTTCCTCATGTTAAGTTGAAACTCCTTGTGTTTTATTTTACAGCCACTGCTCCTCACTCTGATGCTGGCCACCACTGAAGAGAGTCTGGCACCATCCTCCCACACCCACCGAGGATACATGTACATGGACCGATGAGGTCTCTGAGCCCTCTCTTCTCCAGACTAAACAGGCTCAGCTCTCTCAGTCACCCCAAGGCATTTACTAAAAAGTATGAATACCGTCATATATTTACTAGAAAGAACCAGAGCTCCCCTGGCTCGTGGCGGGGGCTGAGGAGGGCGCGGAGCGGCTGAGGGTGGCGGCGGGGCCGTGCCTGAGGAAGGGAACAGGGAGCGGCGCCACGGCCCGGGAGCGGCAGCACGGACCAACCCCCTCTGCCGTCCCCTCCTTGTCTCCTCCCTGTCTCCTCCCTTCCTTCCCTTCCCCTCGTTCCCGCCCCTCGGTGCCGCAGTTCCGCGCTCCCCACGTGTGGCCGCCATGCGCTTCGCGTACCGGGTGAGCACGGGCCGGGGGGCAGCCCCCGGTCCCCAGCATCATCTCCCCATCGTCTTCCCCCGGCCCCGCCTCCCCCGATGCCCATCTCCCCAGCCCCTCTAACCCTTCCCTTTCCCCCCCTCGCAGTTCTCCGGCCTGCTGGGCACCGTGTACCGCCGCGGCAACCTCAGCTTCACCCGCGATGGCAACTCGCTGCTCAGCCCCGTCGGCAACAGGATCTCCCTCTTCGACCTCAAGAAGTGAGAGCGGCGAGGGTTGGGAAGGGCCTGGCGCTGCCAGCGCGGGGCTTTCGGGGGGAATGAAGCTCTGAGGAAGCTTTGGAGCCCCTCCCGTGGGGCTCTGTGGGATGCTCGGCCTGCCAAAACATCCTGGGAAGTGGATGCTTTGGCATTAAAAGGTGGAAGCCTGCCTGGTGGAATACCTGTCACGCTGTTGTGTGGGTACACCCGTGTGGGGAACAGCAGAGGAATTATGTAAAGGTGTATTTCAGAGGGGAAAAAAAAAGGAAAGGGAAGAAATCTGTGTTTGATTTAGTTGTATAGTTTCTTTGTGTGTTTCTGTCTTGTATATAACAAGAATTAGAGCATCGTCAGCCTTTCCTGTGTGCCAGAGTTGTGACCAATGCTCCCTGTGCCAGTCAGGACCTGGAATTATAATTCTGTTATGTGGAATTACAGACCATCCTGGACTGGAAGGATCATCGAGTCCAGCTCCTGGCCCTGCACAGAACAGCCCACCTAGCTGGCCTTCATGGGGTTGTGACAGCTAAAAAAATTTGCCAGGGTTTTACATTAAATTTTGTCTGTGGTCTTAACAAAGGTATCAAACCGTGTTTCACTGACACTGATGTCAGTGCATTCCTGTCCCCATTTTACAGTTCTGTGTTTTTGTTGCAGTAACAAGTGTGAGACGTTGCCCTTGGCTACACGGCTCAATATTGTGTGCGTGGGGCTCTCTCCAGATGGAAGCCTTGCCATTCTGATTGATGAAGGTACTTGCACAAAAAGACATCTGTTTTGTAAAAGATTTCGGTAAAAATGCAACCTTGAGGGGAGGAAATCTGTATTGTTAGGTGTTCAACCTTAACACAAAATTGGAAGTGGTCTGCTTTAAAAATTACATTAGATTTTTTGGGAAAGGTATCTTTATGTACAGAACTTAAAAATAACTTGTTTACTTGTCTCATAATTTGGACTGTATTTTTTTAAAAATAATATTAAGCATACTGTCTTGAAAAGCTTTCCCTCCTCCACTTTAAGAAAAGAAGGTTTGCTAGGGTTATGATTTCTTCGGGTACTCGATTATTTTCATGATCCTTTTTTTCTGCCCTTACAGAGGGAGCTGCCTTGCTTGTGAGTTTGATTGGGAAATGTGTGATACATCAGTTTTATTTTCACAAGCCAGTTCACAGTGTCAGCTTTTCACCTAGAATTTGGATAGTGTCTCACAAATTGGACTGTATTTTTTTAAAATAATATTAAGCACACTGTCTTGAAAAGCTTTCCCTCCTCCACTTTAAGAAAAGAAGATTTGCTAGGATTATTATTTCTTTGGGAACTCAGTTATTTTCATGATCCTTTCTTTCTGCCCTTACAGAGGGAGCTGCCTTGCTTGTGAGTTTGATTGGGAAATGTGTGATACATCAGTTTTATTTTCACAAGCCAGTTCACAGTGTCAGCTTTTCACCTGATGGCAAGTAAGTAAAGAGTGCATGCTTGGGAACAAAACAGCAGGAATTGCCCCCTAAACTAGTTGTGATTCTGAAGACATCTTAACCAATCTGGGAATGTTTCCTATTCATGAGGGGAGATTTTGAGCTGATCAGGGTCACTTTGTAAAAGTGAGAGGGGAAGAAAAGAAGGAAAGCAAAGCCTTGGAAATAGAATATCCTGGTTTGAGTGTTTGAACTTTTCCTTTTGTTTTGGGGCTTTGACAATAAGAATTTCATTATAATTCAGTGATTTTTACTGAAGGTTTTATCTTTTATAATGCTTAAGTTGGGGGATAATATCAATCTGCAAATACTTTGGTTTTTGTTCAAAAGCAATCAATTTTTATTGTTTCAGTAGTGCAGGAAACTATTATTGTATTGTTTCATTGCATTGCAGTCTGTACAGAACAATTGTTTGCTTTGTCAGCTTTGTGTGCAATTATGTCTTTTTCCCCACCTTATGCCAGGAAATTTGTGGTTACAAAAGACAATCTTGCTTACCTGTACCATGCTCCTGGGAAGAAAAGAGAATTTAATGCATTTGTTCTGGACAAAACCTACTATGGCCCATATGATGAAACAACTTGTATTGACTGGACTGATGATTCCAAGTGAGTTGTTAAACTGAAGCACTGTTTACCTGCACATGTTGATATTTAAATGCACATTGCAGTCCCATTTGCTTTCATCTGAAGTATTGTACTGGCTTCAGAAATTCTGTCCTTAATTAAAAAATACAATTAGGCAAAGCAGAAAGTATAAAAAATGGGAATCAACAATGAATTCTTGCTTGAAAATGCATAGTAATTCATAAAAGGAATGTCTTAGGAATGTGAGCAGGGTTGACCTTTTGAATGTGTTTTAACCCCTTCTACCTCTGCTACAGTCACTAGCCACAGTTTACAACACTTGTTTGTAAAATTAAAGTGCTGACTGGTGGATTTGAGCTCAGAACATTCTCCACTCGGGGAAGAGTTTTGCAGTCCAGTGTTCTCATTTTTTTTTTCTATTTTTTCTTTTGCAGATGCTTTGCAGTGGGGAGCAAGGACATGTCTACGTGGGTGTTTGGAGCAGAACGATGGGCAAACTTGATCTACTACTCTCTTGGAGGCCATAAGGATGTCATAGTAGCCTGCTTTTTTGAAGAGAACAGCCTAGATGTATGTATAATCACACAACACACTTGAATTGTAATACTAAAATAGTGGAAACAGAACCTTGACAATATCTCAGAATTTAGAAAATTCAGAAATGTCTCTTGATTGCTCTGCCATAATTACGTGTTTGAATTTGCTTGCCCAAAACATAGCTTTAAATGTGAAAAAATTGTTTAGCTTAGTAGTGTCTCTTGATTGCTTTGACATAATTACGTGTTTGAATTTGCTTACCCAAAACATTATAGCTTTAAATGTGAAAAAATTGTTTAGCTTAGTAAAGCTGTAATGCTGTGTAATGCTGACTGGTTATCAAGTTGCTTTTGGTCCTTGCAGAATTTTTCTGAGGGCAGGCAAATAATTCACCAATTCTCAGGACAAATAAAACTCCCAGTTCAAAGCACCTTGGATTCTGTCCTGAGAGTAGAATAGAATGCACACTTGCTAACCCTTCTGCAAGTCCATACTCATATTTCTGCAGAGCACAGAGCGTGGATATTGGACAATAATAATTTGTGTGTTTATATTCTAGCTGTAAAACTCCTTGGATTCTATCCTGAGAATAGAATGCACACTTGCTAACCCTTCTGCAAGTCCATACTCATATTTCTGCAGAGCACAGAGCGTGGATATTGGACAATAATAATTTGTGTGTTTATATTCTAGCTGTACACCATTAGCCAGGATGCAGCTCTGTGTGTCTGGCAGTGTGACACTGAGCTGGATGGTTTGAAGCCCATGCCCCCTAAAGATGCAGCAAAGGAAAAGAAGGCAGCAGAAGATGATGAAGAGCTGCTTGAAGAGCCAAAGGGTGAAGAAATTCATGGGAAAGCTGATCCAAGTGAACAAGAGACTAGAAATAAAGTTAAATATTCACGTGTTGCAAAGTAAGTGGTTTTCAGTTATCAAAAATTAAAGTTGTAATGGGGATTTATCGTACTGGAGTTTTTGTTTTTTTTTCATCTGTTACAACTTACCCAAAGCATTATAAAACTGTCCAGGATTTAGAAATTTACTGCAGATCCCATTTTAAATAGTTCTGGTAGAGTTCCTGTCTGTCTTACCTTGATTATATGATGGGCACTACCTTTCACCTTCAGAATAACAAGTGTAATTTTAACAATATAAGAAATACTGGATCATGGTGTGCTGTTATTTGTAACTCAGAAATTTTAAATGGGATCTTTACTACAGTACCTTCTCTAGGTCTTGAGTCTTTGGTTTCTTGCCAGAAGGGGTTGGTTGACTTCAGGAAATTACATAAAAGTGGCCATCAGCCTCTTTGATGAGCTGCTTGGAGATGCAGCTCTGACAACATCCTATTCTTCAACCTTTTTTCTTGTTTCTTGGGTGCCAGGTATTTTTTCAATAAAGAGGGAGATGACATAAAGGTGGCCATCAGCCTCTTTGGTGAGCTGCTTGGAGATGCAACAACATCTTATTGACAACATCTTGTTCTTCAACATTCACCTTTTTTCTTGTTTCTTGGGTGCCAGGTATTTTTTCAATAAAGAGGGAGATTTTAACAACCTGACAGCTGCAGCCTATCACAAGAAGACACACCTTTTAGTCACTGGTTTTGCCTCTGGAGTCTTTCACCTTCATGAGCTTCCAGATTTCAATCTGATCCATTCCTTGAGGTGAGGCATGGGGATGTCACTATATTTGGTTTGGTTTTTGTGGGGGAAGGGAATGGGTTTTTTTGTGGGAGTTTCATGTTTGTTGAGAACAAACATTGAGAACACATCATGTTAAGCAGTGAAAGGTGAATAAAAACAGCACAAAAATCTTAAAACATGACTGTCTATTTAATACTGTAATTTCTGGAAAGGCAGAACCATAAATTTATGTAATAAACATAATATAACTCCAATCCTTTTTCTGGAAAAATGAGGTCTAAACTATTCAGGAGTTCCTGATTGTTGGCTAGACTTCTTTAACTCTGTCCATTTTAATATTTTCAGTTTCTTTGTAGAAAAATATTAGCTGGAAAGTTCTGCATATGTAAAATTATCTGTAAATTGTGTCTAAGTTGAGAAATCAAATCAGATTCTTTTCCATAACTGTCAACAATTTCCATGTAGAAAAAAACCCCTATTTTATTTTCTTAAACTTGGGGAGTTTTACTCTCTTGGCAAGTACATCTTGGGGATGCAGATACTTTGCCTTCATCCTGAATAAGGGATGTTTGATGCTTTGGAATGGAACAAAGCAATGAACTTTGTGGTTTTTGATGTTACAGTGGTACAGAAGTTCAGTAAAACAATCAAACAAGTTGCTTGAACAGCGTTAATAAATATTAGACTTGAAGTTGTATCACACAAGTTTCTTTATTGGTTAATTCTCTTACTTCAGTATTTCAGACCAAAGGATAGCTTCTATTTCTATCAACTGCACTGGTGACTGGATTGCCTTTGGATGTTCAGGTTTGTCAGGTTTTTTTGATCTGTATTCATGGTAAAAATAAGAAATGTGGTGGGCATGAGGCCCAAATTCTTCTTGCTAGTTTTGACTCCACATGTTAAATAATTGATGGTCTCATATCTGTGGTGTCTAGATATAGTAAAGAAAATATCACTAATTAATCTCTCACAGAATTCTGATGATTGAGGAAAGTATTTTGCTGATACAGGAAAAATACATATTTTATATAGGAAAGCTCTTAACAGGGTTAGGGAGACTCCAGATCCCTTGTAGTTAATTTCTGCTTTCATTTTGGGGTGTTCTCTCTGCCACATGTTACCCATGGCATTTTACAAACTTGCCTGGATTTTCCAGCAATCCCACCCTGTCCATAATGGTTTGCATGAAACCCAAAATTTTACTCTTACATGCAGCCCTGCTTTTCTTTCCAGCTCATTTATTTGTTGATAGCATTGCTGTTGTAGTATTGAAAACGTTAAGCTTGTGGGGGAAGTTTTTTGGGGAAATTGCCTTGAAGTTATAAAAGGAAAAAGCTCATATTAGGGCCAACAGATGCAGAATTCAACCTGTCTGCATTAACCTTTGGGGTTTTTTTGGGTTTTTTTGGCATTGCTTGCCACTGTGTGTTTTGTGGCTTGCCTTTGCAGGGTGATGTGTTGATGGCTGTGGTTAATCCTGCTGTGCTTACAGGTCTGGGTCAGCTCCTGGTGTGGGAGTGGCAGAGCGAGTCCTACGTGCTGAAGCAGCAGGGCCATTTCAACAGCATGGTTTCCTTGGCATATTCTCCAGATGGACAGTACATAGTAACTGGAGGGGAGGATGGCAAAGTAAGTGAGGCAATATTGCTGGAATGTGAACTTTTAATCATGTACTAAGCAGCTTGACTCTCCATTTTATGCAGAAAGTTCTAACTGGTAAATATTTTTCTTACTATAAAGTCATACATTTTTATCCTCTCTTTCCTTAAATGTTTTGATTTTTCTCTCTAGAGTATATATATTTTGCTTTGCTACTACCTTTGGCTGCAAATTGCATCACTTAATGCTTTCTAGCAGGTGATTTTTTAATTATTACAGGTCCAGTCACCATAAATGCAAAAGTAATTAATTCATTAATGTTAATTTATTTATGGTCCCATGATATCTTGGGACGAATGAATGTCAGCCATCTAACTTCTTGCCCCTTTAATAATTGTTTTTTCATATTGAATTAATTTCAAATTATTTACGCAAGTGCAATTTTTTTGTTTAAATGTGCTATTCCAGAAGCTTGTTATTTAAAAGATAAGTTAACTTCTCATGGATGACTTGCATTGAAATGATAGGCTGTGTGTACAGGTATTTTTATTTTAAAAGGTGTCAAGGTGTCTTGTCACAATGTCTTGGCACATAAATGGGACAGCAGTAGTAGTTGATTTCCTATCAAAACTTTTAAATGTCAGAAAAAGATCTGCCACTTCATGGTTTCTGCCATTCCGGATGAAAATGGGCCAAAACCAAGAGGTCTCAAACTGCAGAAGGCTAAATGCATAACATTTTTGTTCAGGAAAAAAAAACCTCAAAAAATGGAATATCATCTCAATTGTAACTCCTGTAATGGCTTTAGAGTTGATTTTGAATTTGACCTTTCTTATTTGACACTATGACTTTGGAAGCTCAAGATGCTCACCAAGTGTTACATTCCTTTATTAACTTTGTTTCAACTTTGTGTGTGTCTATCTCCATTTAGAATTTTACATTTGAAATGTGTCTTAAGAGGTTTAATAAGCTCTGGCTTCTTGACTGCTGTTACTTGAAGTCTTTTATGCTGTTGCTGTGTTCTAGAATTAGGTTTTCTTTACCCTTATTTTCTCTCTTTACTGATGGTAGAGATTCTAAGAAGTCTTTTCTTGTCTGTCCTGCAGGTGAAAGTGTGGAACACTTCAAGCAGCTTTTGTTTTGTCACCTTTACAGAACACAACAGTGGTGTCACTGCTGTAACTTTCACTTCCACTGGTTATGTTGTCCTGAGTGCTTCCCTCGATGGAACAGTGCGTGCCTTTGATCTGCACAGGTAACTCTTTGTATAAAAGCTTTCATGTCTCATTTAGTCCTCAGCTTTCACACTCCCCCCAATATCCAGCAAATTGCTGATTGCTTGTTTGAAGTCTCACAAAGGTGAGCAGCATTGCCTTACTGCTTTTTGGTTCAGCCTTTAATTTTGATTTAGCCTTAGATAGTTATTATGAATGCTCTTACTCCATCCAGTTTCTGTGAAGAAAATTCTGAAAGAACTTTCCTCAAAGAAGCTGGAAATCCAGGAAAATCATTGTCTGGCCTTACTCAAATGAGGAGAAGGCACTTGCCTAACAACACTTTCCATAGTATAATACAGCTGTGCACAGAACTGGGTGTGTAAACAAGCCCATGTTTCTAAAAAATTGACACGTGGTATTTATTAGAAGAAAGCTCCTCAGAGTATGTCTCTTATTTCTGCAGAGTTTTTCATATTTCTTTTGGATTTTGCAATCATGCTGAGGCATCACATGTAATTTTAAACAAATAATATTTTTTCTGTACATAGCTTAGAAGTCTCTACAAAGCAGATGAACTCCTTTTGTAAATAAACGTGTTAAACACACATTTAAATCTACGTAAAATGTTCTCATAATTTCTTTTTGCCTCTTTAACAGGTACCGGAATTTCCGTACCTTTACATCTCCACGACCAAGTCAGTTCTCCTGTTTAGCTGTGGACTCCAGTGGTGAGATTGTGGCAGCTGGTTCCCAGGATTCCTTTGAAATATTCATCTGGTCAATGCAGAGTGGGAGGCTGCTGGATGTAAGGACCCAGAGTGTTGGGAGGGCTTGAATTTAAGGCTGTGTGGAGTGTGGTGATACTGAGCAACTTTGGGATTAGTCAGGAGGGTTTCAATACAACAGGAGTGTTTTATTATATTTATATTCAAAAACTGGAGCTACATTATGTTGCTCTCAGCATTTTTTTAAAATTATTTATTGCATGGAGCTCACCCTGAATTTGTGTGGGAAATAGTTTTTAAAATTTTTGAGTAATGAGCTCTTTCTTGTGATGAAGTAACACCAGTGTTGCTGAGCTAACACGTGGGCGTGAAACTCTTTCCCTCCTTGTCCAGAGATGTTATTTTCCACATATTTTCTGCAGATAATGAAGAATTTGTAGTTGTTGTATTAAAACTGATACAGATTTCATGAAGGGTTTTGGTGGAGCAGAGCAGGAGCATGATTTTTCATTTATTTTTTCAATTTTTAAACATTCCTGTACATCTTGTACAAGTAGAAGAGCTCAGTGATTCACATATTTATTTTGGCCCAGCCATGGCATACAGATCACTTCAGTAACTCAGGATATACTTGATTGGATCTCTAGAGATTTGAGTTAAGTTTCTTTCCTTGATTTTTTTTTTTTGAGGAGTAGGAACTCCACGAAATGAAAATCTCTGTTACTCTTTTTCTCAGTATTTTTATTTTTGTTTTTTTATTCTGAAGTGTTACCAGCTGTAGGAGATACTGAATTCTCAGAGTAGTGGCTTGGTTTTTCACAATTGGTCTGATTGCTTTGAAAGGAGGGAGGAAAATGGCACACTACATCCCTAAACATGTGCATAGGAGTGGTTGTAGATGCCTATGTAGTGAATTTTTTACAGGGAATTTTTTTAAAACTTGTGAAAATGAAAAGTTGAGATTCAGTGGTGTATATCATGCCCTGTGTCCAAAAATTATCTCAGATGTGTGTGGAAAAGTCAGGCGTGGTTTATTGGCTGTATCTGGAGTTTACTGAATACAGACTACACAGATTTCAGTTTCTTTCACCTAATTCCAGGTTATTTTTTCTTCTCTTTCTAGGTCTTAGCAGGTCATGAGGGTCCCGTGAGCAGCTTGTCCTTTAATCCAATGAGGTGTGTTCTAGCCAGTGCCTCTTGGGATAAGACTGTAAAATTATGGGATATGTTGGACAGCTGGAGAACTAAGGAGACATTTATAATTAACTCAGATGGTAATTTTTGTTTCATTTCTCATCTTTTATCAAATATAAAAGTACTATGTAAAATATGTTAATAACAACAGAACATGTCAAATACAGAGAGACTCAGTCATGGAAATGGAAGTCAGAAGTTCAGATACTTCACTCTTGTGCTTGTTAACAGTGCAATAAATACTTTAATTGTAGCTCAGCTTTATAATTACCTAAACATTTGTATGTTGTCCACAGGAAAAAGTACAGCCATGCTTTTTGCTCTTAAACTTTTTCTAATAGCTAAGATCCTAGAAAAATTAAGGGTTTTTTCTTAGAAAAGCATCTGCCTACATTTTTAACTGTTACTAAATTTTTTGCAGTTCTTGTTGTTGCCTTCCGTCCCGATGGCAAGGAGCTGGCAGTTGCTGCTTTGAATGGCCAGATAACTTTTTGGGATCATGAAAATGCAGTGCAGACTGGCTCCATTGAGGGCAGGCACGATCTCCAGATGGGGAGGAAGGAGCTGGATAAAATAACTGCCAAGCAGGCAGCCAAGGGCAAGTACGTCCAGGGGCTGCAGTGACAGGAGGGTGCCACGCTGGGTTTCTTTGGAGTTGTTTTTCCATTTGTTTTCTACATGAAGAGTGCAGAGTGCATCTGTTGTTCAGATATTCCTGATTCTGATGCTGGATTTTAAAAGCCTGCCTGACATCTAGATGCCTCCTTTTTGTAGTTGGCTGTGTTCTCTCACTGGTCAGCATCATTCTGAGCACGTGTTCTTTCTCCTCTCTTAGGAACCTGGGTTTCTAACAGATGAGAAATATTAATAATATCTCTCTTAATATTAAGTTTCTCAGGCCAAGGTGTTAATTTGCTGTGGGTTAGGTTTTTAGTAGATATATTTCTACAGAAATACTAGTATACAATCATTAGTATGTAGAAACTATTACATTTTTTAAAGAAGGTAATTAAAGTATGGGGTTTATTACCTATTGCTACGCATGTGAAGTAACATTTAAAGGCAATTTAAATTTATGTGCAGTCAAAAAGTATCCTAGAGAAATGTTTTATTCTCCTCTTTTCCCCCTTTTTTTATATTGCTTCCACTCAAAATAATAATTAAAAAAAAACCAACAACAACAAAAAAAACCAACCCAAACAAACAAAGGAAAGAAAAAAAAACAACAACAAAAAAAATCCCCCAAAAAACCCAATAACTTTTTGGAAAAAAGCAGTATTTTTTTGCTGGTGACCTCTAAACCATGTCTTTCAAACATGCCTGAGCTGTGACTCAGATTCAGACGTATGGAAGTATTTCATAAAGCTGTTAAGTTCTAAATTGTCTGTGATTCATAGTAAAGCACCAGTAGTAAATGTGTGTGTGAAGTACATACCTTGTGAATGAAATCTCCATTTTTACCGTGGAGTGGTTATTTTCTGAGTCTTCACATTGTACTTGTGTCTTCTAGCTCAGATGTGGCAGTGAAATTAAACTGCTTTCTCTTTTTCTTTACCAGATCTTTTACAACTCTGTGCTATTCAGCAGATGGTCAGTCTATTCTGGCAGGTGGATTGTCAAAATTTGTCTGTATATATAATGTCAAGGAACAGATTCTTATGAAAAAATTCGAAATTTCGTGCAACCATTCTTTAGATGCAATGGAGGTATGTGAACACAGGAGTCTTTTTTTAATTTCCTCACCCTACAAGACTTTGGTTTTGATATAACATCTCATTAAGAGTGATTCATGAATGTTTCTTAAAGAATGGGTTTATTTTTGTGCAGGAGAGGGGGAAGGAAATATTCCTCTAGGAACAGAATGAATTTCTGAAACTCTTCCCAGCTTTGTAGTGTGCTTGTATTGAATGGGCAGAACTTTCAAGGGTACTGAGTTAATTTGCACTAGACTTAAAATGGAAGTAAAAATTTAAATTGCCCACATTTTGTACTAAGCTAACTTCCCAGGTGTCAGTTTGTGTTAGCAAAGAAATTAAGGATTTTTTTTGTGGACAGAGAACAACATTATTGACCTTTATAAACTCTGTTCCTGAATATTGCCAAATGCCAAATTAAATTCCATGTGAAAGCACAGTCTAAACTGAGCTCTGCTGTTTGAGAAGAGATTCAGTGCAGTGAATGCAACTTGCATGTTTTTCCAGGAGTACTTAGATCGGAGAAAAATGACTGAATTTGGCAGCATGGCTCTGATTGATGAAGGTGGTGGAGCTGATGAAGGTGTTGCCATCCCTCTTCCTGGAGTAAAAAGAGGTATGGCTTTGGCTTTTTTCTCTTTGTTTCTACTTCTGTGTGCACTGGAACTTTTGAAAGGTTTTACTTGTTTTGCTCAGTTTTAACATCAGGGTTACAAAATTTGGTCCCACCACTTAAGCTGTAGCATCTCTTGGACATGGACTGTGCCTTCCCTACCCAGTCTTTAATTCTGCCAGGTTTTACCATGCTGCACATTATTTAATGATAACATCATAGTCAGAGTTGATAACTAGACTGTGAACTTGTGGTGAATCTGTTAAATCATTTCCAAATTTCTCTTTTAGGTGACATGAGCTATCGACACTTTAAACCAGAAATAAGGGTGACTTGTGTGCGATTCTGTCCTACAGGTTAGTATCAACAGTTAATTTAGGATTTTTTTTAATTCCATATAAAACATGTGAAAGAATAGAGTACTGGAGGATTATCATTACCCTTCTGTTTCCATTCTAGAACACCCCTCTTTGTTGTTAAATATTGTTACTTCTCTTCTAGGACGAAGCTGGGCAGCCACCACCACAGAGGGTCTCCTGCTCTACTCACTGGACTCTGGGCTAATTTTTGATCCTTTTGAGCTGGATATTGATGTCACACCCAGCAATATCCACAAAACACTGAGTCAGAAGGAATACACTATGGCTATTGTCATGGCCTTCAAGCTGAATGAAAAGAAATTAATTCAGGAGGTGATAGAGGCTGTCCCTAGCAGTGAAGGTGAGTGGATCTGCCATGAAACTGGGCTGAGCTAGCTGTTAACAGACACGTGCGAGCCAAGACAAGTTGGGGTGTAAAGGCAGACTTTTTAGTGTTAATTTAAGCTTTAATTTTACCCATCTTTACTTCATGCTCATTTAGTGACTTCTCAGCATGGAATTTGATCAGGCCTAGAGGTGCAGGCAGAGGTTTTGGATGTCATTTCTCAGAAGCAGCTGATGTTGGAGGGGCACATCATGTTTAACCTGAGTTAATCACACACTGTGCCTGTGTGATGGAGACCATTAACCAGTAGCAAGGATGTAATCAGCAGTTTGAGGAAAGTGATGAATCTTGTTTGTTGAGTACTTGTGGCACCACAGAGGAATACTGTGCCTAGTTCTGGGATTGACAGCACAAGAAAATACATTGATACTCCAGAATATCTGGTGGAGAGCTTAGAAAATGATTGGCAGGCTGGAGTACAACTGAGGAGAGGCTGTTAACAGAATGATTGTGTGCCTTTTTTTAAGCAAAAGCTGGTTTTGAGAGTGTATTATATATAATGAAGTCATTTAGTTATATGTGAGATTATTTTGGATGCTTCTAAATTGTTTTTTTGTGCTGTTGCTAACAGTATTCAGATGCTTCCTGTGTGGGCAGGTGACTTTGCTGTCTTTTCAAGTATCACTGCCTCTGATTGTCATGCATAACTAGTTGCACTGAATACAGAAATTTAGGTGAGGTCAGGGGCAACAACAATAAAGTCTGTTACTTTAGAAAAGAGGAGAAAAGGATGGAAGTAAAAATTCTGAAGGAGAGCTGCTGGGGAGAGTAGTCTGCTAGGAGGAATAGTTTGGAGAGGGAGGATTTCTTGCTTTTAAATGCAGTAGTGTTTGGAAGGTTCAAAGGAGGAACATTTGTCCCCTGAGAGACTGTGGTACAGTACCCTGAAATACAGCACTAAATACCCACCACTTGCCAAAATGTTGCTTTCTTCTCCTTCCCCCTGTGCTTTCCTGTGGTCTCTTTCATGTTATTCCAAATAGTAACTCAACTCCATTGAATGTTTATGGGCTTTTTTTTTCCTTTTTGCACAGTTGATGTTGTCTGCTCATCACTGCCAGACCTGTATGTGGAGAAGTTACTGGAGTTCCTGGCCTCTGCATTTGAGACCTCTTGTCACTTGGAGTTCTATCTTATTTGGGCTCATAAGTTGCTTATGCTGCATGGACAGAAGCTGAAAACAAGGTGAGATCCCACGAAAGTCAAAATGCTGTCAAGGATGTTAAAATTAAAGACCTGTTAGTTTAAGGCTTTTACTTAACGTTTACTGACATTCTAGATAATGCATGCGCTACAGTTAGAACACTTCAGTTTTACAACTTCTGTATGATAAAAGTTACAGTTTGGAGTTGTTTCTAAAGGTCTAAAAAGATTTTAAAAAGTGTGTCTGACAGAATTGAAGTATGTTACTGGATTTGTGAAGATACATTGCAGAAATATTTTTCAAATACAACAGGTAAAGCTTGAGTTGCTTAGACAATAACTGCATAACAATTTCAAGAGTGATAATAAGATTTTGGCAGTTGTGTTTTTAAACAGTTAATGCATCTTAAATGTAACTGAAAGGATATGTGCAGCTATTGATTACATTTTTACAGACCTAGCTTGTCACTATAGCTAGTAGTGCTCTGCCTCCCTACAGAGTACTTCAGAACTACATGGGGCTGGTCAGTTCAGCCCACCCCTAATATGGAATTTTTAGACTTCTAGGAACAGACAAATTTACAAATTTAAAATGGGCTGAGAGGTAATTTGAGGAGTCCTGCAATTTAAAAAATAGTGCATTGTGTAACTCTTCCCTTGCTTCCACATGGGCATTAATGTTTTAGTTACTGAAACGACTGGAACAAAATGTCTGCTTTTGTTCCTGCTAAAGTAGAAGAGGACAATTTAAAACAAACTCTCCCTTGTTCAGAAAGTCTTGTAGTGAAAGGAACTGTCATTGCTGCAGCAAGCAGAATTAGCTCTTCAAGATGCACTTGGACATTAGAAAAACTATTTCTCACAATATATTATTTGTATTGTGTGTAATCAATTACACTCAATACAAGTCAAAAGCAGAGAGCTTATGTTTCTTTAAGATTATCTTAAAAAGTTGGCATTGAAGTTGTATGCTTGTTAGAATCTTGAGAGCATAGGAAAGTTCTAGATTTCCATATGTAAACATGAACTGCACTGCAAATTGCATGTTTTCTCCACCCAAGGTCAGTGAAGCTGCTCCCTGTGATTCAGTTCCTTCAGAAGAGCATCCAGCGTCACTTCGAAGATGTTTCAAAACTGTATGTATTGTTACATTTGAAATCAAAAACCTGGAGTGGTTTGGGGGATGGCAGTGTGCTGTTAAAACTTTTGAGACAGCCTTCTTTTAGAGTTGTTTTTATTTTAGGAGGAAAACAACGTTTTCCTATTTATTTTTACAGCTGTGAGTGGAACATTTACAACATCAAATACGCCTTGGCCATTTCACAGCAGCGGGGCATGAAACGTCCAGCAGAGGAAACACCAGGGGATGAAGAGGAATTGGATTCTGACAGTGATTATCTTGTGCAAGAAGCTCATAAGGATAATTTGAGTTCTTAGTTACTCCTTGTGAGAGGGAGAAAACCTCAGTCAGTATTTTATGCAGTGGTATTCACTGAGAATGAGTGGCCCTCATAGTGGCATCAGTTCCTAGCAGTGTGATGGAGTTCCATGGGGGGTAGTGATGGAAATGTAGGATATGCCATGGATGGCACTTGGCCTGTTTCCTGTACCATTTGGCTGTAAACTAGACAGCACTGATTCTTTGATCAACTGATTTATTTTTTTAAATAATTGCCAATCTCAATTAAGAAAACATGTTCTTGGTGAAGTTAGAAGTACAACAGGGGAGGAGTTTATTCTTCATTAAAAATACCTTGCACAGTAACTATTGTGAATTTTGTAGTGCAGGCTTATCCTACGCTGGACTCTGAATTTTAAAAAGGATAGAAAAAAATTCTTAATTGGAAATGTACTGGTCTCAACTTGTTTTAAATATTGTTTTATTTGGATTTAATATGTACATATTTCTGTAACACTGTTTTCTTAGTTCTGTAACCTCCAAACCTGATGAGATTTCAATAATGAGGAGAAATGAGGACCCATAGCAGCAGCTATTGGAAAAAATTTATGGGGCTTTACAGCTTGTGTGGAGGTTTGCTTGACAGCCTTGAGATACTGTAGTGAAAATTTGTTTGGACATTACCAACTCAACAATGTAACTTAAACTGTAAGAGAATGTGTTACAAATGTCATGGCTTGTTTTATTTTTTTGAGTTTTTGAATTGTTTTTCTTTTTTTGATG
This sequence comes from Passer montanus, assembly GCF_014805655.1. NCBI lineage: Eukaryota > Metazoa > Chordata > Aves > Passeriformes > Passeridae > Passer > Passer montanus. Next base: position 3,710,450 of record NW_024372036.1, read on the forward strand.
AAAGCCCTTTTGTGTCTTTTTTTTTTTAAATGTTTATTAACACATTAAAACCTGAAACTTTTGATTCTCACTGTTTTTGTGAGTTGATGGGAGAACTGGCTAATAAGAGTGGGGACTTGAATACAAAGAATTGGGTCTGTCCTTGTAATGCTTCCAAGCTGCTGAAAGGGCTTTGTTAATGAAGATACTGCAAATATGACCAATGATGCAGAATTTATTTTCTCAGCATATTCTGCTCTTCGGGATTTGTCTTCTGGTCACTTTTCACTGTTGGAGTAGAGGAGAGGTATAAATATTAAAGATAACTGCAATGAGGTGTGCCCTCATCTCCTCCAGGCTGAACAGACCCAGTGCTCTCCACACGGCTTCTCCTCAAGGCCTTCACCATCTTCATTGCCTGCCTCTGGACACTCTGTGATAGTTTTAACACCTTTCCTTTCAGCCTTTCATTCTCCAGTCTGTCCGTATTTCCAGGATTGTCCCATCGCAGGAGCAGAATCCAGCACTTTCCCAATGTTCAAACATGGTGATTGCCCATCTGTCTGATTCATCAAGGTCTCTGCACGCCCTCCGTGCCCTCCAAGGACCCAACAACTCCTCCCATCTTTGTACCGTCCGCCAACTTGCTTATTTTCCCCCCGTAACTTCCGCACCGTTATCTTTTTACCCTCAGTCCTGTTCCCACCGCTGCCATTCCCGATAAATGCGGGTCGGGAACAAGGCCCTGAGGTGGCCCCTCCCCGCCTCCAGGGGGCGTCGCCGCCGGCGCCGCCAAGGGCGCAGCGGCCTCGGGGCGCGGCCATCCCGCTTCCCGTGGGTCCCGGCTCCTCTGTTCCGCTTCCCGGCTCCTCCGCTCCCCTTCCCGGCTCCTCCGCCGCCGCCGCCCCCGCCCTCAGCCATGCTGGCCTCCCGAGGCCCGGCCCTGTGCACCGCGCTGCGGCGAGCAGCGCCCGGCGGCCTCGCTTCCTTGCACTCCTCCGCTCGGCGCTGCCGCGCCGCCCGCGTCGCTGTGGTGAGTAATGGAGGAGCGCGGGGACCGGGGCAGCGCTGAGGAGGAGCGTTTGGTTTTTTGTTTGTTTGTTTGTTTTTCCGCTGTCTGGCTCTCCACAGCCACCCTCGGCCCTGCAGCTGAGGTCGCTCCCACAGTGGGGCCGGCGCAGGGGAGGGCTCGCAGGGGCGGCGGCCTGGGAAAGCCTCGCCTGGTGGCTGCGACAGCTGGAAGCGCTGGAGAGAACGCTGAATTTGAGGAGAAAAGGCTGCTTGCAGTTCAGAAACTTGGAGGAAGCTAGACCAGGAGTGGGAAACATGTAAAAACTGGCGTCTGTATAGTTGTTGGCCTGGAGTTGATTTAGGAGGAAGCACAGAATGGTCAGGCTGGAAGGGAGCACGGTGGGTCACAGCTCCGACCTCCTGCTCAAGCAGGGCCAGCCCAGAGCACTGGCACAGGATTGTATCTAGACCTGGAGTATCTTCAGTGAAGGACACTCCATACCCTCCTTGTCAGTCTGTCCCAGTGCCCCATCACTGCACAGGAAAGAAATTCTTCTCATGTTCAGGTGGAACTTTCTTTGCGTTAGTTTATGCCCATTCTTCTTGTCCCATTGCTGCGCACCTCCAAGCAGAGCCTGGTCCATCCTCTGACACCCCCCATTTAGATATTTGTACACATTAATGAAGGCTCAGCCATCTCTTCTTGAAGCTGAGCAGCTCCCTCAGCCTTTCCTTGCAAGAGAGATTGCTCAGTGCCTCGCTCATCCTCACTGCCCTCCACTGAACCCACTCCAGGAGCTCCATGTCTCCTTTGTACTGTGGAACCCAGGAGGATTTGACTTGAAATAGTTTGTGGTGTTACTGGGTGAGGTTCTGGCAGTGAATATATTTAGCCTGGGTTACGCTTTTTGGCAGGAAGGGGGTAAAACATGTTACAAGCACAGAAGAAAGCAAGGAGGTAGCTACAGATTGCTGAAGAAAAATAAAGGCTGTAGATGGTGTCCCAAAGGGATACACAGCTTTGGAACTCAGTGGGCAGTCTTTGAAGCTTGAGCTTTGCATGGTCTAGACAGCATTAAACATAAAAGAATAAGAAGGCATTACCTGCATAAAGAAATCTGTTTGGGGCAGAACTGGTTTGGGAATGGGCAGAATGTTGGTACAAATGGCTAAAAAATAACCCAACAGGAATGCTGTCATTTTAGCAAGTCACAGCATTTTAAATAGAGCTGGGAAAATAATTGTGATTTTTTACATTAGCAATGAAAATTTTTGACTGTGGTAAAAAACAGATTTGTTATCAAGCAGGTACTGAGATAACAGAATAGTTCATATACAGAAGAGTTTACAATAATCATGTTACAGTATCTTGGTTTCACTGAGTTTAAAAAAAAAATTAGAAGTGTTGCTCACAGAACATAATCTTAGCACAGTTGCTTGTCTGTTTCTTCACTCTAAATGAAAGATAAAACAAAAAGTTATGAAGTAAAAGACAGCTCTTAAACATCAGAAGAAGATTAACATGGACAGAAAAACATTAATGTTTCTTGCTCATTGGTGAAGTGATGGTGATATTTGGTGAAGTGCTGCCCATGATAGCAGACACCTGAGTACTGTGACCTGAAAGTCCCTTCAAGTCTAACATTACTTAATAAGACTTTTACAGTTGTGAGTTTCCTTTCAGTTGTGAGTTTCTGTTCATGTGTCTGTGTTTAAGAGCTCAAGCTTGAAAAAAAACTGAGGGAAAACCAGGAAGGAAGGGATTAAAGTAAAACAAAAAATTAATAAAAAGAGAAAAGGAAATTGACTTCCTAATTTGTTTTTTTCCTGTCAGAAGAAAGAACCAAACAAAAATCCCTGAAAGAGTTTATCTATATACTTTCAGGAACTATATAAACCTTTAGATTTTTTTGTTTTGTTTCATTCTTACAATGGCTTTTAGAAAAAAAAAGCTTTTTTATCCTTCTGCTTCGTTAGATTCTCCACCCACACGAGGGTAGCTGACTGCTTTGTGCTTTTTGTTCTCTGGTGTGTATAAACAAATTAAAAGTATTATTTCCACATAGTTAAAGAGAAGTATGGCTAACATGGCATAATTCTATTACTGCATTAAAAGTGATTTAGCTGTTGATGCAGATGCTCAGGTAAAATACAGCAACAAGTAAAATAGTTTATTTTAAGTGCCACCTCAGAGTGCATTTCTGTCCCTCTTTGGGTGGATGTGCCCCTGGATGAGGAAGTGTTTCACATGGATGTGGACACTACATAAGAAAGATGAATGACACTCAGAACAACCCACTGTGTGCACCATAAAAACATTCCTAAGGGTAACTTGTCAGTTTATTAACTGTGGCATAAGTGTATCAGCCAGGAAATAAATAGTGGTTATTCCTGAGCCCTGTGGTGGGTTGCTATAAATAGGAAATGCCAGTTCTGCAGTGTGTCAAGTGGTGACACCAGTGCTAATAGCATGGTGTTCACTGGCAGAGTAAGAGCTTGCTTTTAAATTGTTGTTTGTTAACTTTTTTTATAAATCTTACCTTGTGAAAGATCCTGTGGGGAGTTTTGTGTCACCTGCAGTACTCTGTTATCTTCTCACTGCAGGTCCTGTCTGGCTGTGGTGTCTATGATGGCACAGAAATCCACGAGGCATCAGCGTAAGTTGCTTTTTGGGACTGTGGGCTCCACAAAAGTCTCCATTACATTGCAGCAGGTTGTTTAATTTTGTTTTGCTGTTTCTGGCTGTCAGAATTACCCTGAGAGATGAATGATGAAGCTCTCTCACAGTTTTCTCACAGCCTGATTGTGAGCTCAGGCTGCATTCTTGTAGAACTCAGATGTGGCACTGTGCATGTGATGCCAGAACAATGAATCTGAGAGAGACCCTTCAGAAACAGGAATTCAGAGTTCCAGATTCAATCTCAGGAGAGTCGAATACAGACTTAATTTCAGAACCACTTGAGTTTCTGTTCCTGGGGCTAAATCCAACAGCAGAATTGTTAATGCTTAAGTGGAATGAACTCTTTACTGTGAATTAATAAGAGATGTGTCATCTAGACCTAGATTAAATGTTAATACTATGTTAATTGTGAGGTTCTTCCATAACACCTGGGGACTTGGAGAAAGGAAGCTTTTGTTTGTTCCTGGTTGCCTGCTTTGGTAGGATGTGTGTTTTTCCTCATCTTTCAGAGTCAGTTGGTGGGATATTTGTAGCAGGTTTAGGGGTCAGATAAAGCCTCTCCCTTAAAGTTTTTTGTCTGTTTTATCTTCATGTTTGTAGTGTCCTGGTTCACCTGAGCCGTGGGGGAGCAGAGGTTCAGATGTATGCTCCAGATGTCCCTCAGATGCATGTCATTGACCACAGTAAAGGACAACCAGCTGAAGCTGAGTCAAGGTAAGTCTGTGATGTGTTAGGCTTTCTTCAGATGCAGCAGCCTGTAATGGCTCTTGTAGCACTTGGCTGAATGCCTGCAGTAGCTTTATGCCAGCTGTGGTGGTTTTCTTGGAGAGAAGATATTACATGAGTGTTCTGGACTTGATTATGTACAGTCTGTCAGTGCCTGTGTTTCCCAGCAGTAGCATTTCAGAACCATCAATAGCCTCAGTTACTAAATACCAGTGTTCTTGAGTCCTCCCCTTCCTCTCCCTCTGCAAAACATTCTGTTCTGTGTGGAAATGCTTGACTGATCACATTGTTTTATTTCTGGTTCTTCAAGGAACGTTTTAGTGGAATCTGCCAGAATTGCTCGTGGTAAAATCTCAAGCCTGGCTAAGCTCACTACAGCAGACCACGATGCTGTGATATTCCCCGGTGGATTCGGAGCTGCCAAAAACTTGTGAGTGCCAACTAAGCATCAGATTCCTCAACTAAATGTTCATAATTAACTATGCATAATCAGCCTGGCAAAGAGAAGGCTTTGGGGTGGTCTAATTGCAGCCTTTCAGTACCTGAAGGAAACGTGCAGAAAAGATGGAAAGAGACTTTTTACAAGGGTCTGGTGTGATGGTACAAGGGGCAATGGCTTCAAACTAAAATAGAGTAGTTTTAGATGAGACACTAAGAGCAGCTGCTTGCTGTAGGGATGGTGAGGCAATGGAACAGGTTGTCCAGAGAAGCTGTGTATGCCCTTTGCCTGGCAATGTTTAAAGCCAGGTTGGAAGTAGCTTGGAGCAACCTGGCCTAGAGGGGGTTGTCCCTGCTTATGGTGAGGGGTTGGAATGAGATGATCTGGAAGGTCTCTTCCAGCACAAATCACTCTGTCATTCTATGAACTAAGAATCACACAATGGAATCCATAAATGGTCTTATTTACTACATATGTCACTCCTAATTAATAAGGATAACTCCTTTCAAAGTCTTGTCTTGTTTTAAATTCTCTGAACAATGTTGATGGGAACTCAAGAGTTTAGATAATGCATAAGAAGTCCTTTTTCTTTCCCCTAGTGGTGTTTCTTTTTGGGTCTGAGGGAGGTGAAGGTAAAACTTCACCTTTGGTTTCAGGTGCTAGTGTTATTATTCTGTTTCTTCTCCTCTGCCTACCAAAAATACCCTGTTGCTTTATCATTATAAAACAACAGCTGACTCAGAGAAAAAAGGAAACAAAAAGTGTTAGCCATGTGGAATACTGATTATCTTGCTGTTGAGATGCTTTTTTGTTGGCTTGGAGAAACATGAATGTTACTTCCCTTTTCTTACATATTTTTCTTCTTTGAAAAGATTGCTGTTCAACTTCTCAGTAATCCTAGAAAGCTGATTTGATGATTCTCATTTTAAGATGTTTTTCTTAAGTAAGGAACTTTCTGGCAGACCAAAGCCTTAGAAAAGAGACATTTTGGTTGAAGCATTGATGGTCATGTACCGAGTGTTTTTAACAAATTTTTTAATAGCTGTTAAGTTTGGTATGACCCTTTGGAGCCAGTTTCACAGCAGATAGGGAAATACCTCTGTTTGTAGGTTGAAACTGAGCTTTGTGTAAGTTTCTTGTTGTGACAGATCTACCTTTGCTGTTGATGGGAAGGATTGCAAGGTGAACAGAGAAGTTGAGCGAGTCCTGAAAGACTTCCACAAAGCAGGCAAACCTATTGGGTACGTATGTGAGTTGGATGGCATTTGTTTGAAAGTGTGAGCATGGAGACAACCTGTGTCTTGTTGAAGTGTGCAGCTGTTGTTGTTGGAACTGGAAAAAGGATCTTCTGTTTTGTATCATTTGCAGCTTATTTTTTATATTTGTTTTTCGAGATTTGTGTGTGTTAGTGTTTGTCAAAGGAGAAGCTGGGGAAATGCTGGGAGGAAGTTGTCTTGTGCTGTATCTCAGGCTGTGTGCATTTGAGTCTTGTCAGTTGTGAGCAAGTTCTGGAATAGTGGTGTTGTAGAATTGCTCTCACAGTTCCTTCTGTTGCAGCCTGTGCTGCATTTCCCCAGTGCTGGCAGCCAAGGTGCTCTCTGGTGCTGAGGTAACTGTGGGCCACGAAGAAGAGGAAGGGGGCAAGTGGCCTTATGCTGGGACTGCAGGAGCCATCAAAGAGCTGGGAGCAAAACACTGTGTGAAAGAAGTAACCATATCCTTTCCTGGTAATTTCCATGTTGGGAGACAGTTCAGAAATGTGTCATTAAAGGAATGAACACGTGTAAAATCAGTGTTTTCTACCTAGAGTTTCATGGGAACATGTAGCAGATAGCAGTGGTGCAGTGCAGGATTAGAAACTCTTCTGTACACAGCTGTGTAACTACACACTGTGAGTTAGAAGTTGTCCTCAGTCAGCTCCCTTGGGCATCCAGTAATAAACCAAGTGCTTCATGAATTTGTTCATAAAACTGGTCAGTTCTCTTTGAGATTTGTATTCTTTTCCTGAAGTCTTATGCTGCAGACTGTACTCAGAGACATGCTACTACCATCAGTGAATTTTGTAGGTTTTCTTGTGTTTCTGGGTGTTTCCACAGGTTTCTCATGCAATATTTGTATTTCTGGCAAAAATACCTTGTCATAGCTGTCTTTACAGCTGGATGATATAACATATCTTGGAGGAAGTTTTTATAGGGTAGTGGAGCTGTGAGGTTTTCTCAGTGCTGCTTCATTTTGCAGGCAGTATCTGCAAGTGCTGTGTTTTCCTTAACTCCTTTTTACGAAGCTCATGTGGATACAAAAAATAAGGTGGTGACCACCCCAGCATTTATGTGTGAAACAGCATTACACCATATCTTTGATGGCATTGGGGCAATGGTAAAGAATGTGCTAAAATTAACTGGCAAATAAAATCAGAAATGTTTAAATTTAGGGTGTAGTATCAAACACATCATGGACCAATGGAGACCTTTGCACCTGCTTGTCCTGCTCACACTCTAGTGAATGCTGATACAAAGCTGATTGATTCCCAGCTGCAGGATTTTCCATGCCTTTTTGAGAGAGGAGCATTGCAGAGGTCAAGGAGCCTGGCCTGACACGGAGGATTTTCTTGAGCTTTTCCATCTGGAGAGAGCTGACTGGATGTGTTCTGAAACAAAGTCTTCCCAACACACCAATATCAAACCAGTTTTAAGGGGCAAAAGAGACTCAAGGCCCTTTCAGAAGCTGAGGGCAGATGTGTTGTAGGGATTTGGCACATGGCATCATATTTAGTGGATGAAGAATGGGAGTAGAGAGGAATGAATGCATGATTCAAGGTGCCTAAGCTCAGGCCTGTGTCTGGGATCTAACCAGGGTCATCTCTTGAGGGCAAAGACATCTTCCACATCTTAATTTAACTTGGTGTTAATGAAAAGATTTTGTTTCATTTTCAAAGAATCCTACTTTCACAAAGTCATTCTGAACACCAATCAGCAGCAGGACACAACTGCCACAACAGCAGCACTTCAAAAAACTCATCCATTGGCCCATTATAGTTTTAAAAGTTCTGGAAATGAAGAAGAAAATAATATCCGCTGACGTGACGCACAAGTCCTAAGGACAGCACCCTCTTAAAGCTGTTGTATGACAAGTAGTGAAAAAACAATCTCAAATTATCCTAACTTCCCCTGCTTTAGGACAATAAAGCTTTCTCTAAAGAAGTATTATTGAATGTCTGGAATAATGATGTATAAATAAATTAATTTCTGCCTTTATCTTTGTCCTTTCACTTTTGTTTGGGAGCTGCCTTTGATAACTTACACTGGTTGGTACATTTTAGCAGTTTTTCTGCTTTACAGTTCACCAATTTTGTACATTTTTTCCATATGGAATCCAGCAGAATCTTCTCCACCTCTTCCAAGTTTTTTGTCACCTTTTTACTGAGCAGGATGCAACATTTGTCAAATTCAAACAAACAAAAAAGCAAAATTACATCCCTTACCTTGGATTAAAGTTTCTCTTCCATGAGAGACTTGCTGAATTGGACCCATATTTTCATGGGAGAATTGCATGCTTCATAAATTAATGTACCAGCCTTAGACTGAGTTGGTGTATGGCAAATGCCATTTGTGGCTGAACACTTGCCAGGGAGTGTGGGGTGACATTTTTTTGGGGGGTGAGTGAAGAGAAGCCTTGAGTGTGAGTGTTCAGGAAATAAGCATTTTTGCTTCTGGAGCCTCCTAATGATTAATTTTTTGTCACTAAAACAAAAAAAAAATGACATCTGGACTTAGAAGATTTGGATTTGTACTTCAGTGCTGGCACTGTTTTCTTGGGGGATTTCAGAGATTGCCTGAGCAGATCACCAGCTCCAGGGAGGTTACAAAGGAATCATGCACAGACACAAAGTCATTGTGGAAGTAGGCATGGTTCATAAAGTGGATTTTGGTCATTCTCTGAAACTTTTTTTTGCTTATGCACAAATTCTTCATGCAATTTTCAGTATCAAGTTGTTAAGAAACAGAATTAAAACACTGCCCATATGTAATTCAGTGCAAAAACACCCCTTCATGAGCTTTGCTTGTACAAAGTGGGTATTTTTAGGATCAATTTTATACAGAGAAGCTTAGCAGAGAATAGGAGGTCATTGTTGATATAAAATTCAATAACATTTTAAAGTACATGTGTTTTCTACATCTGCAGGAGATTTAAAAGGAATTTGGTAACAGTATCATGCAACAGAAATGGTACTGAAATCTCCAGGGTGGAAGAGCAGCTGTTGTGCCTGTGTTAACAGCACCTTCCTCTGCTGCAAGATCTGAGCTCTGGTTAAACCTTCCCATGAACTCCCTCACCACAGCAGGGCTGAGGGCTGGAATTTAAGGTTTCTCATATCTACAGCTCCTGGTAAGTGAAGCTGTGGTGGCACAAAGCTTCCTTAGATGCTGAATTTTCACATTCAGGTGCCCCGAGAAAAAAGATGATCTTTCAAAGAAATTGCTGTTACTATCAGTCAGTAGCTGTGGGAAGTTGGTGGTTGGATCATCCAGATGGTGCCCCTCTACAGTTCTCAACTCTTTTTACCCTTTTAAAATTTCTCTGAATTTAGAGACAATGGGTTTTTTAAGGGAGAAAGAATCATGTACCAGAATTGCCTTTCATTTTTAAAATTATCTCTAATTTCCCAATAGTGTGCTGACCAGAAACCTGATATATTTTTCAAGGATTTGGTGGTCTGGGTTTTTTTGGTTGTGTTTGTTTGTTAAGTGTTTTTTGTTTTGATTTTCATTTTTGTTATCAGAAGAAAGTTGTTTAACTTTGATGGAAGATGTAGGATTGTCATCTTGGCCTTCAGCCTGTGTAAATTTGGAGGGAAATTCCACGTGCATTTAGAGATTATTATTATAGATTTGTCTGCAAAGCTGGGATTTTCCTTTCCTTCATTAGGGCAGATTAGAGCTGGTGAGGAGTTTGCTGCTTTCAGCCAAGTGGACAGGAGTTTATGATTAATATCTTTTGCTAATTGCTAGCAGAAATAAGAAATGAAAGAGGCTTCTTGACGCCTCCACCAGGAGTCATGCAATACCTGGTTTATGGATTCCTAATATTTCTTATCTTTGGGAAGCATTTAAGAACTTTGTGCTGCTGAAAGGGAGTTGCAATAATTGTGTTCCTGCTCGGGTTGATTTTGTAGTGTTTTCAGGATTAACTTGCAGGGCTGGGAGGAGTTGCTGCCTCTCAGCTGTGATTCTGCCTGTCCCCTTTGCCTCATTGAAGGTTACACACAAACCCCGTTTGTGAAAGGTTTCTCTGCTGGTTGTTGCAGCGTTCACAAATTTGACAGCAGTGCTTTTCTCTTCTAATAGCAGAAATGAGAGTCGGGGTTTGAGAAGCCCGTTTTGTTTTCTACCCTTTGGTTTGTGGCTGCAAGCGACGCTTTTTTTGGGGAATAAAAAGCCAGCAGAGGGCACTTTGTGAACAACATTCTATGCAGGATTCCACTTACCCAGGGACGATATTCCAGCTGTGTAACAACTGGAACGTGGGACAGTTCTGTAGGGCAGGTTTTTTGGACATTTTGGATCCATACGGGGAATAAAACAAATATTTCTTCCTCCTAGCTTCACAATAATAGATAGGACGTCCAATTCCATTGCAATGAATGCATTTGTCCTGCTGTGTTGTTAGGATTCATTTCATTTCTTCAGCACACTTATTTATCCCTCTGAAAATATAGTAGCAAATACACACCAATTAAGATCTAGCCCCTTCCTGTGATACAAATAGCTCAGAAAAAAAGTGTGGTTCAGCACAGTTATTTATCCCCCTGAAAATACAGTAGCAAATACACACCAATTAAGATGTAGCCCCTTCCTGTGATACAAATAGCTCAGAAAAAAAGTGTGGTATGAAGTCATAGAGGTACATGGTGAAGTTTGGGGGGTTTTTTTTGTTGTTGTTTTCTTTTGTTTTCTTGTTTAGGTTTTATTTAAACACTAGTGGTGTTATGGCCAACATGACTGAAAATGAAGTTTTGTCAGGAAGGACTTTTATCAGGCTTAGAGATATCCATGGAAAGAAACACACTGTTTCTTGGAGTATTTGTGTCTTTGCAAGCTAGCAGTACTTTATATGTGTGAATATGCACTTACTTATAATTTTTTTTCAGAGTGGGAACTTAGATAAAGTCCACCTGCAAATAATTAAGAGTTGCCTTCTTGAGTCTTTTGTTTGACCTGAGTTTCTTCTTCCTGTGGCTTCAAATGCACAAGGGGAGGCTTCCTTATTGAATGGGTGAGCCTCAGCCCTCAGGGGAATCAAGGAGCTGATATTGGGTTATTTTCTCCAGGGTGATTCCAGTGGTGGCCAACATCTCTGCAGAAAGAGAGAGAGAGGGGAAGAGAAGGGGCTAAACTGGGACTATCCCAAAAGCTGAAACAGAAGTTGCAGTGGGGATTGCAGCACTGATAGCCACGCGATTTCCTGCTGCATATTTAAAAATAATCACCTTCCTTGCTTGTTTTCAGTATTTTTCAGTACTCTGTTCAACTTCTGGGTGCCAGGCAATGGAAGGACTGGCCTCAGGCTCAGCTGAACTAATGGTGAAAATTCCAGTCTGGTGGAAGGTGTCCCTGCCCATAGATGGGGTTGGAATTGTGTTACTGTCATATTTTCTAAAAAATTTCTTTGCCCAGGATTCTTCTCCTGGGAAGCTGAGAAGCCTCAGAGAAAAATGAAAACAATAATTATCTTATTTGTTTCTCCTGTGTTTTGCTGCTTTAAAATGTAGTTGGAAATTGTTTATCCAACATGTGAATTGTTTTGACTTAATGACCAATCACTGTCAGGCTGTCTGGACTCTGGAAGGAGTCATGAGTTTTCATTATCATTTTTTGTAGCCTTCTGTCTATATCCTTTCTGTATTCTTTGGTATAGTTTAGTATAGCATTCTTTAATATTATATAACATCAAAAAATAATAAATTAACCTTCTAAAAACATAGAGTCAGATTCCTTCCTTTCCTCACCTTCTCTGGACACCCTGAAAATACCACAGAATTGGAAGATCTTTAAGGCCCCTTCCAACCCAAAACATTTTAAGATCTTATGATTCTACATCAAATGTGTCCCCATTAATTTCTTGCTGATGATCTCTATGGGCCATTTCTCCCATGTCACATGAAACTAAAGGGAGCTGACAGAGGAAAGCATTAACCAGTTAATCTGGCCTTGCTGTAAACTTAGAGAAACATGATCAAGCTAACTCCTGGTTGTCTCTTACCAGTGTCACTGCCAAATATTGAAAAAAAATTAATTGGCTTTTACAGCCATTCTGTGGCAATAATAATGTTCAAAGACCTCTTAAAATTTTCTTTATTGTAACATATTACCAGCCATATGCTCCTGCCATGTGGAATATGTAGGTGTGGGCCACCAAGGTACTGCAAGTGAGAGAAGTGGAGATTACTCCTTAAATGTGTGAATTGTTTTTGTGCTCCTTAGTTTTCAAAGCGATCCCTCTCGTTCCCAGTGAAACTCTGGAAGACACAAGAACTGTGTGCTCCTCACATTCTGCACAGTGAGGGAACTTCCAAGGCAGACACCTCCCGTGTCATCACCCAGCCAAGGAAGGACAAGTCAAGGTCAGCTGGTCACTCAAACCTTCACTTGCAGGAAATTGGAATGGTGGTTGTGGATAAGCACTGGGAATGGCATGAAGTGCAGCTCTGGGAAAATATAATAAACAGGGACATTTAAACATCCCAAGTGCTGCTGCAAATCTGAGTCATAAAAAAGGAGAGTTGTAAACAACATTTAGAGGTCACCCAGGCTCTTCTGTAGTCACACAGCTCACACTCCTCAGTGGAGGTGCTCACACAGCACAGAGCAGCACACAGCAATAATTAAATTTAAAAACAGGTGGATGATACAACAAAGAAATGTTATTTTCCCAAAAATAGCACAGTATGTGGACTCAAGCATAAAAAGTTTATGCCATGTGAAGCATATTAAAAAAATGAAAGCATCTGAGTCTTATTCATATCATGGCTTTACAAATCAGTTTTAATGGGCTGGACTTACAGGTGATAATCTATTAACATCAATTTTTTCAGTAACTTTTCAAAGCAGCCATTTAAAATTGAGTTCTACAATTTTTTTGGGGTAAACTTGGTAGAAATTAAATAGTATATAATCTAGCTTATATGTTTATACTGGGCTTATTACTAAAACATTTTAGTTCCAAATGCAATGCACTGGATTCATTTGTGTTTTTGTGCAGTTATTACAAGGGTTTTTTTTCAAAATACACTCTGAGAATTAATACATTGGTCCATTTACATGATTGGACTCCTAATACATTTTCAGTTTATGACCAAGAAATTATGATGCTGATTGAATAAATGCCCACTACTGTGTAAAACAGTAGCTAGGAAATTTCTCCTGCTGTTGGCACAAAACAAACCCAAAACAAAGTGAGGAATCTTGGCTCAGGCTTTTGATGTGTCAACAATGTCAGCTGAAAAAAATTGTACAGCTTCAGCTTTCTCCCACTAAACCAGGGATGACTCTTTTCCAGCACTGTGCAGGGATGGTGTTGGGAAACTCCCTGAACTTATAAAAATGCTTTGAGCTGCCTGCATCAAAAGGGCTTTGTATGGCTGGTCACTGGGTAAATGAGATTTCTGCATTAGTGTCTTCTGTGCTCTAAAGCAATTGGAAGTTTGCCTCTCTTCTGTGCTGTAAAGGAATTCCTGGTTTGCGAATAAACCAGGACTGTGCTTTGGGGCTGAAATTGCAAGGTTGCTTTAGCCATGCAGGTGTTACTGAAATGGATTTCCTTGTGTTTTAGTTTTCTTCTACTTTGTTGGAGGGTGCTGTGGAAAAAAGGCAGCAGAAGTCCTCTCTTTATTCCAGCAATAAAGGTGCACTGAGCTGGGAGCACAAGAAGGACCCTGTGCTACCACTCTGGATTCCTTAAATGCAATTTTAAGACTGCTTGCATATTTGCTTTTGCAATTTACATAACCTCTTTACATAACAGTTTACATTACAAAACCTATTTACAGTACATCTTCAGTGACCTATCAGAACCTGATCCTCTGGGTCCCTGCAGCTCAGTTCTTGCTGCTGCCCTTGCACCACTCGTGCCCTGGCTCGGTCTCTCTTTCTCATCTCTGGCCAAGAAGCCAACTGCAGCAATTTTTGGCAGGAAAAAAGCTTGCTATCAGTAAGTGTAATAATTTGGAAAATGCCATGAACCTCCTTCTCCTCTTCCCCCTCATCTTCATTTGTTTGCTCCAGATCCTCATTCTGAAAATTCTTGCTTTTAAGGAAAGAGGAACTGCTTGACCTGTGTTCTTATGCCATATCCTGAGTGTATCATGTGTAGTGATACACTTCTGATAGTCCTTTCTTCTCAAAGGGTGAGATAGAAAAAGAACTTAGAAAAAAAAAGAAGAGAAAAAGTAATTAAAAACTAGGTGTGGGAATATTTTTGTTCTGGTTGGGGTTTTTTTGTTTGTTTGTTTTTTGCCGTTTCAACTTTCTTTTGTGACTCTTGTCAAAATGTCTTTCTGGAGTCAAGAAGTATGGAAACATATTTTTAATTGCATGTAAAAGTGGAGAAAAATGCTGTACTTAGTATAGGCTAAATCAATATTCACACAGTGCCTGTTGATCTAGAAGGGATGAAGGGCAGAGCTGTGTGACTGATGTGGGGAGGGGAAAGAGGAACTGGGGGAAAGGGAGAGGTTTTAGACGTCTTATGTACAGTGTAAGTGGAATGTGCCTGGCATGAGATATAAACCCAAAATCTGTCTATAGTTTAGAAGAGAATGCCTTAAGGAAAAGGCTAAAGGGAAAGGAGAAGGGGAAGGATGGAAGGATATCGTTAAAGGAAGAAGACACCCAAGTTCCACCTACACCTCCAAAAAAATCCATCTACATTGGCTAAAAGATGTGACCTTGTCTTTTTTGGCCGTCACTGCTATGATTAATTAATTTTATAATTCCAGTCTGGATTGCTGCTACATACAGCACTATGTGGGAATGCAATTAGCACAGCTACAGCAAATTATTCCAGGATGTGCTGTTTCGACATCCCTTTGCCTTGTGACACCCTATGCAAAGAGGAAAGTTTGCTCCCAAAATGTACTGGCTCCTGCTTTGTTTTCAAAACCAGTTTTGAATTTTTGAGTTTTTGAAATTTTGAGTTGTTGTGACACAAAACATGGAGTTTAGTTTATAAATTAGATATGGTTTGAAGTCCTTGCTCCTGACAGACTGTTTTTTTCCTGGCAGCCCTCTGGGCAGGGGCACTGCTGGCAAGGGAATTTGTCTCTAGTCTCTCTCTGCCTGCAGATCCATCAGAGCCATGTCTGGACATGTGCCATCCTGTGTCCTCACACAGACCTGGCACCAAAATGTTAAGATTGTTTAACTGAACTGCCATCCCTGGGTGGATCTAAAAGATGTGTAGATGTGGCTCTGAGGGACGTGATTTAATGGTGGACTTGGCAGTGCTGAGTTAATTGTTGGGCTCAATGATCTTTTCCAGCCTTAGCTATTCTGGGATTCTACAGTTCCTGAGAAATGCTGAGCTGCTTAAGAGGCTATCAGATTTTTAGAGGTCGTGGAGTCTTTGAGATGTGGCAAGCAGTCCAGACTTTTAGGGACAACAAAACCACATAGATGTTACCTTTTAAACCTTCTTATTGCAGAGGAAATTCTCTAACTGTAGAGAACAACTGAAATACAAATAACGAACTCTTACAGAACAAGTAATTGCTCTCATCAGGGTTTTAGTTTTTATTTCAGGTTTATTTCAGGTGTCTTGAAAAATCAAATTCTGAGACAAACATCTGGAGGATGGGACACAAAAAGTCACAGTATGTACAATTCTTACAATCAAATCTCTCTGTCCAGTTGGACCCCAGCTGTTCCACTGAGCTGCTGTGTACTCAGGGTAGCCAAATATCAGCTGAGCTTCACTGCAGCACCAGCACAGGCCGTGTGTGGGATTTTGTTTCTCTTCCCCACCATGAGGAAAGGGCCTTTAGTTAATAAATTCAAAGGTAACTGTCTCCTCTACATCCATTTTCAGCTCTGATTTATTCTGTCCCTTCCTTGCAAAAACAATCTTGTCTCTCCATTAGAAAAAAAAAAAAGGTGCAACTGTTCCAAATCCAAGTGACTGATTGCATCCTCGTGAGTCACTGCCCCTGCCCGAGGGCTCAGCCTGTTCAGTCACTGCTGGTCTCCAGCTCTGTTCTCTGGATGCTTCTTGGTTGTGAAACAGGGCTGTTGCAGTTCTGGCCTGAAAAAACCTTCTGCGCTTCCTCGACATTGTTTGTATGCAGGATCCTTTGGACCCAAGTTTTGCACAGGAGACCTCTGCTATCTGAATTGTACATTTCTAGAAATAAACCCATTTTGTTTGCATAGGTATCAGTTACAATTATTCTGATGAGTTTTTAAATATATTTTTTCCTCTCCAAAGGTACTGTTTTTAAAGAAGTAACATTGTCACAGTAACGAGTTCTTATTGCACAGTTCCAGCTTATGAATCCAGCTTTGCCACATTTCATGACAGAAAAACATAATACTGAATTCAGCCTTCTGAATTTTTTAGCTATGGATTTTATAGTAATACATCACTTCCTTCCTCTAAGTGGATATGTTATGAACTTCTACCCTCTTTCTCAGTCAGCTTCATCCTTATGCTGAAGAAATACTACATTTTTTGTGGAAAAAAAGGGTTCTTACTCATAGCCTATGACGCTTAGAAGTGAAAACAGAAGCTGAAGTTCCACAGAATCAAGTTTCACTTGGTTTCCATCCTTCCATTTCACAAAATGGGAGTGTCTTCCTACTTCCAGTTTTTGTCTGACACAGAGAGTAGTTACCCCCACTCCTCCCTTCAGTTGTCTTGAAGGACAGCAGATGAAAGGCACAAGATCTCACTAGGACCAGCTATAATCTGATCCTGGAGTTTTGTGAGCCTTTTTCTCCTGTCATTAAAGCAAACCCACACAATCTAAATAAATTGTATATCCTGGCAGCACTAAAACTGGACTCCAAGAAACAAATGCAGAAGCAGACTTGCCACCTCAGAGTTTTGCTGCCCTTGGTTTTGTGGAACACCAGAATGTGGGAGGTGAACGCCTAATGCTTGGTCTGTTCTCAGCTCTTGGTGCTCTGGAGCAGGTGTCACACTGACCCCACAGACCTGTCCTGCCCAGAAGGGTCCTCTGGTGAGGAGAATTTCCCAAAGACAAGGTTGGCTTCCCCTGTTATAAGTGCCAAAGCCCCAGGGGGACCAGGAGGAGCAAAGAGAGGGGAAGCACAGCCAGACGTGGCACATCCACGGGGCTTCCGGAGGGAATCTGATTCTGCTCTGAAAAATTGAAAAAGAGGAAGTCAGCATGTCAATGATGGCATGACAAAAAAGTGTATTAGAAGTTTGCAGGACAGATTTTACATTAATGCATTGAGGGAGGATTGTTTTTAAGACAATGGATTTTGGCTCATTGTCATAATTCTCCTTTTTTGTGTCTGTACAGAGTCCAGACAAGAAGGTCTCAAGGTGCTGGGACAAATAAATTTCTCTTTTTCACAGAAGAGGATTTTACATTAATGCATTGAGGGAGGTTGTTTTTAAAACTGTGTATTTTGGCTCATTGTCGTAATTCTCCTTTTTTGTGTCTCTACAGAGTCCAGACAAAAAGGTCTCAAGGTGCTGGGACAAATAAATTTCTCTTTTTCACAGAAGAGGTGCAAAAACTCAGCAACAATGATTGCAACTTTTCTGGATGACTGACAATCTTTGTTTAAAATTCTGAGAGAAAAGCAACGACCAGCCAGCTGTTTATTGGGAGCTGTCCCTGCCCATGGCAATGAGGTGGGAACTGGGTGATCTTTGAGATGCCTCCCAGCCCAAGCCATTCGATGATTTTAGGATGAAAATACATTTTCATTCTTCCTACTCAGGGCCTGAGGGAGATGTTTTGATTAAGAGTCCATAAATAATGGTAATAAATATTAAAAAATCTAGGTCACACACTTTAGGTGGTGGCAGCACTGTGGGCCACTCTTGGTACAAAACCCACAACGTGGACAAAGGGCACAAATTACCCTTGGCACATGTGGTACCTTCAACTTGTGCTGGATGTAGTACACAAGTAAAAAGAGATTTTCAACCCTTGACTTAAAAAGAAGAGAAATTTTTCCTATAAGTGTTCCAAGTCCTTCTGTGTGAAGAACAGGCTGTATATTGGTTTTTATACACCTGAGGGCTGTTCCTATTGCTGTAGGATCAGCTGTCAGTATCTCACTGGAACTAATTTATCTCTAGCCAGGGTGCTTCCCCCCTGTTCCTGGAAGGAGTTTGTGATATTCATGTGTAGAGAGCAAGTAAACATCAGGTAGTCCTCAGTAATGCTTTGAAATAAATGTAGGGTTGTAACAACAAACCTCCTGGCCTTTTGTGTCTTCTTCCTGGCACAGACACTTTCATTTTTTCCCAGGGAAAGTGTTAAACTAGTAGTTGGGAAAAATAATCCATGCAGCAAACAAACAGATTTGTAGCCATAGTGAAACAGATGAAAATTGTTTCTGTTTGACGTAAAAATAGTATTTGTTGATCTGGCCGACTGTGAAATGTGAGAACTGTTTCTGTATATAATGCCTTTGTTCTCAGCAGGTCATTTTTAAATTTTCCTAAGTCCCTTCTGAAATAACAACTAATATAAAACATATTCCCTTTCTCTCTTGCTTAAGAAAAGAAAAAAAAGTGGGGGAACTGTGGCTGATGATTTTCTTTAAAAGAAGTTGACAACAGGAAATATATTTTCCCTTTTTGCAAAAAATTACACTTAAAAAATTAGGGTTTTGTTCTTTCCTCATGCCCAAGTCCCTCAAAATCTGGCAGTACAAGAACCATCAGACGTCAAAGCTGTGTCTCAGTTTGTACTCCTAAAGTGAAACACTCCCCTTTTGTTTCAATAATTTATTTGTTTTCTTTCTCAATGAAAATGCCTTTTAATTATAAGAAATAGTTTATATTTGGGGTAGTTGTCAGGAAGGTTTTGGCTGAATCAAACACATATACAACTATCTCATTTAAATACAGCCCATTTATATTTGGTTTTGAAAATCTTCCACTGCTTCTGCATTAAGAAGTTTGACCCTCAATAATCTTCCTCAATGAAAATGCCTTTTAATTATAAGAAATAGTTTATATTCAAGGGTAGTTGTCAGGAAGGTTTTGGCTGAATCAAACACATATACAACTATCTCATTTAAATACAGCCCATTTATATTTGGTTTTGAAAATCTTCCACTGCTTCTGCATTAAGAAGTTTGACCCTCAATAATTTCTGATTTCTTGTGAAAGGTAACAGCTGGAGATATTCTAATTCTGATTCTATTTGCTTTTGTAAAGTAATGTGAAAGCACATTATACCATATTGAATTTAACTTCATGTTTTTTAAATGCCTTCAGGCCAGACAGACTACCTAGTTTAGGTCTAAAAATGAATATTTCCTGTATTTTTTCAAGTTCTTTTTTGCTCATCAAGCACAATAACTGTTTTTGGTGGTTTTTTCCTTCTTCTGTGTGGTCGTGAGATAAAACACTGGAACATTTCTCTTTCTTAGTTTCTTTTTGAGTTTATAGCAGCTTAATCTGTCTGTAATGTCATAGTGTGGCTGAACTTATCACATTAAATGTAATATAATAATTACTATGTAAAGGATCATATCTTCCAGCCTGACTGAGTAAAATGAAAAGTGCTGCTGTTGATTTTATATGACAAAGTGTTATAGGTTTAATGCCAGTTTAGGATTTTGTGGCACTAATAAGAATCATTTGGCTTGCAAGGAAGATTTTTAGGAAAGAACTTACTGACAATGGTATCTAGAAGCTGGACATCCCTTCTGCATTGAGTTCACTCCAGAAGTGTTTACAAATGACCTTAGTGTAATTACTTCTCTGTAATGAATAAAGCTAGATAATAACATCTGCACTATATTGCAATATTGCCTTTGGAGGAAATCTACCTTAATTTCCCAGAAGAGCTTATGTGGAGTCATTAATCATGTTTTTCTTTTTAATATTTATTACCAAAAGGACCCCCCAGATCTCTTGACCTGGTACCTGGTACTGTAACTTTAGAACTGCCTGAGAGGAAGGTGTAGTTAAGTGGGGTTTTGTCTCTTCTGCTATAACTCAAATGAGAGGATGAGAGGAAGTGGCCTTAAATTATGTTGGGGGACATTCAAGTCAGATATTAGAAAAAATAAAAAATCACTGAGAGAGTGGTTAGAGGCATTGAATAAGTTGCCCAGGGAGGTGGTGGAATCCCTGTCTCTGGAAATGCTCAAGAGGTGCCGGGATGTGGCACCTGGGGACACGGTTCAGGGTTGATGATGGTGGGATGGATGACCTTGCAGGTGTCTCACAGCCTTGATGATGCTGTGGTTTATTCACACCAAGGTAATTTACAAAGGCCTTAACTCCCAGAATGGAGTGGCTTCTGTTTTCCTTGCTTTTTAGTGGTTTTTATGGTGCCCATACTGAACTTGGAATTCTTGGCCCTTCAGCCTTCTTCTCCCTGCAGCCCAGGTCTGTCTCAGTGCTGGAGATGTTTTTCCCTCTCTGGGACAACTGCATTTTGCCAGGCTTAGTAAGAGAGAGCAAGCACCCCAAGTTTATTGGACTTTCTCTATTCAGAACATTTTGCCAAACTTGCCAATACAAAATAAACCACAGGATAATCACTCAGACACTGCAAGTTAAGGAGTGTTGCCTTACCAGAAGGGGAAGGTGGCTCCTCAATCCTAGGTGGAGCTGGGAAAAAACCCCACAATAATCAAGGTTAATTGTTTGAACCTAGAACTTTTTCTATTTTTCTTATAATTGATCTAAGAGTTAAGGTTATTTTTTCCTACCTTTGTCAAACAAACTGAAAGTTTAAGTATGATCACAGAATAATATCAAAGACACCTTACTGTTCCCAAAATTTAGATGATTGAAACATTTTGATTCTGCATTTTCAAAACATCATTTTTTTTCAATTTGAAAACTGCAAAACATTTAGCTTTGAAATTTTTTGAACAAATGTTATTTCACTTTACATTTTGAAAACATTTTTCTCTTGAGAATTATGTGCATTAAAAGAAAGATATTAAAAGGTTTATATTATTTGAAAACAATTTTTTTCTGTTTTAAGCAGAAGTAAATCTATGTGGCTGATCATAATGAAAGTTTCCAGCTGATTTATTCAAGCAAGACACCTTAAAAAAAGTATGATCTGTTTTGATGTGTACCCCTTATTTTTTTTTATTTTCTTTTTCAGTTGGTCAGCTGGTCAAACTCAATGCCTCATCCTTCTGGTTGCTATGCTTCTGGGTAGCTCAAACATGTTTGGCATTATTCAAACATGTGTTATGGTGTCACTCATTTTCCTAAGGAGGAAAAATAAAAATTCTTGTTGCATCTGTTCAGCCATGCCACCAGACCCACATCTTCCAGCTGCAAGGGAAAAGGAAAGCAGCAGCTGGCTGTCATTCCTCTGAAAGGGTCTGTGACCTGGACTTTGCATCCAATTGCCAGGATTAAACTTCTGCTTCACAGACCCACGTGCAAACAGTGAAATTAACTCTGCTGCTCCTCAGGGGCAAACTGGATCAAGGCAGTACAAACACATAAATAACCAGATGCTTAAATCTGGGGACATTATTCCTTAATGTTTCCTCAAAGGAAGGATGAAGAGGCAGGTGCCTTGCCTTTAGGAGTCCTGAAGTGCTTAACAAAAAGGATTTAACTTTTCTTTCTCATGTATTCTTCCAACAAAAGCAAGGAACAGAATGAAACTGAGTGAAAAATTGCTTTAAAAATTGAAGTAATCCCTGTCAATGGCTGCATATGGCTTATCAACAAGAAATGGTGCCCTCAACTCAGTCCTCTGTACTAAAAAAAATCTTACCGAATACATTGAGTTTAATTGTAGATTTCTTTGTTTGGTGGCTCTCAGTGTGTCTGTAGATGCAGGAATATTCAGCATCATCCCATAACTGGACGTTGGAGATCTTTAAGGAAAAGTTGCCGTGCTTCATCTGGTCCAGAAAAAGGCTGGTTCTGTTGTGGAACTTTTCATCCTGGCCCTGCAGTGAATCCTGCCCGTTCTGAAAGAAGTGCACCAGCTGCGTGGTGCCAATCTGCCAGTAGAGCATGGACTTGGACAGGGCCAGCTCTCCAGGAGGGCTGGTGGTGCAAGGCAGAACCACAGTTTCTCCAACAAATGCATGGCATGTGGCATCCAGCTGACCTGGAATAAAACCCAGACAGCTCCATCAGCAAGCAGCAGAGATAGAGGCACCAGGGTTCCTATAATTTGGCTTCACCACAAAATTATTGCCACTCTCCCTCCCAAATTCTGCTGTTTCCAGCCAGGAGGGCCATGTGTGCTCAGAGCCCAGCCAGCTGTGCAGCAGGACAGATGTTGATATGTGCAAGTTGCCTCCACTTTGTGGCTTTTGCTTGAGCTTGTTTCCCCTTAGCTGGTGATCTTTCTTCCAGCTTTTGGTGATCTCAGTCTTTGGGGTTAGGTGTCTGATTTGACTTTAATTAATAGGTCAGTTCACAAGAGGAAAAGGGGATGCAGGGAAGTGGGGGTGGGCAGATATGATGAAACAAGTTCTGGCTCTGTAGGAAGTCTGGCTGAAAGAAAGGAGAAGTGTGAAAACAGTGCTAGACCAGGAGAAAAATGCTGGATGAATTTGGTCTCCCACAACTCCCATTATTTGACTACCAGATCACAATTCCCAGCTTTTAAGCAGTGTGCTGGGGGCTCCCATCCCCCTTCCCCTGCAAAATCTTGCAGAGGGTCTGACAGAAAAGAGCTTTTTTCTGGAGGTCTGGCTTGGTGCACTCTTGCTGATCCCTGTCTGGTGGTCTCTCATACTCTTTGGTGTTAATTTCCAGCAGCCAGAAAGAAGAGTCTGTCATTCCCACTTTAGAGAAATGGTTTTTCTAAGACCTTGAGGAGACTTGGTTGGTGTCCCTGACATCAGGCAGAGGTGTTACCAACCTTCTCAACCAATTCTGGCACATGCAAGAGCCAGGATGAAGGAATCCTGCAGGTGGGCAAACAGGGGCACAGGCAGGGCAGGCAGCCAGCTGCACCCCAACCACACACACTGTTCATTTCATAACTTTGGTGCCAATTATCTCTATAAATCCTTCCAAGTTAGCTGAAAACATACTAAAACTTGCAAAAATGGGTGAGTATGCCACTAACAGGTAGCACAATTCCTATCAGATTGTAGTGCCACATCTTCTAGGGAGACTGGGTAATAAAGAAGGTTTTTATGTATTTATAAAGGATGAACAACTAGGTATTTCCAGCACAGAATGTGGGCTTAAATTAGCACTCTGGCCAAACCTGTTGCATGAAACATTATTATAAATTAAATGCAGATTACTGAATTTGGATGAAAAAGTTATTCCCAGCACAGAGCAGAACAAAAGCAGTGTGAGTCTGTGATTGCACCAAAAAGAAAAGCTAAATTCATTGTGAAACAACTCAATCTGCTTCCATGGCCAAAGTTTGTGAAGCATAAGGAGCAAGTAATTGGACTCAGTATTGAAATAAATATTCTTGGTTGCAGTTGGGTCACTCCTGTGTTCCTGGCTTGCATCAGCTCTCCACATATGTCAGGCTAAAGACCAAAGAGAGTCCCAGTTTCCCCTTGAAGTCAGTGACATCAGCCATAGCTCAGCTTGTCACATGCTCAGGCCTCTGTTTCCATATCAATCAGCCTTCTTTGGTGTCACACTGTTTATCCAGACATGAAAGCAGAAGGAAAAACACCATCCAGACAGCAGAATCTCAGAGCCAAGTAAACATCTTTGGTTATAACTCTGTCACCACACATCTGCTTTTCTCTGTTTTCAGAGTTTTCAGCTGAAAATCCCAGCCCAGTTTGCCCAACAGTGTCAACTTTTAGCTGAAAAAAACACATATCCCAAGACATTTCTCTGGTTAGTGGTGGAAGGAGAAACCCCTTGTTGTGTGGTGAGCTGAGCCACTCAGTCATTATGCTTTGGGCATGACAAACATTTCTTCACAGGGTGATCAGACCTGGGAGCAGGCTGCCCAGGGAGGTGGTGAAATCACCAGCCTGGAGATGTTTAAGGAAAGACTGGACATGGCACTCAGGGCCATGATCTGGCTGACAAGGTGATGTTTGGTCATAGGCTGGACTTGATGATCTCAGAGGTGTTTTCCATCCTAATTGATTCTGTGGTTCTGCAATTTTCAGAATGTATCAGTTGCTGACCAGGTTCTGCTTCTCAAAGGGCACTTGAATGATAACAAAGCTCAGCCTCCCCTGTATTGTGCCCTTCCTGCCCCAGCATCTCACCTGCAATCCCAGGCCCTGCCATTAGTGACACACCCAGGCAGGGCCATCAGCTGTCCCCAGCACACCTCAAGGGGCCACTGCTGGATGAAGGAGGGGAGGGAGCAGCCTGAGCCCCTTCCCTGAGCTGTTTGAGGAAATGTTGGAACTCTGGATGCTGAGAATTTAAAACTTTCTGTGCTGAAAGGCACAGAACCTCAACAGAACACTACATTTGACCTGAGGCCGTGAAGAAAGCTGCCAAAACTGAATGATTGAGCAGGGATTATGAGTATGCAGTTTGATTAGAAGTGTGTGATATCACAGGGTGGGAAACTCAGAGTTTAAAGGTATAGAATACAGTAATATATAAACAGGAAGATGGAGGTTTTAGGGCCATGGCTGGTCCTTCTTCACCTTCTTCTCACTGGGTGGTTTTGTGTAATTGGATAAAAAAGTCCCCATTGTGGGCATGGGTGGTTGGTTATTGGGTTAAAAGTAAAAATAATTTAGGTGTCATTTCTTTACTGAACAGTTTTTCCCCTTGAAAGTCCTTGTAGAGAGAGAGATACAGGGCCATTTTATAGCTTGTTAGTAGAATGCTGTAGAACTCATGACTTGTAAGATTGTAATATAGATAAGAAATAATAAACATTTGAGCCAGAACACGAAATACCATCTCCAGTGCTTTCATCCTGATCCTGACAGGGAAGGGCTGTGCTCAGCAGTGTCCCCAGGGCAAGGCCACATGTGAAAGCAGATTGTGGTTCTGGCTGACCCTGACCATGGTCAGGAAACCACAGAGGGAGAGGAGCATGCCTGAGGCTGCTGCAGAGGGTTGGCAGGCAGGGGAAGAAAGGAGCCTCCAGAGGAGGAGGGAGAGAGACTTTCCTGGTGGGAAAAGTCCTGTCTGCAGGGTGCTGTGAGGAGAGAGAGTGCTTGCAATGCTTGGTGTTGCACTTGGATGAAGAAAAGTTGATAAACAGAGCTCATAGCTCTATTCAGAAAAATGGACAATAAGGATTTTCCTAATGAGCAAAGGAGGGAGGAAGGGTGTGGGTCCTACCTGCTGGCTGTGGACACCTGTACATTTGATACTGGTTTTGGAAGTGCACCTATTTCCTCTTGATTCTTTTTCTGAAGGTGGAGGACACCAGTATTTAGCACATCTGAGCTGAGCCATACCCATTCCCTCTCCTCCAGGACATGGTGTACAAACCTTGTAACACTTGTGAGGACTCTGAACACCCACAGGGTCCATCCCACCCTGCCCTCGCTGCTTCCAGCTGGGAAAATCAGGGCAGAAGGAGGCAAAAAAGGAGGTAAAAAAGGAGGCACTGCTGAAGCTGGCTGGGATAAGAGCAGGTGACTGAAATCTGCTGTAAGGAGTTATTTAATCAGCCCACAGCTGCAGAAAGTCTTTTGTAGATGGGGAGAACAGACTTCTGGGGCCAAATCAAGTATGAGGTCTTACAGAAGCCTGTCTTGAGAAGAGTGAAATCCTGTGAAAGCTGGTGGTGCTGGTAAAGCTTCCCTCTGAGGCTGTTGCTGCAGCAGGAGATGTGGAAGCAGGGAATTCCTGGCCAGAAAACTGAAGTAGTTGTGGTGGCAGCTGCTGCTGAGGTATGTAAATCAGAATTAATTGTGCTCATCTTGCCTACCAAGTAACCTTTGCACATGGAAGGGGCAGTTTTCCATCTTGGAGATGAATGTTGCCACACAGCTTTCACTTGCAGTTGTGAGGCTTGAATGGAAAGTGGGATGAGCATATTTTGTGAATCCTTTTTAAAAAAATTGTATGTTTTAAATATTGCTGAAATGTTTAAGCCTATTAAGATGAAGTTGAATGTGACAATTTAGCCAATTTGTAAGATTCCTGTAATGAGAAAACACTCCTGCTTCAGCAATTGAATTGAAGTGGGATGAGCATATTTTGTGGATCCTTTTTAAAAAAAATTATATGTTTTAAATATTGCTGAAATGTTTAAGCCTATTAAGATGAAGTTGAATGTGACAATTTAGCCAATTTGTAAGATTCCTGTAATGAGAAAACACTCCTGCTTCAGCAATTGAATTGTGGTGTAGGGAAGCTCATGAAAATTGGGCTTTTTTTGTTCCTCCCTTTTGTTCCACCCTGTTTTCCAGGTGAAGTGTAGCATCCTTAACCACCACAGTGTCTGGCAAATGTGAGGCACTTCTGGGCAAACAGAGGAGTCCTGACCACACACAGAGATCTTAATACTGCTGACTTTAAATGTCAATAAGGAAACTACCTCTTGTATGAAGTTCTCCCAACAACTTGTACTAGTTTATCGTTTTCATAGGGAAGATGGTATCTAATTCATGTAATGTCAGAAAGTCAACTCTGCTAGAACTAAGCAGATGCAAGATGGTTTGGGGTTGTAAAGGATGAGACTCCAAATCATCTTTAATATTATTAAAATAATGGGGTGCTTTTAAGGATGTGGCAGGATAAACTTTATAGGTAAAGGTTTATGGGTCTGAAACACCTTAAATTTGAAAACCACTTCTTTTGGATACAGAAGTTTATCTGAGGGTTACGACCTGTACTCACAAAACTTGGATTATGATGAAATATATGCAAAGCAATGCATTAATTTGTTCTGTTTTGCTCCAAGATTCTGCTTGCAGCTTGTGTGTTTGCACATAAATGCCTTTGCAGATTATTCCTAGGTGTGCGCTATGGAATATTTACCTCTGGGCAGAGAAGCAAGCAGTGAGCAGGCAACCATCCAGAGAGCAGTCTCCCTAATTGAGAAGGAGAGAGAAGAGAGAAAGGTCAGATGCTTTATTAGGTTGCTAGAGCAGAGATCAAAGACCTTCTCCCTGCTGTAATTTATGCCATCCTTCCCAGCTCCCTCACCTGTGAAGGTAATTTGGATATGAAGCTGGATGGGTTACAAACCCTGGCTTGTTTTGCCATCTAGACTTGGTGTGGGTTTTATCTGCTACCTGTAGAGCTGAGGTTTCTCAGTGCTCATGATGGGACAAGGCTTCATTTGCCAACACCAGACCTGTACTTTCCTCTTGCCTTCACATATAGGCAATGTTAATTGCATCTATGTCGTCATAGTTTGATTTTGAGATTATTTTCTGTAGGTAATTAAATGAAATTCCTTCTGCTCCCAAACTTCAGCTCCTTCACAGCCCAAGGAAAAGCATAGCTTACCATTTCATTTTTGTGCCTCCCAGCCCTTGGGAATCTGTCCCTGTCAGGAGCTTCACCAGACACTTCAGCTGCTACTTGTATCTCTGCAAAAGAGTGAAAGGCGCTTAATTTTTGTTAGAAGTATCCCTTATAAGAGAGAATAGGTTATTTACTGGTGCTTCATTTGCTGTTTTCTTTCACTTTGTGTATGTGAAACACAAGGTGTTATATAGTTGCTGGGTATATATGATTTACAGTCTGTGTTTGTATGTGTGTTTGCTTTTGCATACACTCTTGCAATACAAAGAATGTGTTTTCCTGTGTAGGACAGATGTGAGTCACAAGCCCTGCATGGACTAGCCCTCAGCTCTCAGCCTGGTGAAGGGATTTTTGTTCTACAGCCAGCTGAGAGCAAAGAAAGTTGAGAAACCTGATGGGTGTTGTATTCATCAGGAGGTGTAGGCACCATCCTGCAAACTGCTAAATACCACCAAAGCTGTACATCTTCCAACAAATAATGAGCCTGTAAGGAAAATGAAAAGAGTTTCTTTGAGGAGGCTTTTAAATCAGGTACTTTCTCAGGAAAACAATCCAAAATGGAGCAGAAGTGGAGATGGGAATGAATGTGGAGTTTGGGATTCCTTTTGCCATGCTCATAAGATCTCATAGATTAAGGAGTACAAATAGCTGAGTGATTGTTCCTCTCTGTGTGCTCCAGAGATGATTCTGATGGTGGAAGCAGTGGTTTAGCCAAGGTTCTCTTCCCACTGAGGAAGCTCTGTGTGGGCAAGGTGCTGCTGCTGTTCTCTGGGCACAGTGTGGCTTCCTGGGGTGAGCAAGACCTGGATTTGTGTTCTTCACTCTCTCCTCATGGCCAAGCCCTGATTATGAATTGTTCACCAGCCCCTTCCTGATACCCAGTGCAAACCATCTGCCATGGTTGGCTTCTTTGACATTAACAGTGTGTCCTGCCTGTCTCTGCTGGACTCCTGTGGTTGCCTCCCTCCCCACTGAGGAGGTTAATGTTTTGGGCAAGGGTAGACATTTATGGAAGTTTATTCTATATTTGTTTCTTTCCTGCCTCCCTGTTTTCAGTGAAACTGATGGCCACTCCTACCACAGAATCATTTAGGTTGGAAAACACCTCTGAGGTAGTCTAACCTTTGTCTGCTCACCACTTTGTCAGCCAGACCAGAGTGCCACCAGTTGTTTCTTGAACACCTGAAGGGTTGCTGACTCCACCAGCTCCCTGTGCAGCTCACTCCGATGCTTAACCACCCTTTCTGTGAAAAATTCTTCCTGATATCCAGCCTGAACCTCCCCAGGTACAGTTTGGGGCTGTGTCCTCTCATCGTGGTTGCCCGTGACAGGAGTTTATCTGTCCTCTCAGCTTTGTGCAGATGTTCCATTCCATGTAAAGCTGCCAGAATACCAGGAGCAAACTTGTTCTTCTGGACCAGGGTTCCCCAGCAGCCTCTCCTGTCAGGCAGCAGTGAGGTCTCTTCCCATGATGAAGGTGTCTGCCGAGCAGCTGGGCTCTGTGGTATTTGTGGCTGTGTCCACTCTCTCTGTACATACAGGTGCTCCTTATGATGATCTCCTTATTCAGAAACAGCTGAAAATTTTGGCATGTGTGGCCAGCTAACAGGCCTTTTTAAAGGTGGAATGGCAGCAGACAGGAATGACCCACAAGGCAGAGCCCCTGGAAGTTGTATCGCTCTTCTGGAGGGACAGTCACTTTCTGACACTTTTGATTGTGACTCCAGGAAAACCAGGGTGGCTGTTCCAGCATAGCTGGTTTGTTTGTGTCAATTTGGCTTCCTCCCACGGACTCCCTGTGGAGTTTCTGGTTCTCAGAAATGCCTCTTCGGAAGTTTTGGACTGGGGAGTGACCCAGATCAGAGTTAAGATACTGAATTGTGTCTGAACTGTGCATGTTGAGCTCTCTTGCCATCCACGTGCTGGTGTTACTTCCCTACGGAGTTAAGCTTGTGCATAGAGAGCCATGCAGGTCTTTTTTAAGGAAGGAGAATAGAACCACAGGAATGATTTAGATGGTCTAGCTGGAGCACTTGACCCTTAATTTCGCTTAATTCAGTACTGTTTAGTTGAAATAGCATTTTTTTCTGGTTTGAGCTGACTTAACTTGATGCTCCTAGTACCCCAAAGGAGAGATCTGTTCCTGTCCAGTTGAGCTGGTGTAAGATGTTTCATGCACCATGTGGATAACTACTTAAAACAGTTTCTATCTGATATTTCATTTTTCTTATTCTCCATTTCCGGTTTAAAGTAAATGGAAGCCTGAAAACTAACAGTTTTTTCTTTCTAATTTTTTTTTTTTCAAATTTAAAATTTGACCCATTTATTAATCATTTAAATCAGCTGTAGGAATTATTTAGGACTTTCTTTTTCCAGAAGTTAAAATAATTAACTGAGTAAGGCTTTGCAATGAATAATCACTTCATGAAGAATTCAAATGCTAATTAGTAACTCTTTAACACGCTAACCTACCTGAAACAACTAAGGCATTGTGTGCAATTAAAATATATGATTAAATTGTAAAATGTATGATTAACTTGTAAAGCATATGATTAAATTGTAAAATTATGACCTTCTTGACAATCTTTGTCACCCAACTTTTGCATCATATGTGCAAGGCCATGTATTGAGCATGCTAGCTCAGCCTGCATTAAAATTGAATTAATCAAGTAGTGAAGTAACCCAATGTTCCCAGTAGAATAGCAGGGCTTTGTGTCCCAAAGCAAATGGGTTCCAATTGTCCCTTTCCAGTGCAGGAGGGATGGGGTGAGAAAGGGGCTAAATGCTGCTGTCAGAGTTATAATGCTCTTGGGAGCACTAAAACTCTCCCTGTGTGGTGACCACAGAGTGTGACACTGATATCAAAGTGGTTGTGGGCAGGACAAAGTGAAGGAACTGATTTGCTTTTTCAGCTCTTCCACCTCACCTGGCACCATCAGCACTGGGCCCTGAATGAATCATTGTACAAGGTGGAGCAGACACCAGCTGCAGAAGGCAGCAGCAGCTCTGAAAGGATTACCCAAAATCACCTAGCACATGAATGAAGGCTGCTGCCAAGGTGGAAACTTCTCATTGTGCCCCTGGCAAGGCTTGGTAGCTTAGTCATTGGTAATTTTTTC
This sequence comes from Passer montanus, assembly GCF_014805655.1. Lineage (NCBI taxonomy): Eukaryota > Metazoa > Chordata > Aves > Passeriformes > Passeridae > Passer > Passer montanus. Next base: position 3,740,994 of record NW_024372036.1, read on the forward strand.
AAGTGTGTTTTCTATTCCCCTCCCTTCCTTGCATACCTTTGCATAAATCTGTTCTCAAAAGCAAAAGTGACTGCTGTTACTGGTGCTTGTAGGAGGGTGGGGGAGGCACTTTCTCCATGACTTTGTGAAATCCTGAGTGTACCCTGAGCTGAAAAATGCCACCTTGCTATTCCTTACCCACATCAAGGCAATTTTCTGTCATTTCTTTAAATGCTCTCCTCTCATGTAACCACTGTAACACTCCCATTACCTTTAGGTAAAAGCCATTAGTTAATAGAAAGCTAATGAGTGAGTTTGCAAGTGGAAATTACAGTCTGGTTTCTTAGAGAAAGTTTTATGATGCAACAGCTTGTATCGAAACTGTGTGATTACTTCTGGTCTTATCTGAAAGCAACCTATAAACAACATGAGGCATCATTTACAGCTCTGTCCTATAATTAGCTCAAGGAGAGAGATTTAAGACATCTTGGTGAGGCATACATGCTGATGCATAGTCAAAAATGACAGTGGCTTCCTCTTCAAGGATTCTGGGTTTTGAAATTGCCCTAATTTGAAAGCAATCTTCTGGAGGTTTGTGAGTGTTTCTGTAGCCACCCTTGTGGCTCAAGGCAGTGGGAAGGAGTGTCCTCTGCTTCCTTGGGGGACTGCCTGGGGCTTCAGGCTGTAAAATGTGCTGTGGTGACAGCTGAGACTTGGATTGGCTTCCCTATCTTCAGGTGCCCTGCTGTGGGTGGCTGGCCTGGTTTTCATGTTTGTTTGTTTTAGCAAACTTTATACAGTTGTACTTCTCTGAATTTCCCTTATCTACTGTGCACTGGGGCTCTGTGCTGCAGTCACACCAGCCCAGCTGTGGAGGTGGTGGGTGGGGTGCTGCCTTTGGGCTTTCCTGTGTTTCCCCATGCTGCTGGAATTTCCCATTGCCTGTTTAAGGCTTGTTGTGGGCCACAGACAGGCTCTGGGGACTGAAAGATTATCCAAGGCAATTCTGATCTGAAAAGATTATCCTTCTTGTGAGTAATGAATGAATGAGTGATGGCGCTTGGTTTGCTCCTGGTGGAAAGCTGTTGAATCAAAGAATCTTTAAAGTTGGAAAAGTCCTTTAAGATCATCAAGTTCAGCTGTCAACCCAGCACCACTGCTGTGTTCACCACTAAACCCTGCCCTCAAGTGCCACCTCTGCATATTTTCTGACCACTTCCACAGATAGTGACTCATCATTTCCCCGGGCAGCTTGTTCCAGTGCTTTACAACCCTACTTTTTTTCCTGCTATCTAAACTAAACCTCTCCTGGTGCAGCTTGAGGCCACTTCTGGTCCTGTCCCTTGTTGTCTGGGAGAAGAGGCTGACCCCACCTGGCTACAGCCTCCTTCAAATAATTGTAGAGAGTGATAAGGCTTTCCCTGAGCCTTCTGTTCTTCAGGCTGATCATCCTCAGGTGCTCCTCACCAGTCTTGTGCTCCAGAGCCTTTCCCATCCCTGTTGCCCCTTGTTTGCTCCATGGTACCACATACAGGTCCTGCAGCAGGAACTTAGAGCCTCCCTGGCTTCTAAATAAACAGCTTTAGTAAAGAGGAATTTATCTCTGCGTATGGAAATAAAATGTGCAGGGAAAGCAGGAGTTTCATTTTATAATGGGTCAGTTTCCAGAACTCAAACATAAATAAACATCTTCCCAAGGGTTTGAGGGAAAATAGCAAAACTCTCAAGGTGTCTGGCCAAAACCAGACTGTGTGTGACCCTGCACACTTAGAAGGCTGGAAGCCTTGGGAAACTAGACTGTGTTCTTGCTTTCAGAACAGCCATTCTAAGTAGCCCTCAGACTAAACTAAAGTAGGCTGTGGCTTTGTAAAATGGGAAGGGTTTAGTGGCTCAGGGGACTGAAGCTAAAAGTGGCACGTTTCATTTCAAGTTTCAGGAGGAAGGAAGCACGCTCTTGGTATGCAAGGGAACAGAATTCAACCCTGAGCAAATGATGCTACAGTCTTGTGGGCGTTTGGTGGTTGCATGTCAAGTCTTGTCTGATTGAATTCTCAGACAGTCAAGATCCATGGCATCCATATTTCTAGCTGTTATTTCTGAGAAATGCGTCTGCCATCTGCTCCATTGCCTTGTGTGAAGGCAAATCCAAGGATAAGAAGGATTTTTGTGCTAGTTCCTGAGGGATGTCATGTCACTGCTGCCTGTGGGGACAGCATTAGGCAGTTTGGCATGACAGCTGTGTAATTTTCAGTAGTGGACCCTCGTCCCATTCTCTTAAGACATGCTTTATTCTCTGTGTGAGAAAACTTTTGGGCATTTAGCTTTTCAAGAGAATGCTGCTGCATGGCAGGGCAGTGCCTTCCCTTTGCTTTCTTCCTGCTGCAAAGACTCTTGGCACAGGGAGGGATTTCTTCCCTCTAAATCCCTAGCGAGTATTCCCAGCCCCAGCTATCCCTGTCCTGTGTGTCCTAAACCCTCCTGGGACTGAGCCTTGCAGATCTGACACTCTGTGACTCTGCATGAAGCACAAGGTTTATCCCCCCTTGACCCTCGTGCTCATGGGTGAGATTTATTCCTTGTGACTGGTGGGGTAGTCCCAGGAAGGTTTAGGACAGAGCCCTGCAGATCTGACACTCTGTGACATCTCAGGAAGCACAGCCTAAGCAGCATGAGGTGTATCCCCCCCATGACCCTCGTGCTCATGGGTGAGATTTATTCCTTGTGACTGGTGGGGTGTGGTGGTATCGTGCCCTTTGATGAAGCTTCTGGAATGAGACCTAAAAGCCATGGTTCCTTTTTGTAAAGTCCTTCTGACAGCTCCCACAAAAGTTCTTCTTTTTCTCAATTCCTTTTTGCCTTTCTGAGAGTTTCCACTGCTCTTTATCTTCCAACAAAATTGTTTTTCCTCTTTTGGTGAATAAATTATTCTTCTCAAGAATAAAGATGTCTTCTTTCAAGAGATTACAGTTGTGTGAAAAAGGCATAGGTGTGTGAGGCTTTACCTTTCAGAAAACTATAGCCTTAAAGAAGTAGCTCCCAAGTGACAATGCAGAAAGAGAAAAGGACTCATTCAGCTGAATCTATGTTACATATTTTTTATTATTTTGGAGGCAGTTCCTGCCTGAACATCTGCTTCTATTACTCTCTGTATAATGGTTTATTTTAGTGTTGCTTAACCTACAGAGCTATTATAGGCTAGAATGTTAACATGGACATAAGGATTTGATTTTTTTTCTTCACTGGGATTTTTTCCTCTGGCATCTGCTCAAACCAACCCTTAAATCAGTGGTATTGCCTGACTCTGGAGTACTCAACAACCCAGCAGCTAAGCTGATTCCTAGATTAAATTATATAAAGAGTCCCAGAGGCATTATTAATTTAACTGTTATCAGTGAAAATGTTTGGATTAATACAACACTGACCAATACTAATACTTCTAAAGTGGATGATCTGGAGATATAAAAATAAGACCTGGTTTTGAAGAGTGATGATCCAGTCTGGGTTATTAGCATCACTTTGGAGCAGAGAGCTCAGCTTCTGTGCAAGTGTGCCATAATGTCTGATATGATTACTTAGCTTTCTTACTGACTGGATGTGTGTGAGGTTCTTGCTAGTTACAAACTGGGGAGAAACTTATTGGAGTAGGAGAGAAGATGGGTGAAATAAAAATACCTCACCAGCCTTCCTCTGGCCCTCTACACATGAACTATGCATTAATTATGTCAAATGGTAGGAATTCCTGAATACACCTCCTCATAAGACAGATACAGGCAAGAAGGGCCAAAATGGATTGAAATATGTGGAATGTTCTTGCACAGTATGGGTGTGGTTGGGAGGTATTTCTCCTTGTTTTTCTCATGGCCTTTCCCTTCCATCATAGTTACTACTTGCCTTAAAGGGCTTTGTGCCGCCTGGATTAGAGATTCCCTATGTGAAGTAATTAATGTCTCCTTAAAAATGAGGATGGAAGCCTAATCCTGTTGTTACAGAAACCTCCCTACACAGAAATATCTCCACCTAGTTTAAATTTCTGCAAATAGTTTGCAGCTCCAATATTCAGTGGGCTGAGCTCCTCTGCCTGCATGGAAATCACACAATCATTTGAGTTCTTCCTTTGTTACTAAGCTCCCACAGGGGGACAAGGTACATGCACAGCTAGATGTGTACAGGGCTGGTTCAGGCTTCTTGGAAAAACAGAGTAAAGAGAGTATTGCTGCCTGAAATGATGGAAAGGGCAAGGAAAGCTTAGAGAGGATGTAACTTGACAATAATTGAGTTACTGAGCACTTAGTAAGAACCCAAAGCCAGGATGGATGAGGCTCTGAGCAGCCCAGTCTAGTGGAAGATGTTCCGGCGCATGGAAAGGGGTTGGAATGAGATCATCTTAAAGATCCCTTAAAACCCAGACCATCCTGTGAACAGTATTGAGCTGTTAAGATTGTAAAGCTCCAAAATTATCCATTTTAAAAGTGTTTTTTCCTGTCCGCTCTGCAGCTATCTTTCACACTGAGCCAGGATTATAAAACCCCCTTGGTAAATGTTATCAGCCCAAGGAAGGAAAGAGGAAAACTCCCTTCCTTGGAAGTTTTGTATTCAGGTAGTGGATGTAGCCTAATCAAAAGGGAGAGGGAGAAAGGGAAATTCTGGGGGAATTTCTTAGGAAGGAGAAGAGAAACTATTTCAGGCTCAAGAGACTGCTTTGAGCTGACCGAATAGTCAATAAAATGCCTTTATTGCTTTTGTTTGATGTCTTATATAGGAGGAAGTGTAACACACTAATGCCAGAGAATTTCTAGTCTCCAAAATGACTTTCCAGCCCAATACTGTGAGAACAGGGAAAATCCTGACATGCAGATGTTTATTTTTGCTAGCAAGAAGCTCCAGGATTACCAGTTTCATTTCCTTATTGTGATTCCTCCCTTCCCTTAGCTATTTTTGTTTCAATTTTTGCTAGCAAGAAGCTCCAATAATTTCCTTATTGTGATTCCTCCCTTCCCTTAGCTATTTTTGTTTCCATAATGTCTCAAAAAGAGGTTCTTTCTACAAGATGTGGTTGTTAGTGATACATATAACAATCTCACCAAGGCACAGCAGTCAGTTTTGTCTTTTTCCTCTATCAGACCTGTTAGGACAATATATCTCATCCCTGACTTGTAATGCCAAAATAATTGTACTTCTATTTCTCATCAGATGAGAACAGGAAGAAACTTGGACTAAGTTCAAAAGATGTTTTTGTTCTACAGGAGGGAGTTAAGTATTCATCAACAGATTGATGAGCCTGACAGGTAAATGAGGCTAATTAGCAGCCTATGCTGTTGAAGCTGCTGCCCTGGATGTGGAAATGCTGTGAATGGTGGGTCTGAAAATGGAAGTTCAGGGTGCCAGGGTGAGAGGAGACAAAGAAACTGAGATTAATCAAGGCTGCTGTAACTTTTCTTGCCTCTTCCCTGGAGGATAAGGTTCACTTGGGACTGAACTGCTAGAGTCTCTCCCTGAAGGTTTTTACACCTGGAAGATAAACCCTGACAACGGCTCCTCTGAGCAATTGAAACCACCTGAGTCACATCCAGTGTTTTTCTACTCAGCTGCTGAATGCCGTTGTTTGAGCACGTTTGTGAGCAACTGTTCATCATAAAGTTTTTATAGACCTGGAACAAATCCTGGGGCCAATCAATGATAATAATTAGCCCACTGATGTCAGAGCTAAGGAACCAAAAGCAGCTGGTCTCTGCCTGAGCTGGTCTCTCAAGGAGCATTGCTCTCTTAAAGTAAAAGTGAAGGTGTCTGGGTTTTATTTGAGGTTTGTTTTCTCATAATTCTTGTAAGCACACCTATAACTATGAGAACTTTTTGAGGACAGAGGAGCTGTTTATAGAATAATTTTTCCCAAGTGATTCATAGCATGCACCCAGTACCTCTGGTATGCTGAGTTATTTCTGCAGATTCCAATGGCACCTTTTTTTTTATGCAAGGAAAAGATTAAATGTGTAAATAATTAAATAGAAAAGCTGTTCCCTTCTCCAGGAGTCCAACTTGGCTTTTTCCATAGATGGCCATTCTAAAGCACAAAGTACTCATGGAATGCTTTGTACTAGTAAAAAGATGGAGTCCTAGTGATTCAAGGACTCTTGAACCAGTGACAAAAATAAGACTGAGAGTTGCCAAATATGGCAGGCTCAAACCTGACCTGTCTTCCCCATGGAATTTCTTTCCCAACCCCTGCTTTTTGAAAATATTTATGAAGCTGAAGCCTACACAGTCTTTTAGACCTAACTGCTCTGGAGTTGGAGCAGAAAGCTTCCAGTTGTATGGCTGTGTTACAACCATGGTAATATTAATGTCCAATTAACTTACGTTTGTCAGAGATAGATATGAACAGGATCCCAAGTACAGGCTCTTAAAAAAGCCTGTAAGCACTTCATGCTTCTTTTGCTGATCTCTAAATAATTGTTCCAAGTGCAGAACAGTCATACAGAGTTATTTTGCCTGGGTGCTGAAGGACTGTAGACTTATGGCTTCATAGTAGAGGTGGATGTATTTTTTTGTCTGAAGAAAAGGTCTCTAGCAGTCAATTTGTGTAAACAGGAGAAGGAAGAGTGGGGATCATAAGCACTTCCTGCAGGTCCCATGCTCTGGAATGTTTCTCAAAGTTCTTAAAGCTTTCAGATCTTTTTAATGCTTGGTTCAGATTTAGTTCAGCCAAATGATTTTCTGTCTGGAGCACCCATCTCTCAAGCATTGTGTAAGTATCATCAGATCTTGTCTCATTCTTGTCCCACCAGCAAAAGAGCAATTTCTGTTATTAGTGCAATAGCATTAATAGCATTTTTTGCCCCTGACTGTAATCACAGCCACACAGGGAGGTGCTGGCTGCTTTTCAAAGTAAAAGAGTTGGCGTTTGGAAGCAGAGCAAGGGGCTCCTCCTTTCTTCTGAACTTCTCTGAAAGACCACTTGTGTTTGCTTCCTACTTATGCATTTCTGCTCAGAACCATGGCATGAGAATGAGGTGGCATCTTTCCTCCTAGCCTTTTCTGACAACAGTTCCCTATTCTTCCATGGCTGTGTGCATGTAAATTAATTTTCATATTACCTGCTCTCGCCTTTAGGTCTATGTGGGGACCTGCTGAAAATTGTTTCATTATTATCTGAACGTGTGTCTTGGTGGGGAAGGGCTGTGTGTTACTTTTGCTTTTTCTGTGGTGGTTCAGTGCCTTGGTTTTCCTGTTGGAGACTGCAGGACTTCAGCAGGATTTTTTTTTTTTTAATGATCTTTTAAATTAAAGCTGTACTTGGTTGAAGTGTTTCTCTTCTAGAATTGGAAGATGACCAAAGAGCTCTGGTTTTAAAAATCCAAACCCAGCTCCTCCCATTCCTGCTCTCCCCTTTCCCCCAGTGAACAGTGAAAGGTCTCTTCGTCCAGGAGAAAGCAAAGGAACAGTGTAAGATGGAAGCCACAATTCCTCATGCTGTAGCACTTTTTATTGCAATTTCTTTCTGTGTCTTCCCTTTCATATTGCAAATCAGCTCTTGCAAGCCCTTATCTGGGGTAACTAGGAGACAGAATAGAAAATCCAGCTACAGCAGCATTACAGATGGTTTTACAAAGGATGAATTTAGAACTGAGAGACAGCAGCAGCTGACATAGAAATGTTTTGCATTGGATGTTGCATTCCCTGATAGTTGAGGGAAGGCAAACTGCTGTTCCATAACTGCTGTGAGAAAAGTGCACAGAAGTGTATAGAAAGGGCAGATAAATTCTGCTATGTGTTCTCTGATGTCTCCTGATGTTAATCCTTTTGCCCTCTAACACAAATTCCCTGGACTCAAGAGCTAGCTTTACAGAACTTAGTTTTGTCTTCTCTCTTGCCTTGAGAAGAGAATCTCTTTGGAGTTCTTTAATTTTTATTTTTTTTTTGCAAGATTTGTCAAAGGGCTAAAAGGAATGTTGGGGGGAAGAGGAAGGAATTAAGCAAGTGTTTTGCTTGATCCCACAAACCTTACTCTTAAGAAACCAGGCTGTGAACTGTTAATTGCATCTTTGTGCAATGGCTGGTGCTGGTCTTTGAGTTGTGATAGAATGGGAAAAGTTAAGCCAGTCCTTGAACTTAACAACTGGAGATCACAACCCAATCTGTAAATTTATTATAGCTTCCAAGAACTAGGTGGAGGGATAGAAGTCCTAAAAGTTACTGACTTTATTTAAATAAGTCTTTAGTTTGCTTTTATAAGGTGAGATGGTTCAGTGAGAAGGGAGATCTGGTAATGAACTGTCTCATTGCTTCAGAGGATGCTGATTTTGGTTGTAGCCACAATAATCCTCTCATCAGCAAGTATGTCTAATACCAGAGAGTCCTGAAAGTAGGACACAGCTGAAAGTAGGCTGGAGAGTGAATATCTGAAATCAGCCAGATGGTATCAGGCTAATAAATTCTGCCCAGATGTCTTGTGTTGCAATAGCATCTGGTGGTCACTTGGTAGTGGACCCTAGGGTCATCCTGAGGGGCCATAGGGTCATCCTGTGGGCTGTGGTGGAGGTCCCTTTAGATGTGGCCCTGGGCCCAAACAAAGTACCTTGGCAGTGAGTCACTGGATCAGCTGTGTGAGGCTCTTTTATAAAGGAAACTTGCTGGCTCTGCAGGCTGCTGCATCTGCAGCAGGGGAGCAGCACACAGGTTGCTGCTCTCTTGTCTTTTTTTGTAGTCTAGGGTGCACCAAATGAAATCTTTCTCAGTGTCAGAGATGCCAAACAGCATCTCTTTTTAGATGTTTATGCTGTTTGGAGCATATTGGTAAGTAATGACTTGGAAAGAAAGAGCAGCAGTTTGTGCAGAACCACAAGGTTTCATGCTATGAAAGATCAGCCTGACCTCTTTGTGGTTCTACACTTTCAATGTAGGAAATCCCCCTGTGAAAGTTTTAGGTGAACTTTGTTTTGCAGTTATTTTCAACTAGCCCTGAAGTGGAAGTTGAGGGTGTGAAATGCACCTAAGGCTTGACAGTTCAGCAGAGCATTGCACTGCCCCACAGCTGGGTCTCTAGGACTTGCCTTCCCCCAAATGACTGAGCCCTTTCCTTTCCAAACCAGCAACATTTACCTTCACCAGTGTTGTTGAGAGGTCTTCACAGTGCTCTGGCTGAAGCACTGCTTGTGTGACATCTCCTGCTCCCAACACCCATCCTGACTTCCCTTGAACTCGTGCTCTTTTCTTTCCATTGATTAACAACACCCTGTGAGACCTTCTGATGCTATCTCACCCCAGATGTTTTTTTCCCCTAGGATGATCCAGTACCTGCTTCTGCAATGGCAGGAAAATGTTGTAGCTCCACAGTTGTGATCTGGTGTCTCTGGGTAGCTGCAGGAGCAGTTTCAGTGCCACAGACACAAATCTCTGCACAGTAGCAAGTGCCTGTGGCACATCTGCTTTGGCACCCTCTGAGCTCTTGGCTGGAGTTTTGCATCACCCAGATAAGAACTGTTATTTGGAAATCCAGGAAAAAGGGGTTGGAGCACTACATGATTGTGTCTGTGCCAGTGATTTTGGAAACACTATTAAATACATGTATTATATGGCAGCTAATTGCTGGTTGGGGGCACGATGTGCCTTGGAGCATGAAGGGCAGAAGGATGCACTGGTTGTTCCAGCCATGTAAAAAATCAAGGTGGTGTGTGTGTGTGTAAATCTCTAATATCACCTAAGAACTCAGAATCCTTGGGTATCTTCCCCTGGAATACCAGAGAATCAATGTCATTGATGAGGCCATCCAGAAATGAGCAGGTGGTTATGGCTGTGTAGTGTCAGGGCCAGCCTTCTCAAATGTTTCTCTGTTCACATTTCCTAGAGTCATGACAAAAACGTTGAACATCCAAGCTGTGATAACTTTTAAACTGGTTACTCTCAAGCACCTCTGGTATTCTCTGCTTTAGTGATTTCCTAAGGTGCAAATAGGCCTAAATCAGAGACAGGATTTCAGCTTTCTCTCGTATCACACACACTGAGAATATAAACACCAGTGGACAGCCGTGTTTTCTGGGAAAGCAAGATGTGTAAAGTATCAGCTGAAGCAATAGAAATATATTTATTTATTTATATAGAAACTGGGTTTCTATATATGTGAGAGATGGTTGTTTATCTCTGGTTTTTCTAGTTACGAATGCCTGCTGCACTTTCCTTAGGAAGGACTACCTTCCTTTATTCTGTTCTTGCACAAAATGTTTAAAATCATAGGCCAAATACCTTATTATTTATCCATGTGCATATCTGGCTGGGCTCCTTTGGCATCTCGTAGTATGCTGTGGATGTTTTGTTTGCATGGAAGGGATGTCCTTATTTGCATGTCTTAAAGAACTTTTCAGTGTGTTTCCAATACAGTCAAACTCTCATAAAACACAATATTATTCAATACACAGCTGTTGCTGCCAAAGTAAACAATTGATTTTTCCTCTTTGCCATCAGATTCTGGGGAAGTAGGCACTTCTGGGAGAAGTCTAACAAAGCTGGAGGATTTTTGTCATTGCCAGGAGGCAATGGAGGATTTTTGTCATTGGAATGTGCTAGACAGATTTAGCAACTTTTACTCTAGACAGATGTAGCAACTCTGAGTGGGTCTTTGTATGGGTGGGAGAAGTCTTCCCTGAGCCAGCCCCGTTCCTACAGCTAGTCTGTCTGAATTCACATCCTCTCTTGCTATCAGCTCTTCATGAAAACCCATTTTTTTCGATGAGCCCAATGCTTGAATTCTGAGTATTTGTGGTAAGAGATGGCCAGACGTGGGCCTTTAGAAATGACTAAACTTGAGATGAAAACCGCACAGGAACTTTGATTTGGAAAGGCAAGACTCCTTCTCCGAATTGTCTTTGCTTATTGGTAAAAAGAGCTGGTGCAATCAATGGGAACTTGAGTTGATAGACCCTTGATAGGAATGTGACAATTACCTACTTCTTGCCCAAACTGCATCTCGTAAGTTCAGCTGTGGGGAGGAGTGTTGGGTGGGACTCCTGTGCAACCTACTGCATCCCTGACTCTCGAGGGAAAAGGAATGTGATGTCCTCAGATGGGAAAGTACCAAGTGCTAATTCATTAGGTATGGCATTTTGCATTTTACAGGCGGCTGCCAAACATCTGCAGGCCTCATTATAATACAGGCAAACAAAGACTTGTGTTTGGATCTTTAGAGCACTATGGAATGGCACTAAACATTAAACACTACAGCTGCCCTTTGTGCAGACACAAATGTCCATTTGTGAGATGTTGTGGAACAAGTTGTTGGTTTTTTTTCCTCCCCTTGCTGACACATTTGTGGAAAGTTAACTAGTAGTTATTTGGTGTGATTTGTCCTGTGCTTTAACTGACAGCTGTTAAACAAAGTAGTAGTTTCTGGGCTCAACCCAGAAGGGAGAAATGATTTGTAGGAAGCACTCAACGTAAGTGAAGTTTACATGACCTAGTTTTGAAGCACTTCCTCAGAGCACTCACAGAAATCTTCTCTCGGCGTTGACATGCTGATCTCATATTTGTGGTTCAAAGCCCTTACATTCCTGTCCTGCTACCAGATGGGATTTGAAGAGCCTTGTTAAGTTTGTCTCTTTCAATGCTCCAGATTGTGAGGAATTCAAAGTTGACCTCAGTGCTTCTATGACTGTTTATTTAGAGGACTGAACTAGGAGTGCTACATGTTGACCTTTTTATAACCACTCAAGCTGTAAACCATCATTTGAGAGATTGAATTGGCAGCTGAAGGACAGTGAACACCTCAGAGCAGCTCTGAAACGTAACACAGGTTTCAGAAATTGAAGCAATCCTTTTTCTATGCAGTTTTTCAGGGATGGCAAAATGTCTGGGCCTTGCAGACCCTGTTCTGGAGCCACCCAAGACGAAATACCTGCCCTGGCCTAACCAGAGCAAGACATGGGGTGTCTCTGATCCACACCTTGCTGGTAGGAGGTCAGTGGTGGTCTTGCTATGATTTGTTACCTGCCTGATCTCTGTCTCTCACAGCTTCTTCATCCCAAACTCCCTGTGTTTTATGGCCTCCACATGCAAGGCACATTGGAGCTGAAGTTTCCATTTTCCCTTGGAGATAACCCTTGACATGAGGACTATTTTTGAATGGGAACTTGTTTGTGCATCTCTCAGCACAGAACAGTAGGAGAACAGAGGAGCCAAGCTGATAAAACTGTGTTTTAACCAAGGCTATCCTAAGTTAGATCCTTTTCTCCTTTCTGAGGTGTGGGGCACATCTGTGGCTGGGCTGAGGCAGGGACACTTTGCCACACAAGTCAAGCCAGCAAAGCTGCACTGACTGGGATCAGCTCCTGCAGGTCACTCTGCATCTCAAGTGAGATCTTTAGCTTCAGTGAAAGCAGTATTTGGAAAACACCTGTAATAAAATAGTTTTCTTCTGTGACCACCATGAAAATTGTAGCCACAGTGAGGTTCTCAAAAGGTGAAATTAATTGTGTGGAGGGTGATCTTTGAGGATAGAAGTTTCCCATGAGGAAATTCAAAGATCCCCTAGACAGGCCTACCATAAAACCCTGCTAGCTCTTTATTAGATGTTTTGCAGTTTGGTTTGAGGCTCTGAAGCTTTCATCCACGTACTCATGCAGCTCTGTCTATGAGGAGTTTTTCCTCAGCAAGGCACTGCTGCTTTCCTTGGCTTTAATAGATCCCAAGTGTGGGCCCAAGCAATGTTTTTGGAATTAGGCTTCCCCAGGGTACACTTACTGGATGGATGACAACACTCTAGTACAAATCAACACACTCTTTTCTGCTTCATTCCTCTGTGGTGAGTGAAGAAATGGGAGAGGAGGTAGTAAAATGTATTACAGCACAGGGACTTACATGGGTCTTAGGAAAGAAATTACATTAAATTCTGACCCCTGACCCTCTAGCTTGGCATAGCTGTCTTGTAGAGGGGACCTTTCCAGGAAAACCTTTTAGCCCTAAAGCTTTTTATTTCATGCCCCTGCTTCCCTTTCCCAGCAGAGGATTAAAAAAGTACAAGAGATGTGACACAACATGGGGACCCCAGGGAGCCTTCACTCCCGTCCTCATATGTCTTTGCAGAATTTCCTGTTAAGAAAAAATCCTTCCTCATCTGAATCCAACAAATAATGTTGCAAAAAGAATATTGATTGTGTTGTAGAAGATGGTAGAAGCTCTGACAGATTCTACTCTACAGATCCTATCACTGTGGGCCTTTAGATTCATACAGGGTCATGCTTTGCTTTCAAAAATCTCTGAAAACTACAAGTACAGTGCTACCTATAGTGCTGCCAGAAGAACTTGGCTTGCAGCCTGAGTCTTCAAAAGCATGGCTCTGGGTGACTGAGTGAGGAATGAATGGGAGTGAATTAACCATGGAATGGCCCTTGCAGGATCTGTGATAGAGCTGGAAAAGTGGTGACACTGCTGTCTCCATTTCTTCTCACCTTGTGGGTTTCTCAAATGCTTCTGGGCATCTCCTTTTTTCCCTTCATCATTGTTACTGCTGTTTAAAGAAAATGTCATCCTCTGGATAATACATTGCATTCGAGTAAGAACAACCAAGTTTAAGCTGGTCTATCTCAAATAAATAGTATATGGAGTTCTGTATGCTGTTCCCTCTCCTGATGTCAAAATAAATCAGTTCTCTTTAGAGATACAATGGGAAGGATCTGCTTGGCTCTAGCTCTGATCTCTCTCTGTGGTGACAGCAATCATTGGCCTGGCAAGAGTATTGATAAAGAAGCTGAAAGCAATTTTGCTTTTACAAAAAAATTCTGGTTCAAAACTGTAGAACATGGGGTGCTCAGATGTTAAAAGAGAAGCCAGAATTAAAGATTACACTTAAATGCACTTAGTTGAGAAATGTGTTTTGACTGTACAACTAACTATATTCATAAATTGATGGGAGGTAAAAGAAAAAAAAAAAAAACAAACAAGCAAACAGCAGTCTCCTTTGTCTCATATAAAAAAACAAACAAGCAAACAGCAAGGAAATTGTAAGTGGAATAAAATAATATGGAAACTGACATTGTAACATAAGCATGAAGTGGTGTGAGAGGAAAATACATACAAAACTAAGTTGTAGAACTAATTTTTAAAATTACATCCCTATAGATTATAACCCATCATAGTTATCTAGATGAATAATTTGCCTGTTTTCTCTGCTCTTCCCATTCTGTAATGAAGTTGCATTCTCCAACTACACCAAGCAAAAGCTGGATTACACCACTCACCAGTGTTCTTTTTTTATAGAACAGAACTGAATTTGGAGTGAAACTTTGGGTATTGGAGTGATGCAATTAACAACTTCCCTTCATCACATGGAATTCATGCCCATGCAGTGCTGCACTAAGACAGCAGCACTTCTCCAGCTCCTGCCCCACACCTTGCTCTGGGGTTAGGATTTGCCTCGAGGTGTTGAGGTGCTGTTTTAAAAACATGTCAGCAGATGTGACCTGGAATCAATGAATGGAAGTCTCTGAGGCTCAGGTGCTTTGAAAAATATGACAGCAGGTACACTCACAATGTATACACATCCCCAAATGCCCCTGAAAATTGTCAGTGCTCAATGAGACACACTCACTGAGGTATGTTCACCTGTGTGTGTGCATTCAATGGACTGTAGCAGAAAAGTATCTCACTGCTCAGAGGACAGTTTATATGCATTTTCCTCTCCTCCCCTTGTTTTTCTCACCTGTTGAACCACAGCTCAGTCATGGACATGTCCCAGCACCTGGACTGTCCCCTTTGGTGGCTGTTCAGGGATGCTCAGCTTCCATAGGAGGCAGTTGCTTTGTCCTGAGAGGGAGGGAAGGCTGTAACACAGTTCAGAAGAAGGAAATGAGAAAGGTGTGAAAGACAAACCAGCTAAACTCTTTCAAAGGATTCTTAAGTACTTATCATAGAAACACAGAATGATTTGGAAGTGACCCTGAAAGATCATCTTGTTCCACCACCCCCTGCCATGGGCAAGGACATCTTCTGCTACTCCAGATTGCTCGGAGACACATCCAGCCTGGCCTGGATGCTTCCAAGGATGGAACATCCATAACTTCTCTAGGAAACCCATTTTAGTGCCTCACCACTCTCACAGTAAATAATTTTTTCCTTATGTGCAACCTACACCTACCCTTTTTCAGTTTATAAATCGTTGTCCTGTCACTACAGGCCCTGGTAAAAAGTCTCTTTTTTTACCAGCCTTGAAAGGTCCCTCTGAGATCTCCACAGAGCCCTCTCCAGGCTGAACAACCTCAACTCTCTCAGCCTGTGTTCAGAGGGGAGGTGTTCCAGCACTGACTGTTTTTGTGCACTTCTGGAGCTGCCCTAGGTCTCTGTTTTATGTTATCAGAAAACTGTAGATGGAATTTACCATGATAAGGTGAAAATCCAAGAAGCCCCCTAAAGAGTTGACTGCATCTGTGTATTGGCTTTTTTTTTTTCCTTAAAGAATACATATGTTTTTTTCTTTTGTAGAGTGAAATGCTCTTCTCCCACCCATCCCTCACCTCCCACCAACCACTGGGTGGCTTCTCTGGAGATAAAATACACAGAACTCTGGTGACTTCTTTACCTAAAGATCAGTCTGCTGAGTGTAGTATACACCCATGCAATCTTTTTTTAGGGCTTTCCCAACTGGGGAAAGCCTATCAGAGATATTTTTGTAATACTCATCTTGCCAAATATTTTAATAACCTGGTCTGTGTTACAAGAAGAGCACTTGGAGCTGGAAATTTCCTGTCATCTCCTTTTCCTTTCCAGAAATAGATAAATAATTTCTCTGGAATGAAAAATTTGTGCTGATTCCCACCTTTGCACTACTTACACTTGTGTTACAAGATAATCTCCAAAAAATGGCAAGATTTTTGATGTAATGAGAACTGAAATCTATAGCTCTGTCATTTCACTTCTTCCTCAGGATTCACTTTTAGTCAACTAGTGAAACATTTCTATTTAGCTGTCAGAAAGGCAAGATTATCTAGCATGAGCTGGCTCTTGAGGGGGTCTGAGTTCCAGGTTCACATGGAGGAGGTGTGAGAAATTGGACTTTGTGGCATCTGTTGCTCTGTACTTTCCCCAGGTGTCGTTCTCCTTCCCTGGGACCTTCCTCTGTCCCTGCATTAATTTGGTGGGTACAGTTCCCTCTAAAAGCAGCAATGAGCTACCAAGAATAAAATTAGATTTTAAGACAGGAAAGTTGTTTTATATGCCTTGTTATAGGGATTGGCTTGTACATCTATTGCTGTGTAGGTTTTGTGGTTTGTTTTTTAATTAATCTAATATAAATCTGTCAAAACCAAGACACCAGGTTTGTCTGGAGCCTACTTGTGCCACAGATTTTTTTTTCCAAACTCCACCACCACTTGTAATAGAAACTGCAGTGACTCAGTTTGGGAAAACCCTCCTGTGCAGCTGTTTGCCCTCTTTCTAGTCTTGTCACTCTTGCACTTGACTTCTTCACTACCTGCAGCCTGGACCTGGGGACCCCTTGCCTTCCCTTTTAGCTGCTGTTACCTCTGCCAGTTTGTGAACAGTGACAACTGAGAGCCTGAGAAGTTACCTGGAGCTCCCTTTCTGCCTGGATGCTGAATGTCTCCAGCCTTTGCTCTTGCTCAGGTGACATTCTGAGGCAGCAAGTGTGATTTGACTGTTTTCAGCCTAGTGTTAGTCCTCTGAATTTCACTAAACTGAGACTCCCTGTTCAGTCACTTCTGTCAGTGTGCCACTTTAATGGCTAAGGAAAAGCAAAAAGATAAGAGTAGAAATAAAGGCAAATCAGTGCTCAGTGAGAAATTTAGTTGGAAATGCCTTTTTTGGTGGCCTCACTTTCCATTTTGCAGTCTAAGCCCACCCCAGCTGTGAGCCAGCACCGGGGAGAGCATTACACAACTGGGAACCCCCTCAGTCTGGAGTTTTTCCTCTCTGTCACTTATAACAAAGAAAAAAAACCACCCAAATCCCCAAGTCAAATCCACACCGTTTCTTTTTCATTTTCCCCCATGGAAACATAATCTGAAGCAAGTGTAAAAGACCTTAGCCAAACCCCATAGCCCAAATACTGCAATTGTAGCACTTTCTTGTTCAGTATAGAACATTTGATCTCTTGCTTACCTCTGTGGAATCTCCCTGTGTCCCCTCTGCATGTGCTGAGATCCAAACGTGCTGCTGCAAGGAGCTCCTGCAGTGAATGAGGAAGTGCTGGAGCAGGGCAGGATATGAGCAGTGACTCAGAAATCAGGGGCTGTTTCTCCAGCCAAGCTGAAGAATAAATGGAAATATTGTCGGCTCTCACCATAGCATTGCAGCTGACGTAAGGTCTTGCAAGCTATCACTTTACCAATAGAAAAAGTTCAGCATCCACCTTTGATCCTTTCCCAGAATTTAGCTATTTATGATAATGCAGCCTTCAGGTATTGTAGTTCCTTCTAGGAGGACTGCCTACCTTTTGTCTTGCAGTTAAACATTTCTTTGCATCAATTTGCTACTTGAAAATGTTCAGAACAAGGGTTTTGCCAGTGTTTCTGAAACAACTCTTGTCTCTCAGCTTAAGCAGGCACTTGAGACTTTGCTTAGTACTTTCTACTGAGGAAAAAAAAAAATTAAAAACTTTTATCTTACAATTAGTTGTGACTGATGTTAATGTATTTGGTTTCCTGTACAGCTGAGCACAGAGGCTACTCCTTGCACTTTATAAGCATGGCTTTCTCTACAATGCCAAAAAAAGCTGTTTCTTTATTTGCTCTGCAATCAAGCACTGCTTTTTCCTGGCTCTCTGCTTTTGATGTGTGGGCACTGAGCAATATTTAGCCCTTTTGTTTTCAGCCAGCCATGGCAGAAGCCTTTCTTTTTCTCCTTGAGAGCTCTTGCATCTCACAGAGCATAATCTGGCATAGTCTGCTGCTGCATTTCATAAAGAAATTTATGTTTTTCTTTCAATGGGCATTTGCTGACAAGGGCATTTCTTTACTAGGGTGGGGTGGTTTTTTTGCACATAGTTGCTTAATTGCACAATTCAGCAATTGTGGAATAATATATTTGGTGTATTCTGTTCAACACTTATTCAAACTGCTAGTTTCTGGGTAGTCTCTCTTGCATTTAATTGAATCCTTCTGACATCTCCCTTTGTTTTCTTTACAGATGTATACACATACTTCTTAATGCACTATTAGTGTTGAACTTTATGTTATGTAAACATGCCATAAAAGGCATACCCCATTGATTTGGATTATTAGTAAAAAGTATTAAATAATATTTACTTATAAAAATAAACAGTAGTAGTACAAACACTGTTTTCATTCATCTCAGCTCCTCCTCTCCTCCTCTGCTTGGATTAAGTGGAGAGCTTGCTATTTCATCATGCTGGAAGAATTTAAATATTAGCATGTGACACTGATACAAAAAAAATACTTAAACTTTAGAATAACCCCGTTTGTTTTTATTTTTGGGGTTGTTTTTTGTTTTGTTTTATATTAAGCTAGAAGTTAAATAATTGAAAAAAGTCTAGAAAATCGTATTTCGTTATACTAGAAAACAAACAAAGCCACCCACACTCTATTTAACTGTTTTAAAAGTGAGACTTAGTAAATCAATCAGCTTCATGGTAGTATTTCAGCAATATGTAATTTCTCAGGGCTGTTATGGAGTTGCTCACTCTCTCCTGTGGCAGGCCTGTTTGTTTTTATTTTTTGGGGTTGTTTTTTTGTTTTGTTTTATATTAAGCTAGAAGTTAAATAATTGAAAAAAGTCTAGAAAATCGTATTTCGTTATACTAGAAAACAAACAAAGCCACCCACACTCTATTTAACTGTTTTAAAAGTGAGACTTAGTAAATCAATCAGCTTCATGGTAGTATTTCAGCAATATGTAATTTCTCAGGGCTGTTATGGAGTTGCTCACTCTCTCCTGTGGCAGTGATAATCCAGAGTATTTCCTGAAGCACTTCACTTTTGGAAAGCTTTGAATGCCTGATGCAACTCATATTTAGATGGATGGAAGACAAAGCAAGGATGGAAGGATGTAAGACTGAAAATAACATCTAGAAACTTAGAAGTTTATTCCTCAATAAACTTCTGAGTTTCTAGAAGTTATTTTCTCTCTAGCACTAAAACACAGAAGTGGAAGGCTTCCAAGGCTAAAATTCCTGATGAAGTACCAAAACCATCTATGGCTGCACTAATGTCAAGAGAAAGTCATATTTGTGGGTTTTTTTTCCCCCTCATGCTCTTCTGAGAGCTACTCTTCTGGAAGATGCTAATGCTACTCTGAGAGCTGTGCAGTAATGTCAAGAGAAAGTCATATTTGTGGGGTTTTTTTTTCCCCCTCATGCTCTTCTGAGAGCTACTCTTCTGGAAGATGCTAATGCTACTCTGAGAGCTCCTCTCACAACAGCAGGAGTATTGTCCAAGTTAACTCAGTTGCTGGAATCTGACTCTGAGGTGCCCTGTCCTGCTCCAGATAAAAGAAAATCACTCCATAACAAAGTATAAGGATGTGACCTTAATGCTTCATAGGCTAATTCCTTCTTTACATGCTTTGAACAAGCCCAAATTTAAACTATCTGCTGGAGTAGTTCCCCTGTGTGTCCACTGTTTTCAGCAGCCTTTTCCACTTCATCCCTTTAAACTCCTATGTCTTTAAACACAGGTTTTTCTTGTGTTTTGTCTTCCAAGTGCCCTGCCTTGGTGATTAAATACCACCTGGCAAAAACCCTCATGGGGATGGAAAGGTTACTGTGTTCCAGCTTTGTGCTTAGGTACCTCTGTGTCTTCTATTATTTTTTCATGTTATTGCTGTCCTCCTGTCTTGCAGGAGGAGGTGGCAGATGTGGATCACTAATGCATTCTTTCAGAGACTCTCAGCTTACAAAAATACAGGAGCCACAGACACTTGTGGTCATTTAATGGTCGGGATGAAGGCTGTGGGTCTGGTGGGCACAGCCATACAGTTTTTACTCAATTTGATTTTCAGTGATAAACACAAAGGAGTCATACTGATCTGTGGTGACTGCTCACCAGGATAAACCTTTCCAGTGTGTGGTTGAGCTTTGGTTTGGAGTTGGTTTTTTGTTGGGGATGACTTTTTTCCCAGGCTCATCAATGGCTTGTGACAGAAGTGAGGTGCTGTGGTTGCTCAGTGTTCCACTGTGCTACTCTGAGTGTAGTCAAACGTGGAAGAAAATTAAGACCTGGCAGCAGTGCAATACTGGCTTATAATTGTTTATCTTGACAGAAAGAAAAGGCTGAAAGAAATATTTTTCTCTTCCTACCCTTCCTGTTCTTTCTACATTATCCTATTAAACTTAGCATGGGTTGAGCGACCTGAAGGAGACTGCTGTTATGGCTGTAAGCTTTCAAAATCCACTCATAATTTTTCCACAGTCACAGAGTGGTTGAGCTTGGAAGTGACCTCTGGAAGTGATCTACTTCTGCCCTCCTGCTCAAGCCAGGCCACCTGCTTGATCTTCAGACAGAGCCTCCTGTGTGTGCCCATTTCCTCTGGGCACTACTGGGGAGAGCCTGGCTCTGCCCTCTTTGCACCCTCCCTGGAGGTATTTCCATGCACTGATGAAATCCCACCTGAGCCTGCTCTGCCCCATCTCTCTCAGCCTTTCCTCACAGAAGACACACTCCAGTCTCTTCATCATCTTTGTGGCCCTTCACTCTCTCCCCTTTAGACTGATATATTTGTATGTTGTTTGGGTGAGCCCAGAACTCCAGAAGTTGCCCTCATTAGTGCTGAGGAGAGGGAAGGGATCACCTCCCTCAACCTGCAGCCAATATTTTGCCTAGTGCAGCTCAGGATGCCTTTAACCTTCTTTGCCACAAGGATACAATGCTGACTTGTGTCCAACATGGATCCTTTTTCTTTCTCTTCTTGAAGACAGGGGTGATGTTTGTTCTCCTCTGCTCCTCTGGCACTGCTCACAGCAGCCATCATCCATCAAGGATTATCCAGAGTGGCATTGCAATGATATCTGCCAGCTCCCTCAGCACTCATTGGTGCATCCCATCAAAACCTTCAATGGATCAAATTCCAGGTGGATTTTGGCTTTTTAAACCATGTTTCTGCATGCTCAGACAGTGTCTCTGTTCCTTCCATGTTATCCACCCCTGCTCCACCTTTTGCATGCTTTTTTTTTGTGCCTGAGTTTTGTCAGGATCTCCTTGTTCATCCATGCAGGCCTCTTGGTATGTATTTTTGTTTGTTTGTTTGTTTGGGTTTTTTTGGTGGGTTTTTTTTTTTTTTTTTTTTTTTGGGTTGGGGGTTTTTTTTGGTTTTTTTTTTTGTTTTTTTTTTTTTTTTTTTTTTTTTCTTCCTACACATTGCAATGAAGCAAGCACAGAACAAAACTTTGTTGAAACAAGCTACCAAGCCAATGCAAATCCTTGAGCTGGCTCACTTTCTACAGTGCTTAATGTCCATTGCTTAATGTCTTCTTGGTTTTCAGCCCCTGGGGGCTCCTCACTTCAGTGTTTGGAGATGTTCACATAATCAGTACCTTTGTCATGCTGCTTTTAGGGTGTATAAATGTACTTTCTCCCCTCTATTTGCTATATCCTGTATATTTGCTAAAAGGTTTCCAATTAAAGCAAAATACAGCCTGCTTTTCCACAGAACACAACTCCCTTTTTTTTAACCAAACACAGCTGCCCACACATCTGCTAATTCAAACACTGTGAATCAGATGCTTTCCAAAATCTGACTGTTTTCATCATCTATAAGTGAATTGATGGAAGAATGAATAGCTTAAGTATTTTAATTTCTGGAATATAAATTTGAATTCAACTAAGTACTGGTGCAGACCGGTCAAGGGACTTGTGTGTTTTCATTTGGTGCTATTATAGCATGTTGCAACCTTGCAATATTCCTTTTTCTAGTTGTATATTTGTATATACAACTATATATATATGTAATGACTAGGGCAGGAGATCTTTCTCCTTTTTAATGCCTTTATTAAAAAGAATCAGCTCAAGTGGGGAGAACTGATGGGTCGCGCCCACGCTGCCACTGCTCCCAGGAGTGGCTGATGGGGGTCGCGCCCACGCTGCCACTGCTCCCAGGAGTGGCACGGAGGAGGAGGATGATGATGCAGCTGTGTCCCTGGTCTGCAGGCAGAGCTAGGGCTTCTGTCCTCATGGGAAAGTAGGAGATTCCACTTTTTCAGTCTAACATTTCAGGTCCTCTCTCTAGTTAATATCCGGTTAGGGTGAGAAGTACAAAGGATCTTAGCAGATACCGGATTAAGTTCCTCACCTTTAGGCATCACTTAGGTCTCTTAATTCCATGTTGGCTCGTTGTTGTTAGGGTTTTTTTCCTGGAACATTGCAAAATCTGGTGAAATGCATTCTCATCTGCGTAGGAGCTCTGATGTCACTCCCTTTCCCTGCTACCTGCAGGGTCTGGTGTCACTCCCTGGCAATCTGCCAGGCTGATCACCGACCATAAACAGGTAATTGAAGAAGAACTATCAGCAATAGGTGACTGCAACATGAAGGTAACCTTCAATTCAACAGCAACTGGTTAAACTTTTTTTAACTCTGTAACCTTAAAAAAAAATGGACAACTTTTTACTCATAACATATATATGTATATCCTCTCTGCTTGTGTTTGTTATCCAAATGGTTTCTAAGCCTGCAGGCAGAGTTCTCCAAAAAAGTGAGTCTTTTTTTGGCTCTTGTTCATCTCATATTGGTGATCGTAGCTGGTATTATTAATAAATGTGAGTTTTTCTCTTTGCCCTGCCCCCCATTTTGTTATCAGATGAACCAAATAACACAGACAAGCTCTCCTCAGAAGGAAAATGCAAACTCCATTTGTCATTCTGAGCAGAAGACAGCAAGGTTGTTTGGGTAAGGCAGTACAGACCAGCTATATCTTGTCATGCTCATCTTCTCTACTTCCTGTTGATAAACCTTAATCCTTCTCCAGTTCAGGTGGAAATCAAAAGACTGTTCAAATGAGGCTAGTGAGCACCTGAATCTGTGTGCTTTATTTGTCATTTTGGATTTGGCTGCTGAGTGAGGCTTTCCAGCCCTGGTTGTGGCTGGTTTCCCTTGTTTCCATGTTTTTAGCTAATATCTTATGTGGTTAGGACTCTTATCTCAGGGTGTGGGCAGATGAGAGATATGAAAAATTAATGAGTTTTCATGCTGGCTTTTGAACCACTTGAGCAACAGTGGAAGAGCTTTCATGGTGCAGCCATAGTAGCAAAAATTGAAGCAGCATGTTGAATTGCACAGGGAGAGGTGACAGCCAGCAGCGTTGCTGTCCAAGAGATGTGTAAGTCCTGGCATGGGAGATGCTTGGCAAGAAATCTGCATCTGTTAGTGAGGCCTAATGACCTGAACACCCAGTACAATGGGAACAAAAATTCAGCTTGACTGTGAGAAAGGAACAAATGTGAACTGATTTTTGCTACTACTTTTGTCAGTCTGATCCTTTAAGTAATAAAGCTTTTGGGCCAATCAATTAGCTGTTTGTTTCTCCCTGAAGTGAACCCCCCCCATTTTTCAGGGTACCCTGCAGTGGGTGGCTGCCCAAGGGCTCAGGATCTCAGACACTCAAGAGAGAGATTTGTACTTTTCTGTAAAGGTGTTAATGGTTCTATTTGCCACAAGGTTTCTGGATTTTCCTCGGGAATAGCAGCAAGCACTGGGAGGTGTTGGAAGGGTAATTTGCTCCATGTATGGTTGCTTTTCTCCCAGCATAAGCAAGACATAAAATAGACTACTTCAGTTGGGTAGGACCTGCTTTAATCAGGTGGAGTTAAATACCTTTGGAAAGGTATTTAACGTTCCAACAAGCTCATTTGCAACTATGATAGTATTTGGGGGTGTAACTGGGTTCCTCTCTGAGCCTGTGAATTGTGTAAGCCAGGCATTGATACCTGGGGGAGGTTCAGCACAGTCCCTGCAATGCCATCTGCAGCTCTTCAGGGATGCAATTGCTCAGGCCAAGGCTAAATATAGGAAAGGTTCTTCCATTTAGGCATGGCAGGGATACCACGAGATCCAAGAGCAAAAAAAAACCCTCCCACTTGGTTTATGCTGTCAGAGCTATGGTCTGTGCTATCCTGTGTGAGCTTTGTCCAGCCTGATGCATTCATTTCTGAGCACAACTGCAGATCCAGCCACTCTTGCTATGTTTTGTAGAGGGTTTTTTGTCTCTGAAGGGTTATGTGTTAATGTAAATGTTAGCAAGCAATAAAAGTGCCCATTCTGCAGTTATTATCTGCAGTGCTTTACCCCTGGCCTAGCAGAAGTTGGTCTAATAGTGGGGAAATGGTTTAGTTCACCTGCTGAGCTGTGAGTATCCAAAGGCCCTTAAGGTAACACCTTCCCTGTGGCTGTGACCCACAGGGACAGCAAGGTGAGCAGGGACTTTGTGATGGGAGAGGTTTATAGCAGCAACTCTTCAGATCTTGGAACTCACCTGAGCCTAAAAATCAATATTTATTTCTAAATTTTGTGAGAGAAAGCACAATTTTTCCAAGTGTGAAAGTTCAGGCAGGCCATAATAGCTTTCTGTGTAATTAGGTTGCTGGTTCTGCCAACGTGTGGGCAGCAGCACCTCAAGAAGGCAGAAAATAATCTGTGCTGTCTTGGCAGTGAACAGGGACATGAGCTTTGACGTGTTGGGGTGTGGAGGAGATAGGAATACCAATATTCCCTCCCAAAAAACAAACAGTCTGAATGAAAGCAGTGGCATTCCAGATGTGTTTGCATCCAGTCTGTGACAGTCCTGCCACTCAGACAAGGATGTTTTGGGAGCCATGTGCTTTCTTGCTTATCTCCTTGCAAAATTTGCTGCTGAATTGCACTTTATCTCTGTTCAAATACACTTTTGCATGTGGCTGCTTTTTGCTCACCTCTCAACCGTGCTGACTGCTTGCATGGAGCTTCCAGCTGATAGGACATATCAGAGATATGCTATACAAGTGTTTATTGCCAGGCTGGGTGCTCCATCCCATCACCTGGCAGTTGTCGTGGATTGGCCGGAAATGTGTTTCTAGGAAAGTCTAAGTCCGGCCAATCAGTGGCCAAATTCAAAATTGGCATTTGATGTGGCCACTAAGAGTCTGGATACGCCTCTGAGAACACACGGGGGTTAAAAGCAGGAGATTCCCAGAGAACTTCCTCTTTGGGAATCCGGCGTGGCAGGTGAGCTGGTCTCACCTCCTCCTCCCCCTGCCCAGCGCAGAGATTAGGATTATAGCTTGCTTTGTAAAAGCTGCAGTGAGAGATCAGGAGCATTGCTGGGCTGTAAAGCCAGGCCTGTGTAGGAGGGGTTCAGGGTCCATTGCCACCTTCACAGCCAGCTCCTCACCTGGCTTCTGCCTAGGTGCAAAAGTTCAGTGCTTCCCTCCTTGCTGTTTGCTGCAGCATTGCCTGGAGACTAAACCAAACAATTCCTCTCCTGTCCTGCCCTTCAACCACACCCCAAACCTTCTGAAAAATATTCCAACAGGAGCACACCTATTGTGCCTGGGATCCCTCATGGCTGTAGGGTGCTTGAGCCTGAGCGCTGGGAACACTAAAACCAGTTTTAATGCAAAAGTTGATGAAGTATAAAATGGAAGAGGTATTTGACACATGGATTATGTACTAATGCAGATAATGTTTCCCAAGACTCGAAGGTCTACTGATGCAATAAATGCAGCCACAGAATCTGGTGGATTCCTTTGGCCAAGTTTTCTGTTTCTGAGGAACCATTTTTTGACTTTGTTTAGAAATAATTTTCTACCCAGATTATGTTGTGATGCAGTAGGAATTGCTCAAAAATGAAGCTAAGACACATTATATGAAGCTGGTCTGCACTTGCCACATTGCCAAAAATGCTGATGAAAGGCACTGGCTCACTCTGTGCATGCCTGGTGGTTTTGTGGTTAATCATTCCAGCTGGCCAGAGTATATGTTTGTTAATGGGAGCTCTTCTTTAAGGGTTATTTAAAATAAAAATGAATTAAAACCAGTCAATTTCCCCCACAAGGTTTCATCTCTTGAGGACTGGCAAATTGTTACTGCTCTGGAGCAGATTAAAAGATTTTATTTTTATTCCTCCTTTCTTTTTTGCTCCTCCTCTCAGCTGGATCAAACTGTCCCATACATAACAGCGTGGGCAGGCAGCTATCTGCCCCATGGTAGTCATGAGAAATGCAACTTCAAATAATAAACAGATAATGTGAAATTAAACAGAACGGTTGTGTGAAGTTTGGATGTTATTTATTTATGTGTTTAATTTTATATTCTTTTAATTTTTCCTGCTCAAAGGCACTTACCCCTCAGCACTGGGGTGTGCCCAGGACTCCTAATGGGATCCCCACCTGCTAAGAAGAGACCTGGCACCAAGGCTCACCCTGTCAGAGATTTCCCTGTCTCCAAAGCCACTTCCTCAGCTTCTCCAGTCCTTCAGAGCATGCTTTCTGTGCCAGCTGGTGCCAGGAGTGCAGGAGACCTTCCTGGGGTGGTGTCCCTCTGTCCCACCCTGTGCAGAATCAGTCAATAAATCTCCTGGAAAGTGTGAGCACTATCTGGCCAGCCCTGCTGCCTTGTTCAGTAGGTCAGGAGCCAGGACAGGGCTGGATTTTTCTCATGGTTTTGATAAGAGAATTCAATAATATATCTTGAATAAGATAGCAATCCTCTGTGCTGCAGATACAGCCAGATGGAAATATGGGCACACCCAGACTTAGTTCATGAGGGCAGGGAAAACCAAACCAAAGGCTTTCAAAGACCAGGTTTATGATAGGACTTGCAGTCCTTTGCTGACGCAGAGTTTAATCACACTGATCTGAGCTGGTTAATAAAACTTCCAACAAGGTGATAAAGATATTTCATGTTTGCCTACTCTTATAAAATTAGCTACAGTTCAGGCATTTTGCACCTTTATTCCATGACCTATTTTTAGTCACAGTAACTGTGATAACTGCGGTGGTGATGCATTTTAAAAGCTAGGTAGCACAGTAATGGTAGGTCTGATTGATAGAGAGATGAATTGAGAGGTGTAGAGTTGCTTCTAGTCCAGCATGATGTTGTGGGACATTTGTTTTTGCAGGCAAATCTGATCTTGTTTCGAAACTGCAGTCTCAGCTGTGTAAGAGGGATGACATGTGACAGCACTGACCTGGCAGAAGAAATTAAGAAAAAAATATTTTCAGTCACTCCCTGTCCACATTATGGCTGTGTTACTGTTGCTTCTTACTGAGATTCTTTAAAGATTTCCAGTTTGAATGAGAGATATCTTTTCCCTCCTTCTAAACTTTTTTAGTGGTGATTATTTTTTTTTGTGCGGTGTAATCTCATTCAAAATTAGCAAACAGCTTCTGTTGACTTATGATGTCTACTGGGGTGGATGCTGCAAAAAAGTAGACTTTCCAGTCCAGCAAGTGGGAAAAGGTCTCTGCAAGCTGGAGATAGGAGTGTAAGCACCAAGTCAGCTACAGGCAGCCTTGTGTGACTCTGAGCACGACTCTGTGTCCAGTCATCCAAAGCAGAACTTCTTGGAATTACAGAAAAACAAATAAGTAATTTATTAGTACATTTTTGGGACTTATTTTGGGCAAGTTCAAAGGTCAGCCTAAGCATCTTTGATATATGAGTATCTATCCCTACATAGCAGTTTTCTGTGCCAGACTGAAATGGGAGACAGGCTCTTTCCTAACAATGTGCAAACAAAGAGTTTGTGATTAACAGCAATGTCACGAGCAGCTGCCAAGGGCTTGCATTTGACATCAGGGAGCATGGCTCAGATGCACTAATTATGCTAAGTGGTGCTGATAACACAGGAAATGTTGGAAGCATTTTTCCTGTGTTGGAAGGTAATAGTACAAACTGACCTGTTGTCACTTAAGTGCATCCTGAGAGATGAATGGCATAGAAGTCACTGCTCTGTAATTCCCTGGGGTGCCAGATGCAGAGGAGATCACCTCCAAGAACATGTGGGGTGTCTTTTATAAACATAGAATGGCTGAGTTGGGAAGGGACCACAGTTGGTCATCAAGTCCAACCTCTCTGCACCTGGAACACATTACTTAGAATTGTGTCCAGACAGCTTTTGAGCATCTCCAGGGAAGATCTCCACAGTCTCTCTGGGCCTCCTGTTCCAGTGCTCAGCCACCCTCACCAAAAATTTTCTTCATTTTCAGGTGGGACTTTCTGTCCACCAGTTTCTGCCCATTCCTCTTGTCCCATTTGTCAGCACCACAGAGCAGAGCCTGCTCCCTGCTCTGACCCCTCCCTGCAGACAATGACAGACATGGCTGAAGTCCCCTCTCAGTTGTCTCTTCTTGGGGCTGAGCAGGCCCACCTCTCTCAGCGTGTCCTCATCACTGAGGT
Organism: Passer montanus; assembly: GCF_014805655.1. Lineage (NCBI taxonomy): Eukaryota > Metazoa > Chordata > Aves > Passeriformes > Passeridae > Passer > Passer montanus. The sequence continues at coordinate 3,769,292 of NW_024372036.1, forward strand.
GCTCCAGTCCCCCCATCACCTTTGTACCCTTGTTCCAGACTTGCTCCAGGAGTTCCACAGTGATCCTCAAGTGAGGACCAGATTACAATGATTCCATCCCATGTCATATCGTGGAGGTGCTGAAGGCCCTAATTCACATATTGAGAGGAAAAGTCCCAAAAGCCTCACAGCTATGGGGGTGTTTTCCCCCTGTGGAGTTAGGCTGTACTCACTTATTCTTTAGAGCAGTTTCTCTTCCTCTGGAAAACAGAGAGGTTGGAGAAATTACACTTGGGGTAATATTACCTTTTGTGTGTGTTTGCTACAAATATAAGAAAGATTCACTCTGCAAGATGTAAAAGCAACAAATAAGTTTTCTTTGATGTAGCCAAACAGCTACTGAGAGCAGATGTTGGAGTCAGGGTAGCTGGAAAAACGGGAATGCTTTTTTGAGCAAAAGAGATTCTTCAGCTTTCACAGGTAAAACAATTTAAATAGTGAATCTGACAACAGGACAGATGGATCCAGATCACTAAGTAGCAACACATGTTTTCTCTTGGGGCTTTCCACTTGTGGTTTACCAGCCATGCCACAACAAAACTCTTTCCCTTTTCTGTGAAAGTGAGTCCATTTATTAGTCTTCCTCCAAAGCTGCATCAACTGTTGCTTTCTTGTGTTTAAGTGAGCTGCTGTCTTCAATGAAGGCAGAGGGATGCTGGTGCTCCTGTGCAAGACTGGTCTGGGGGGAGTGCAATGAGCTGGTTTCAGTTCTGGAAGCAGGAGTGTGTGCTGTACCTTTGCTCTGCTTGGGGTTGTGGAGTTGGGTGAGAAAGGGATGAATCAGCCCAGGCTTAGTGCTGCCTTCAGGCTGCTGCCTGGCTTTTGTGGAGTTTGTTGTGCTGTTGGAGGGATTTTGTTGTGTGAGCCAAAAGAAAGCAAAGGTGGTCAGCTCTGTGTTGTGTTTGTCTCCCCTTATCTGAGGCTTTTGAAAAGGAGCACTGAGGGATGTGGCTAAAATAAAACTCACTTTGGGGGGAGGCAATGGCTTGGATTGACTTGTCTCTGTGTGTTGGTAGATTTAGTCAAACATCTAGAAGAATGAATAGATTTTATTTAAAATATAAACATGGCAAGTGAAGACAAAAAACTGTTGTTACAAAATTCCCAAATCCTTTGAATGTCATCTAGGATTTGCTGACCTCCAGGAATAGCTGCAACCCTAATCTAAATGAAAGCACAGATTTTGCAAGAAAAGGCTTTTGTATTTAGGTGTATCCCTGAAGTAGCCCAGAAGTAAGAAAACCACTCTAAATTTGTTTCAATACCATATTGCAGAGTCACTGCTAGGTCATTTATATCTTTGAACCGTTACAGTTGCAGAATATAAAAGTGGAAAGCGCAGCAACTCAGCTGGGAGCTTCCCTGGGGGTATTGCTTTGACAAAAAATAACTGCTGCACTATTGCCAAATGGTCCTGCTTCCACATGATGTGAGCACAACAGAATTTTCACTCGGCTGGAAATTGAAAGCTGATCTTCATATGAAAAATCAGTGTCTGAGCTCACAGTTGCTACTGGACACAGAACTCTTACACACAGAGCAAGAACAAACAAGGCTCTGATTTATTCACAAAAATCATAAAATTTTAGTCTAGCAACTGGTGTAGGAGAGGTCAAGTGTTTCCAGAGCTCAATTTAAAATAACAATCTCCATCTGCCCATGACAAGATGGGGAAGCTGTCCCATTTGGGAAAGATAGCTAGTAAAAATTCCTCCTCCTTCAAAATTTCATATTATCAGCAAATTTTACTGTTTTGCTATTTTCAGCCAGTCAGTTTGGCTGACTTGGGGCTGAAACAGCAAGGCACATGCACTGGCACAAGGAAAATGCAGCTCTTGGCTTTCTGGGCATTCATGGACAGCACACTGATAGAATGTGTTTTTTGTTCTTTTTTGTTTTGTTGGGTGTGTGCAAGGATGAGACACAAGCACAAGTCCAGTTTAAAACATTCAGTTTAAAATCCTCCCTGGAAGCCACAGGAAGGTGCTTAAATAAAGATTCAGTTGAATCAAGCAGAGCTCAACCACAGTTTTTGTTCCATCCTGAGAAGGGTAAGTCCAGGTAACATGACATTCACATAGCAGAGAGCACTATTTTTAATTGTGCTCTTTTAAAAAACACAGCCTGTTTTTTTCTCACAGCTGGCTCCTGTTGAAAGTGGAAGTCCCCTTTTTAGGTGGAATATTTGGTAAAAACCAAAATATTGCTATCAAGGCTTAAAGAAGGCACCTTCCCTTATGATACCAAATTCAGTATTTGACCCCATTAGAGCAACTCCTGTTTTTGGAGGACTGGGTCAAAGTGTTCTGCCTGGTTCTGTACACAGTAGCAGTTGGTGAAAAGAGACAATGAAAGGATTGTAGTCTAGACAGAGAAACATGGAAGAGGTCACAAATCTCACTCTGCAGAGCCCTTCAGTTTTCTTTCTTGGTTTTAGCTGCCTTTCTTCCCATGCAGTAGCCATCCTCAGGGTAAGGTGACAGCAAGAACATCCCATGCTCCTGAATGTGGCTGCTCCTGACAGTCCTCAAGGATTGTGGTGAGAGGCTGGACAGTCACCAGCTTCCAGTGGTCTGGCACAGAGCAGCTGAGTCCCAGGCTTTCTGCTTTCCCCAGTACAGGTGTCCAAATCACTGACAATCACAGAGGACTGTCCAAAGTGCTGAGCTGGAGTGCTGACACAGCTGTTCTGTGGACACAGTCAGTGGCTGGAATGAAAATCCAGCAGATTTTCCTCTCTCTTGTGCTCTAGAAGCTTTTATTTAATTTTTTTTTTGCCATCTCTCTTGGCAGAAGTCTGTCACTTGTATTATAAACAATGCTGCCACTGAGGGAGTGATGCTTCTCTTGACACATCTCCAGCTGCCCAAATTGTTGGCAGACCTTCCATTTAGGCAGGTGCTGTAAGAACAAAAGAACTTATTTTAATAAAAAATAGACAAAAAAAACTTCTCCAGAAATAATCATTCATATGTAACCAGTGGAAAAAGCTTCAAAGCTATGGAAAAGACTTTCATGCTGCTGAGAGAGAACTGAATGGGGAGAAGTCCTGCCTGGATACCCAAGACACTTTTTATTTTAATAAAAAATAGACAAAAAACTTCCCCAGAAATAATAATTCATATGTAACCAGTGGAAAAAGCTTCAAAGCTATGGAAAAGACTTTCATGCTGCTGAGAGAGAACTGATGGGGAGAAGTCCTGCCTGGATACCCAAGACACTTGGGGATTTCTGTCCTCATGCCACAGTTGGAAGTGCCTCTCTGTGCAAATGGGAAAAGTGGCCTCCCTTGTGAAGGGATGTCAGTGTCACCTTGGGTTCATTTAAAACTATTTCAGAGAATGAGATGTACAAAGCCTCTCTGTGGCCAAGGGAAAACAGCTTCCCCTGGGTCCTCTAGGGAAATGAAGGAATTCCTTCAGGTAATAGTCCAGAACTGCTCCAGCACTGAATTTCTCCTCACCAGAGCTTCCTCCCCCACTGACTGGAATGGGTAATTCCAGATTAGTCTGGAAGGACTAATCCCACCAGGATGGAGTTACTCTTCTTTGCAATCTGCCTTCCTCCCAGTTTCCAAACTCTTTTTTGCCTTTGTAACAGCAAAGTTAGTTTCAGTAATCTCATTTTGGTTTGCAGTATTCAGGATCCTCACTGCCATGAAACAACCTGGCCTTCTTCATACAGCAGTACTGAAAAGCAAAATGCTGTGGCAGAGCATTCCCCTGGATGCACCTCCCCAGGGCCTTATCCCCCATCTAGCACCCACAACAAGATTGAAAATACCACGTAAGGATTGAATTAGACTGGAATTTCTCCTAAAGCTCATCTTTTGTTCTAAGGTAGTACCAGCTTGATTTCTAAATAATTCCTGACAGATACTGGTTTTCTCTTTTGTTAAGAAATCACAAAGCAGCAAACCTGGACTGATGGAGGCTTGATAGCCTGGACAAACTCTGCCTCAGTGCTCAACTATCATTACCCTTAGACAATCTCTTCTAACATCTGGCTTAAATCTCCTTTGTTTAAGTCTGCTGTGCCTTAACTGCAGTGTCAGCTGGGTTAGCAAAATAAATAACTTGTCCCTTCCTCTCAAAAGACACTCTGAAGAGGGTTGTTATTGTGTCCTTAATCCGCCTGGCCTTCTCCAGCCTAAACACACATAACCCATCTCTCACCAGAGATCACATTCCCTGGACCAGTTTCATTTCTCTGGTATTAATCCAAGTTTCCCTTAAATTGGGGTGCCCAAAACATGGCCCTCAGAGGTGGGACACCTTCTGTCATCAGTGAGCCACCAAAGAGGAGGTGCTGTCCCACCTCCTCTTCCACAAGTTGAGTGGAGAAATGACAACGAAAAGACAGCATCTGAAAGGTGCCTTTGGTTTGTTCTTAATGAACAAATCATGCTACAGCAGCCTTCAAGACAAACAAGATAAATATTTACTCTTATTTATGTCACAGAGGTTTTTTTACTAATGGGCTAAGTCCAGGGATCAGACCAAGAAGGGCCTGGTATAAGTCAGTCTGGAGAAGAAAAAGTTGACCTTAAATGAGCTGCTTGTGTTACGTCAATGCAGTTCCTAGGAACAAAAAGGAGAAAATGTCTCTTTATTTTAAAGAGAAAATCCATCCTCCTCCATAGATTATACTCTGCAGGAGGGAATGCAATGGCTGTTGATGTTTATCAACCACAAATGTTGGGGATCAGGCTATGGCCTGAAAAATAACTGACCATTAACCCAGTTCCTATGATGGTCAAAGAAGTTCCAAGAAAAGTAAAACCTTTTTTTACAGGTTTATTTATTTAAGGGTTATTTTGCTTCTGCTTGATACTATGAATTGTGTACATTCACAGCATCTGCTACAGCAAACCATGCTTTAACTAGTACAGTTTTAGTGAAACCACAATATTTCCTGCCTGTTCTGCAGAGACACACAGGCAACAGTGATTAGATTCAGTAGAAGCTACCAAATGAGATATCAAATAGGCAGATATTTCACCCTGTACTCTTGCAAGTCCTCTGTCCAATTTTTTTTCCCAAATCTGTCATTTTTCTCACTCAATTTTCATTTTTTCCCTACTATAAATAACAAATGAATTTGTAAACCAGCTGGCTTGCAATATTGCATGGCAATAAAAATAAAAATAAGAATATGGTGAAGGTCTGAAGAGCATGTTTCTTCTAGGAAAGGAGGTTTGTTTTTTTTTTTAATTGGGTGTGTATAGGCTCAGGTTCACAGACATGATGCAAATTATGTTCCTGTATCCCAGCTAAAGACCACCCAGGATGTAGTGCACAAAGAAATGCTTCAGTTTGTATCATCCAGCAAGTCTAATCTAAAGGCTTGTGCTGAACTTGAGTACTGAAGCTATGAAGTCATTTGAGACAAACAAAATAATATATTTTTAATACTTACAGCTGAGTCCTCCTTGGTCTTCTCTTTGTTGGACATCTGCTGAAACAAATGCATGGGTTTCAGCATGTAGGATATATAACGACAGAGTTCAGAAAAATGAGATTAACATTAAGCAACATCCACCAAAGCTGAGGGTTCAATGTGCTAAATGTTCTGTAAAATGCAATCCAATATTCTATTTGCTTACAACCCAGGCCACCATTTCAGAAAGGAGAGATTTTGGGATTGAAGTGATAGCCCTGCTCCCTGTCTTGAGACAGAGTCCTGCTCACTCTTGGGTTGTTTCTGTAGGAAGGACATGACTTCTACAAGAGCTGCTGCAGATCCTGCACAAGATCGTGACTCTGCTTTCCCCTGATCTTTTCTGAGGCACCCAGGGATGCTAACATTGAGGAAGAGGGCATGGACTGAAAACATGGATTGTCCCTGTCCATGAAAAGTGTGGTTGTCCCTGCTCTGTCCCTTAGATGTTGGCTCCTGGATAGAGGGTTAGAGCAAGTGCTCAGCTATGTTGGCAGACTCAGTCTGGTCCACAAGATGTCTCTTAGAGCTTTTTTTAGAGTCACACACGTGGGCAAATCCAGCCACATGAGGGTACCCTTGTGACCAGCGACATTTCTGCTTGATCCAGTAGGATCCTGACCCTGATCATCCAGCCAGTGACACTAAAGCTCTCAGGATTGAATTATGCTCTGATTTCTGCTTCGAACTGTGCTAAGCTGAGCAAGCTACTGACCCCGGTCCTGTTTCATGCCATCTGTCCAGAAGGAGCCTGCAGGGATCACAGCTGACAAATCATGGCCTGAACAGATACAAAGTCTGAGTTACTCTCACATCCAGAAATGACTTCCTGTGAGGCTCAGAATTCCCAGAATCACTGGGTTGGAAAGACCTTCAAGATCAGCGAGTCCAACCCAGCCCCAACAGCTCAACTGAACCCTGGCCCCCAGTGCCAAATCCAGGCTTTGTTAAACACCCCCAGGGATGGTGACTGCACCACATCTCTGGGCAGCCATTCCAGAAATTTATCACCCTTCCTGTAAAAAACTTTTTCCTGATATCCAGCCTGTATTTCCCTTGGTGCAGCTTGAGACTGTGTCCTCTGGTTTTGTCAGTGCTGCCTGGAGAAAGAGCCAAGCCCCAGGTGAGCACAGGCACCTTTCAGGGAGTTGTAGACATTGATACGGTCACCCCTGAGTCTCCTTTTCTCCAAGCTAAACACCCCCAGCTTGGCGAAAGACAGAGACACAGGAAGAAAGGTTCAGACACAGGAAGAGAAAATCATAACATATCCTGGGGCATTACATTTCCTCCCCAGGGCACCCCAAGTTTTTGTTAATGGCCTGATTTCCTACTGCCAAGTGGAGGCAGCTTAGTCATACTTCATCTCTTCCTGTTGGATAACATTAAGTATTTTGGCAAGTGTAAAAGGATTGTTATAATTTGGTCATGCAAATGAAGTCTCATTACCTTTATAGGACACTAGATTAGAGGACCTCCTTCTCCACAGCCAGCAGATTAAACCAGTTAGAATACCTATCACAAAGACAATACTAATGATGCCAGCTGCTTGAGCACCTCGTCCTTTTTTTTCTGTATTTTTGTCACTTTCTGTGCCAGGACCACTGCTTTTCTTCTGCTGCGTGTCTACAATAAATAAATAGAAATAAATACAAAAGGATGTCATAAGGTGTAAATTTTCACATTTCATACCAGGCAAATATTTCACCAGGTTTTACATGCATAAAAAACTCTGAAGGAGTCAAGATTTGTGCTATTCATATCACTGTGATTTTGGTGATTCCTTCTGAGTGAGACACATCTCCAACTAATTATGTCTAAATACCAGTTTATTCTTCCCTGTCATCATATCACAGAATTGCATCCATTTTTCCTTTTTCTTCTTTCCTTCCAGCTTTGAGAGACTGTATGTTTGGTCTTGTATCTAGACTCAGTTGAAAATAAATCTATATAGAATCTATAATGTAAATCAGATAGTATTCAGAAATATGGGTGAAAACCTGCTTCCCTGAAATTAGTGAAGAATCTTCACTCATTGCTGCAAACTGAAGGTTTCAAATCACGTCTCTTCTTCTTTCAAGTATGATTGTGAGACTTTAAAAAAAGCCACAAAGTAGTAACGTGAAGGTCTTTTTCCCTCAGAAGAAAACATGGCAATGTCATTAGGAAACTAATGATGAGGTTACTTAGTTTTCCTTTAATTTGGGATGACAGCACGGCGTATTATCACATAAACACTCTACTGTGCAACTTCTGCTCATGTGTTCAATTTTTGCTCCTGGAAACAGTTTGTATTGTTTGCCTACATGCATGGGATCAGTGTTTGGGGTGTTCAGGTAAATTAGCTGTGGGTACCCAGCTACAGTTATGGAAACATTGCAAGATCCTTGCACCAGGGTGCAGAGACCTGTGAGAGAAAAGCGTGGCTGGACAGCAGTGAGATCAAACAGCCACCTCCAGACCAGCCTTCCACTCCAGACAGATTCTCTGCACAGGTTTTTGGAAATAATGAACTACAGCAGTGGTACTGGAACTGTAACTTCTTAATACCTTTTTGTTTTTTTTTTTAAATAGCTTTCTGGTTTTGTGAAGAATTGAGTGACTAAATACTTGCTTTTACTATTAATCATCACATCAGTAATAATTAGCACATTATACTTGTGCTAAGGTATATTGTTCTATTGAGCTTATATTGCCCATTTGCTGCAGACCTAGTTTAAGTTGTGCACTGTATTAAACTGAGTTTTGGAGAAACTGGAAATTGAACTTTGGAACTCGGCAGAGTAAAAAGCAAATGTTAGTGTTGCAAGGCCATTGTGTAGGGGGTCAGAAATCATGGATCTGCTTTATGGTGGCCCCTAAAAAACAACCTGACTCCCCAAACCATCATGTTCCTGAGGAACTAAAAGGTTAAGCTCAACAACTGCCTCAGATGCAAGAGCTTCTCAGTGCTTTTGTCATAACACACTTGGTGGGTTATTTACTTCACTGTGGAAGATTTAAACATCAAGTCCATTGGCTAAGCATAACTGGAGCTTGAAACAAAGCCCGAGATCTTCTCAGAACATTTTGGAGCTACTGAATTAATGCATAGCTGTTATTAGTGTGCATCTACAAACAGAGACATGCTGGTTGATACTCCTGCTACCTAGAAAATAGAGCCAGCATGAGGGAACTTACAGTTGGCTGACAGATTTTCCTGCAGCATCTCATTTTCTATGGAGCACTCTATTTGCATGTTAGAAGTGGCTTTCACCTTCAGCATGCTGAAAACACTGAAAGTGCCATCATTGTGGGGTGTGATGTCTGTTTGTGATGAATTCAGGCGACTGTTGTTCACTTTATTGATCCAGTAAACATTGGGCTTTGGGTATCCATTGCCAGACCTGCAGTAAAAGGTCACCTCCTCTCCAGTGCTGTCACTGTTTCTTATTGGTCCACTGAGTATTGGTTGGCTGTAACTCGCTGGAGAGCAAGAAGAAAAATAAAGAGTTGTTGACATTTTGAAACGTACTGGAAAGGCAACATTTTGGGATGGATTCTGAACAAAGTGCTGGATTTCACATCACCCTCATGACTTGAAAGAGAAACACCTGCAGGTTTGGTCTGTAAACCAGAGAGCTGAGACAAGCACTGGGAGGGCAGAAAGCTAAAGCCAAACCCAAAGGAAGAAATTACCAACTTTAGTTGCTGACACCCAGTCACATGCAAGAGCTCTCATACCCATGAAAAACAAGAAGAAAAGAAACAGACACTGGGTAAACAGTTTTTACATGCATTCTCCAAGGTTTACGTTCCCTGTCTGTAACATATAAATTAAGCAGAGCAGACTTCATTTCAGCAAAGAGCAGAAGTCTGTTTCAAAATTAAAGTTGTGCTTAAATATAATATTGAAATAGCACAAATATGAAAAGTGGAAATGAGAATTTGGGCAAAGTGACACAAGTTCTTACCTGCTAAGCTGAGAACCACTTCTGCCTGGTGAATCACTTTGGCAAGTTCAGTTTTCTCCTGCACTATGCATTTGTATGTATGTGCATCACTCTGGCTGACATTTAGCAATAGCAGAGAAAAATCACCATTTTCCAACCTATCCCAGAATAACTGAGTCCTGTCTTTAAAGCGAATACACTGATTACTGTTGTCATCTTGGCCAGAGATCAGTGCATGTACAACTGAACACTTTTCTTGGTAGGAATCATCAGCTATTTGCCAGTATACCCGTAGATTTTTTAATTGCAAGGGTTTCTTTTCATTATAAATGCAACTTAGTGTGACGTCGTCTCCAAGTTTACTGATGATGTTCTTCTTCTCTGCTGCGGTAACTACAAGATTAAAAGAGAGAGAGCGAAAAAAAAAAGGGAGGTTATGTGGGGAAAAATTACTTTCAAGTACATTATACCACATATAGACTCTAGTATTAGTTTTATAGCAGGTAGGTGAATATGCTCTCTTCCTAGTCATTCCTATCCTCCAAATTTCCAGTGGCTAATTCTCTCCATGTCTGTTTGTCTGTGCATTGTCCAAAGGGACCTTTTCTCTGAGTGCTAATCATTCCTAGCCCCACGGATACCCACATTTCACTTTGCACACTGACTGCAGACACATATTCAAGTCCTAATGCTTCAATAATCACTTTTTTTAAAATTAAGAAAAATGCCAAATAACTCCACTTAGATCACAAGAAGTGGAAACATTGATAAAAGAGTGCTGCCATTATTTTGAGACCCAAAAAATTAAAAAGGGGAGTAAGGTAGTATTTCTCAAAGCCGGCATGACAAAGCAACCACATTTTACTGCTACTGTCAGTGACACCCTCTGAACAAATACACTCAGCTGTTAAGAAAAATGCCAAATAACTCCACTTAGATCACAAGAAGTGGAAACATTGATAAAAGAGTGCTGCCATTATTTTGAGACCCAAAAAATTAAGAAGGGGAGTAAAGGTAGTATTTCTCAAAGCCGGCATGACAAAGCAACCACATTTTACTGCTACTGTCAGTGACACCCTCTGAACAAATACACTCAGCTGGCAAACCAGCACACCCAGGTACCTCCAGGGACACATTCATTAGACATTTACATCTTGAGGGTCACTTGAGGCAAAGTCAGCACCTTATCTGGCTTTCAGAACACTTTTCCTGCCTTTTGGAGATGAGAAAGGCAGCCTCTGCTCCATGTGGGCAAGGCAAAGGCACGAGGTGGCTGACAGCTGGTGCAGAAAGCACAGCTCAGTGAGTCCCACAGGGCTGGGCAGCTCTGCCACAGCCTCCCTGCTGGATCCAGACCAGCAGCCAAAACCTCACTGGTGCAACTGGTTGGAGGCACCAAAGCAGTGCTTGTGTTGTCAGTGCCAGGCAAGAGTGGTCAGGCACGGGGCTGGATGGGAGAGATTGCAGCTGGGGGAAGGGATTACGTGGGTGGATGGCTGAGGGGAAGGAAGATGACAGGAATGGAGGTTTGGAAATGCAGAAACAGTGGTGAGGTGGGAGGGAGGTGTCAATGTTAAAGGGGAACCTGTCTTTGTGAGGGAGCACTGAACAGAAACAGCTCATCTACACGTCTGAGTTGGGCACCCTGGTCTAAAACTACCACAGTGCTTGCAGGGAGAAAGGCAGGATGTTTACCAGGCACTGGGACTGAAATAACAAGCTTGAACTGCAACACAATTGCTTGGCTTAGATTTTGGGAAACCTGTTGGAATAGCAGGAAAAGTAATGCCCTGGCAAGATGGGTGCAACTTCATGACTGGCCAGAAACCAGTCATGGTTTCATCCTGGCCAGCCAGCATCTACTGAATCTGGTACAGTTTGTTTTGATATTGGGGCCAGGGAGTTTCCTTGGTGACTTTGTTGAGGTCCTTCTCAGTGATTAAGCAAGAACAGAGGAGAGAACTTTAAAAACACTTCAATATCACCAGGTGGTGCGATTTAATTCTACCGTTGTTTTGCAAGGGATATTTTAGAACCATAGTTCTAAAATATGCAAGAGCATATTTTAGCAAATTTACTCCACTTGTAGTAGGAGTAAATTTACCACTAATAAGCAGTAGTAAAATTACTAGTGTTGGCTACTTGTTAATGTGACGTATAATTCTACCCTTGATTATGTTTATCTGCTTATCAGCAGCTCTTATTACTTCACTTCTAAGGCCTTTTGTTGACAGAGATAAGTACACAGGGAGCAAGCAAAGCAATCTGAGCAAGAGCATCCATAAGATCCCTTGCTGTTCTCTGCAATGAAAATGATAGAAATTGATTGTGCTTTTTTTCCCTGATGCATGCCAGAGAAACATTTCACTCTGAGGAATTTTTCAGTATCTTGTAGAAAACACAGAGATGTTCATATTGTGCATTTTACAACTATTTTGTGCATTTGGCCAAACACATTGAAGGGAGGGCAGTTAAATTTTTACTGAGTTTTTCTGAACTTACCAGTTTTGAGGATAAGAAGGAGCAGTAACAGAAATCCATACCTAAAATGAAAATCAAACGGGAGTTACAACTGACTTGGCATCTCTGTTGTTTAAATAAGCAATAAACCCAATTTTGATTGTTTTAATATAGTGCCAGAAATAGGTAAATTAGGTACTGCTTCTATGTAATGCCCCATTAAGTATTTGCATTTTTGACAGCTGCAAAACTTCTGTTTCTACAACTCAGCAGTGGTTTGGTGGCCAAGGCCACAAATAGCAGCAAAATGCACTAATATTGGAATCAGGGCAGAGGGCATGAAGCTGGTGCTGGGCCTGTCTTCTCTTCTGAAAGAATCAATTGGTCTGCTGGACAAACAGGCTCTGGAGGCTGTCTGGGTCACTGGGAGGGACAGTGGCTGCACAGGTCAAAGCCCAGGTTTTCCAACCTTTTGCTGAAATTCAAGGAGTCATTTTGTCTGGTTAAAGGAAAACAGCAGCTGACCATGCTGCCCACCAGGTTGTGCACCAAGTAAAAATGTGTAAACAGGAAACCTGCAGATAGTGGAGAGCTGTGCAAAGGTTTTTGCTGGGAAGAATTTGGTGTGTTTGATTACTGAGGAGGGGCAAATTTCTGCAGGAGTTTCTCCAAAGGAAAGGAGGCCATAGGAAACCCAGTTTAACCCACCTATAAAGCCCAAGTGATGTAACTCTCATCCCACAGGGGTTTAAGATAAATGGACAGCACTTCCCTGTGAATTACTTTAAAACAGCCTTTCACCATCACACCTAGTTACACATTGTGCTCTCCAGACTGCTGTGGGAAATGAAAGAAAAATGCTGGAAAAGTTCTGGAATGAGAACTGTGTGGCTGAGCTGGCCACCTTGACACTGCTCAGGTGCAATAGGGTTGCAAAGCCAGAGTGACATGAGCACTGGCCTGTCACCAGTGTACCCAGCTCACCTTTGCAAGCAGGACTGAGAGGCCACACTACCCAGGTTCAGCTGGCTCCCTTCCCCCACAGTTCTCATGATGCCTTAAGTTTTAGCTTTCACATTTTCCAGATTCTGTACTGCATTAGCACAGAATTCTGAACTTCACATAAAGTGTTAGCAAGTTCTCTTCACAGTTTAATTAGATAAAACAATCATTTTCCAGGCCCAGAACCAAGGACACCACTGCAGCTTCAGCCCCAAAAAGTGTAACAGAGAACTGAGGAGAGCAATCAGGGAGGATGGGACTCCATAACCTGAAGCTGTAATTGGACAATTAACCCCAATATGTAAATAGACCAAAACTTATAAAAGTGTGAAAAGGTGTGACCCAGGAACCCATCTTGAGTGTAGCCACAGCCAGGCTCTTGTACTGCCCAAGGTGTATCCTTTGAAGGCCTTTTGAATAAATCCCTACTTTATTCCTTTAACACTGTCCAGCCTCTCTTCCAGGTAGCCTCTGTGTTCTTTGAAATTATTTGATAGATGAGGCTTGAAAAGTTTAAGTAGATGCCCAGTGTGGAAAATTTCTGCTCTATTTCTTCAGTAAATCTGCAATCAGTTTCAAAGGAAGTCTCCCAGGGAAGCACACCTAAACATTCTGTTCTGTCTCTTCTACTACTTCTCTTTCATTAAACAGTTTATCAACCAATATAAAATATGTAAAACATACAACCCTACAAAACAGAACAACAACAGATTTTCTTTTACTAATGCATAAACCTAAGTGTAAAGATTTTGACAGTGGCCTTTACACATGGATTTGTATTTTTTTTTCTGTTGTATTTTTTACACTGTTCAGGAGTCATCACTTTTGTGCCAGGCTTGTAGAGGTCTGTCTTGGCAAGCTCAGCTCATGTAGTCATCAATCTTTCTTAATCCCATACCTGTGTTTGTTTTATTATCCCCATCCGAAGTTAGAAGTGGTGGATATAGCAACTCATTTGAATAGAATGAAAACAACAACTGACTGATGCTTATGTGACTCTCTAGGGATTTTCCCATGGTAGGCATTTGCTAATGCCAACAGACATTTAGATATTCAGCCAGAACTGATTCTCATATGTATGTATACAAAGCAGATCTTGATTTCTCATTTTAATAAGTGATGCCACAGTCAAGGTTAGACAGATCCAGAGATGCCTCATCCTCCTTCTTGAAGGAAGCTGCAGCTGTGGTTTTGTGGGGGCGGTGTCCACCTACGATGTTCCCCTGGAATGGCTTTAGTTCCAAAATTCAAGGGAGAAATGCTCTGCCTGCAGAGAAACATCCCTTTGGCCCTCTACATTCACTCAGATCCTGTGTCCACCATTAGTTGTGAGCTCAATTAACTACTGGCATAAGTGCACAAACGTCTTTGGGTCTTGCTCTCATAATTTTTAAAAAATATTTACATTTTTTAACTTTTTCAATTCTTTCCCACACCTTCCCCTTCTGCAAGTGTTTTAAAACGCCGTGTGAAGCAGGAGAAAGTTGCACTTCTCCTTTCATGGGTGAGATGATTCTTCCTACCAGCACCTCAACTTTTTCATCACTACTCATCTTAAAGCCACGGGATGCTGCTGCCGTGGCACGCTCTAGCCAGGCAAAGACATCCTGATGCTTGCAGTACCAGCTCTGGGGGCTTTGCTCCACTGCTGAGACCCGCTTTGTCCCCTGACCTTGTGGCGACAGCTCTTCTCCATCAGCAGGTGCCCTGAGCAGGTCACCTGCGGAGCTTTCCTCACACCTGCTGTAAAGCAGCGCTACCCGGGGCAATAAACCCCAGCAGAGTCATGTCCCATCGCAACCCTTCAGCTGAAAATATCCATAAAGGCCCGATAACTGCCTGGAGCCCTCGACGGCCGCGTACGGACAGGGGATCCCTGCCCGGGCTGAGGGGGAGCTCAGGTAACGCCCGGCTCCCCCTCCGGGCTCCGGGAGCGCTGCCGGTCCCCCTCCCGGGTCCGAGGGTCGCCCTGACTGCATTTTAGCAGCCCAACCCCCGCCAGCGCTTTCTCTGCCCACCACAGAAGTAGCAGCAGCAAAACTCGCGTTTCCCAAGGGAGATGCGCATCCCCGCCCGGGCAGCGGCCGCCGCGTCCCGGCGCGCACAGGGAGCGGCGGCAGCGACCCTTCCCCGCGGCCACCACTCACCCTCGCGGCTTCATCGTGCCGGAGCCGTGCCGAACCAGCCGAGCCGAGCAGCAGCCGCCCGCCTCGAGCCGTTCCTTTATCCCTCCCACGCCTCGTCCGCCGGGGATTTCCGCCTTCCGAGCAGCCGGGGCGCTGCGCTGCGCGGGACCCGGCCTGGCCCGGTCGTGAGGGGAGCTCGGGCACCCACTCGCAGCCCTTCTAGAGGCCACAGAGCCCTTCCAGAGTCCACCGAGCCCTTTCGGAGCCCCGTCGGTGCCGCTGGAATGGGGATCCCGGCTCCTGCAAGTCCATGTGCCCTGGGGGAGGACGCCGGGCCCCGTGAGGCGGGCCGGCCCTCAGCGCGGCCGGGGAGCCGGGGCTGGGCACGGACACAGCGGCTCCTCCGGGCTCCGGAGCGCTGGAGATCGGGGCCCCAGCCCCCGGTGATCTCGAAGAATCCTGCCTGGGAAGCGGGAAAGTTGCACTTCAAAGTACGCTTAGGTGTATGCTTGCATAAATAGCATATTTATTCCGTATTTTGTAAATGGCTGAATGGGGTTTGATAGAGAACAGAACCGCACCTGGAGCTGTCGTAGGTGTGTTGGTGAGGGGGTGTTTTAGCACCTCCCGGCTATTTGAAAGCTGCGGTTCTCAGTCTCGACAATTTCATTTTCGGCTCCACATCGGTGGCTGCGTTTGCTTCGTTTGTTGTCAGGAGCTCAAACCCAGCTGGGACCTCTTTGCCAGCACGAGCGTTTGTGACACACAGCACACAGCAATGGTTAAACGTTCATGTTTTATTTTTTCCTTGCTTTTAGTCACCCTGGGAATGTGATTACGTTGTGCACAATGAACATGAAACTCTGGGTTGTGCAAGACCCGCAATCTCGGGGCCGTTTCCGCTGGCAGCCAGCAGCAAGAAGGGGGATTTCAGTTTTGGGTCTTACAGCTGATGCTACTTCAGCCTGTGTGTTACTGACACCTGCAAACCAGTGATCACTGTGGGAGCGTAGGCTTAAATTTGTCCTAAGTTTAAAGGAAGATAAACATTCCTATGGAATTACGCCTGAATCCGAACATATTTTCATCAGCCAATTCATGTCTCACTGAAATATTTCCTGATGGGATATCTTAGTTTGTGAACTGTTCTTTAGATATTTTAGGTGTTGTTTTTAATAACAGGCATTTGGTGAATGGGGATGCACATGGAATCAGTGCTTTGTGGCTAAAAACTTCCTGACTTTAAAAGCTTGGGAGTTTATATGCGACTTTTTACAATTCTGGATATATATATTTTTTTCTAAGACACATAATTTGAAAGAACTCTTCTGCTGTTCTTTGCAATGGCTTCTATCCTGCTTTTTTCATAATTATGTACCGATTTTGGTGGAAAGGAATTTCCCAATAAGCAAGAAAGGCAAATGTGTCTCCATAGCCAGGATTTCGAAAGGTCAGGTGGTTGCAAACCACTTTGCTGCCTGTATCAGATTTTTGAATGTAGATTGCCTGATGACTTTTTAATCTATAAGGCAACCTTGTCATCTATTTCCCTTCTAAATGGTGTTCATGAAGGCCCAGCCTTATGCAGGTAACTTGCCCCTACCTGCAGAATTCCTCAGAGGACACGACACATAAGGATGTTCTTCTGCCACTGCCACAATGTCCATTCCTATGGCACACACTGAACAGCCCTGTGGTTAATAAAAGCAGGTTCTCACTGCTAAATCATTGCCATTACGTATAAGATGTTTCTTAACACACAAGAAAAAAAAAAAAAGAGAAGCAGCTGCAGCTGATATGGTTCCTTGTATACGCTGAATAGCATACAATAAAAATATATTTTTATTATTTTGAACACAGATTTTTACTTTGGTATTTGCTAGCAATAAGTTGAGGTATTTTGTTCAGGGTCAAA
The DNA here is from genome assembly GCF_014805655.1 of Passer montanus. Lineage (NCBI taxonomy): Eukaryota > Metazoa > Chordata > Aves > Passeriformes > Passeridae > Passer > Passer montanus. The sequence continues at coordinate 3,786,205 of NW_024372036.1, forward strand.
AGAGAGACCTCAGTGACACAATCTTTGCCCTACAAGTATCACATCAAAAATAAGATGAACAGTAACAGAGATGTTTGAAAAGGAAAAGCCTATGTGAAATGTTTTCATAAAAGATGTGGTTCCTCATTCCTATTACCATGCACTTACAGAAAAATTCAGACAGAGAGCCGAGTTCCTAGAGTGGTTAAAAAACACCCAAATTGTTGACAGCTGATTTGTCCTCTCTTCACTGTGGACACATGACTTGACACAAAGCATCTGTGTCAGGAAAAGAAAGTAACTCCCATAGCTTGTGTGTGGCAAATATGTTGCCTATGGACTTTGAAACTAGAAACACTGGGAAGATTTAGAGAAAAAAAAAAAAAAAAAAAAAAAAGAGAGGAAAACAATATCCCTGTTTTTCCAGGCTCTTAGAGAAGTGAGAGAGCTGTTTGCTTTCAAGTGTGTCATGCAAAGAGAATTGGTGGATCTGCAAAACACTCATCTTACTAATAGAGTTATTGAGAATCCAGAGTGAAACAGAGACATACCCCTCTTTATATACAGAAGAAAAGATCTCAGATTGAACACCTCTGGGGACAGGAAAAAGGGGTGACATGGCTGTGTGTGGTGTGTAGGACTTCAACTGTATTTGGAGTCAGACAGCCATGAAAGAAGTGCTGTGACACCTGAAAATATCACATCCTTATGGAATGATGGCCACAGATCTCTGGCTTTTGCACTGTGGAGGTTTCAGTGCATGGTACAAAAGCTTTACTAGAGTCAAGTTTGCAACTGAGTAAAAGTTGCAACTGGGAAAAAGTCAAGAGAGAAATCACAGTAGCTTTGGCCACTTGTGTGATTTTATGTAAGGCTAAAGAACAAAAGCAGGTACAAGGCGTGAGTGATTTTGCTACACTTTTCCAACACTTTTTCTCTGCCTACAGAGAAGCTAGTAGAATTAGCAAATGGAGGAGGGACATTTAATAGAGGATGAGAGGAGGATAGTGCACAAGCAAATTTTTTTCCTTAACTAGTAGAGACAGTGGAGTAAGACAGCAAAGCTGACTGCTAAGAACAGTCTGGTGATGAGGGAAAAGATGCAATTGCAGTTAAAGTGTCTTGTGATTCTGAGAAAACCATTTGTCAGAAGTCAATGAAAAAGAGGAAACAATAGTGTGTCTGTTTGCTCTCTTGCTCACATTTTGTTGTCACACCAGTCACTCAGGGAATTGACCAAAAATATCACTTTAAACACCCAAATTCCAAGATTGTTCCATGCAAAAGAGGAAACCTGTAGCCCTGTAAAACACATGTTTTGGGCAAAATGTACTCTCTTGGGCAGCAATGGAAATGCATTTATTTATATGCAGAGAAGAAAAGTATTGTGTTATATTTAGTTGTGTTGTTAGAAAGGAGCACTGATATTCACAGTTCTTTATTAATTGTGCATGTTGAAATAGTTGATTTCCTGTTGTTTTAGGAATAGCAAGGGAATAACTACCTCAGCAATACTTTTGCCAGCTCACTGTGTGTGGGCATGTCAAAAATAAAATAAGTGATCCACCATGGTATGTCATTGCTGAAAATGTCTCTTCAGCCTCTTGTATTCAGGCCATGTTATCCTGTGTGGAATGATTCCAAAGAGAAGAGTGCTCTTGCTGTCTGAATTGCCCTCTGCTCCTTTGCTCAGTTTCATTTCTGCCAGATAGCCTTTGCTCTGATCATTTGCTCAGGACACTAGATAATGCAGCAAAGAATCTGTTTGGGAATAGAGTTCACAGCGTTTTGAGTTCACAGGTTTTAGAGTGTGAAATGCCTTCTGGAGAAAGGTTACTTTCTTTTGCCCAGGTTCACTCCACTGATTATAAGAATGACAAGAGAGGGAGCACAGCTGAATAAACTGAGCCTCAAGCCAGATGCAGATGCCTTTAGCTGAGGGAGAGAAGGACCAGATTTTCTCAAACCATCCAGCAGAGGTTTTCCTTCTCCAACAGAAAGTTGTTCATGTTTAGGACGACTTCTTCAGCATGGCATTTCTAATCCTACATAACACACAGAGCACTGGAATTCCTCTGAGCAACTAAAAAAACCCCATCACAGCTAAGCCTGGATCCCAGTGACTGCAAACTCTCGCAGAAAGCATGAATGGGGGGGTCTGTGGTGCATACACTGGTTGCTATCTGGTATAAACTAAAACATAAATTTATTTAGAACCTACCAAAACTGATTTCAAACCTCAGCCTTCCCAAACTGTGGTAAGATGAAGTCCATAAAATGCCCTACAATTAAGGTAACTTTTTGTTTGTGATCATGGTGATCTTCTGGGAGGAGAACTAATGAAATGTTCAGAGAAAATGCTTAAGAGCCATGGTGGCAATATCTGAACAGGTGAAATGTTTTTCAGATGCAAACAAAATTACATAAAGTCTCAAGACTAATACTTAGTTAAGGAAATAAAATGCAGCACAGGTATTTGCTGTACAAATTAAAGATTACATCAAAAATTTTTAAGAAGCAGATTAAAAGAAAGAATATTATCCATAATTTTATATATATAATTGTAAATTGATTATCATTATGTCAGCATAACTGTTAAAATAAATGAGCTCTGATTTGAAATTATAAAACATATTAAGCATGTGTTTGTGTTTTAAGTCTAAATGGACCATAGAGAAAGCTATTTTAAGAACAGGTATTGTAAAAAAAAAATCTTAACACTACGTTAGAAAGAAAATATGTATGTGTCCTGCTCTAAGCCACTGCCATGAAGCAAAGAATCTAGCAAATTTTGGAAATAAATCTCTGATATGAAAATATACCCTCTTGAAGAAAAACAGCTGTATTCCTGGCTACATTAGTGCCAGAGCAAAACAGTGCCCATCACAGAAATAATGTTTTAATGTTGTCTTTAGAAATAAAAAATACAGAAAAGTGTTTATTTCTCCTCATAGCACAGTCAAATAGGAAACCATGTAATGCAACAGGATATGATATGGGTGCCAATTAGTGAGAAACAGGAACTGAAATCTGTGTGGCTTAATGTTGTTTATTGAATGATTTGATAAAATATAGTACTACTGCTAGGATTTGATGAGAACTGTAGTTTCATTTTATTGTAAAAAGCTGGTTTGGCCCTTAAATAACTCAAATTCCCTTTGGCACCACTTACAAGTGCAAAGTGTAGATATAGTGTAGTGTGGCATTTGGGTTTTTGAAAATGTGGTTGCAGGACAGATGGGTGGCTGGGCTGAATTCCCCTAAAAGCCCTGTCTTTCAGGGGGTGCAGTGCTCAGGACATGAACCTGATTCCATCATGGGTTAGAGGCAGGTCAGTAGCTGCCAGCACAATGAGTCCAGGTGGGGATCTGCCTGCGGATGCTGCCTGGATTTTTGGGTGTGCTGCCATGAAATGCAGCCATGGATGTGCTGCCCCTTTCTTCTATTCACAGCAGGGCAGGGCTCACCCCAGAAAGTAAAAAAGGAGTAATATTGCATGGCTTATCAGCTGGTGATCAGCTGTCCAACATCTTCCTCCAGCCCCTGGTGCTTGACTTCTTGCACCATTGATTGCATACATATAATATTTTGTAATGTTTTAATTCTGACTTTTCCAACTTATTTACTTCCTTTTTTCCCCTGGCACTTGTCTCCAGCTAATATTGCACTTATGGCCTCTTTGTCCTTTTCCCATCACTGCTGCTGGTGTGATGTGATGCAGGCAAGATTTGGTGGAGCAACATACACTGCTGTACTAGTTACAGCTCAGAGAGAGAGAAGTGGGTTTTATTTCTCAGTTTTCTTTGTCAGATTATTGATTGTGATTTTATTTTGCAGGGAGAGAAAGAGGGAGGGAGGGAAGGATTGACAGGTGAAGGCAATAATGTGATCTTTGTCTAGACACATTCTGGAGATAATACACTCTGGTTTTCATTTCTGAAAGGGACATTTCGAAGACTCTGCTCTTTTGTGTGAAAAGAAGTCACGATCTGCCATAACTTGATGATATTTAAGATGAGTTTTTGCATTTAATGACTCAGAAATAATTTTTCCTGGGGTAAAGAAGGATGTGATCTGGCAGGGTGTCAGCTGCTCGGTGAGCACTGCCCACTCTGCTGTTACTTCCCTGAAATCCTCCAGAAAGCAGTGAAAAGGAGATGAACGTTGCCATTCATCTACACACACATGGGTTGTCATGCTGCACAGCCAGCACTGTGAAGCAAACATTGACCCCTGCTTTTGTGACAGCTGAGGTGACCTTGCTCCAGAGAATGGAGAACACTCCTGCTCTGCCATCTGGCTCCAGCCCTTCAGCTTCCCAGGCATCAGCACTTCTGGGACCTGCTCCTGGGGCAGTTGGCTTCAGCCACAATGCTCCCTTTGGCACAATGAACAAAGAAAAATCCCACAGTTTGCTTTCTGAACATGCTGTACCAGAATACTAAGAAAGCTGGCTAGCCCCCAAGGCTGACAGACATCCCAGCCACCTCCACCCAGGCTCCCTTCAGACTTCATCCTTCATTCCAAAGACAGTAGCAGAGGAAAGAGCAGCTGGAGACTCTGGCCTGTTTGCTCCCACAGGCACCTTACTCATCTCTTGTCTTGTTTAGGATCTGTATTTGTTCTGGTGACTTTGCAGAGGCTGAAGGGTCATTAAACTTGCTATTTTGACTCCTCTAAGCCACCAGAGTCAAAGGGCCCTGAGTTGCTCAGCAAATGCTTGGCTAGAGCATCACCTTCATATAGGAATGTGCCCCATGTTGATGGAGTGACAAAACTACCCTTTGTCCCCTCAAAAAGGAAATAAGCCCAGAAGTTTCTCTCCTCAATGAGGTGAAAAGGCATCTCATAGGACCTGGGGAACTTCACCTCAAACTTAAAGATAGCTAATTGGACAGAAGCCAAAATGTCCTGCCTAAACAATTTACTAGAAAAAGAAGATAATAAAGAAATGAATCGCTTTTGTGAGGTGTTTTACCAAGGACAAGAGAGCCTCTTGCACCTAGATAATTTTTTCTCTGTAAAGAGTTTTGTTATTTTGCCTTTTATTAAAACCTTTTTGTTTCCAACACTACCACCGAAGCCATCCTGCTGATGTTATGCCTTCTAAGGTGACTGAGCTATCTTGGGTGTGAAATATATCTCCAAGAGCTTATGAGACCTGGTTCAAGGGGACTCATATTTCACCTTCAGAAAGACCTCCAGATTTAACCTACAACCCCAAGACAAGCACATCCACATGGATCTGTTACGTCAGTCAGTGGCTCATTTCCAGAGCTCATTGTTCTTACTCTTAACAACTTCTCCCCTGGCAGTTGCCTGGATTTGCTTCCAGTCTCAGGTTTCCCTTCTCATTTCTGTGCTGAAGAGCCTTGCTAGAGTGACTACCTCCTCTCTCCTCTCCCTCAGGCAGCCATTTGATGGGCTTTGTGCCACAGCATTGCACTGAAATACTTTTCTGCTTTTTGTGAACATTGATCTTTTGTTGCATTTCTTGCTTTTCTGCAGCTTGAGGAATTATTGTCATGGCCTACTGTTCTTCACCTGTACAGCAGTGCAGCTGGGGGTGGAATAGAGCCCAAATTCAAAGGCAGTTCAATGAATGAGTACAACAGGACTGATGTGCTTTAAATATGCAAATAGGTCCTTTGCCTCTACTCCATCAGAGGAGCGACATACCAGACAAATTTGAAGTCTATAAACACTTGTGTCCATTCTTAGCAGGGCATTGATAGTACTGTCTTCATTGCACTGTTAACAGACTGGCTCTTCCCAAAAGGTTAAGTGAAAAATGGAAAAAGAAGAACAGAAAGGCAGGCAGACATATAAAATCCTGGTAAATCCACTTTTAAGACCAGATTACTTGCATAAATAAGCCTAAATTGGGTTAAATGTTGTAGAAACTGATTTTGTGAGAAGGACAGTCCAGAGTTCAGCTTTTCCTCCTTATAATTTTACTGTACCTCAGGAAAAATAGGTCCCCAGTTTTGTTATTTTAAAAATACAAATAGTCTGCTCTTGTGAGCAGTAGACAATTTTTTAAAAGAGTCTTAAGTACATACATTCAAAATGTTCTTGGTTGTACAGGAAGCTTTTTTTAATTTTTTTTTTTAAGTGTGCTAATTCATGCTCTAAGTGGAAAAGTGGAAACAAGGAAATATTGCCCTTGCAAAGACAAATATTTATTTTATTATTGAAAGTGCAGAGCAGTCATTCAGCCTTTGAGATCTGAGATTGCTGAGAGATGTTTTAAGATTGTATTCTAAATGTTTAAGAGATTACAGGCTTAGTTTTCTAGAGCGCTCATTAAGTTTCTCTGGAGTGTGAATGAGGAGTTGTAATCCCTTTCATTCTCCTCTTTGCGTGTGTTTGTATTAGCAGGATCTGTCTAAGTCTATAATTCTGCAACAAATAGGATTAACAGGCTGTCTGCTCCTGCTGTATCTCAGCTGGATTGCAGAAATGTGCATTTCTTTTCCCCTCATGAGCACGTTTGTGTGTGTGTGGTACACAGAAAGACCAGGAATGAAGGATTGCTGGTGGATGTGCAGCTGTGTCCCTCTTCTGTCCTCCTTCTCAAATCCTCAGGAGATTTCTTAGGAGAAAAAATGCTGCTGAGCAGTTTAGATCTTCTCTGAGTGACTGCTTCAGGGACTGACTCATCTCAGCAGTGGCTGCTTCCCTTGTCCCAATCAGTTTTATTTTATTTTCCAAAGTTGGTCACCTCAGAGTTTGTGCTGTCACACATCTCCCTGAAAAGTTGTATTTGTTTAATGTCTCTTGTTAGAATATAGTGTATTTTGGCTGTGGGAGAGGAAAAAACAGATGATTAAGAACATTCAGGGATGAATTTGCAAGACAAGTTGTCTATGAACTAAAAGAAAGTTTGTGATTATTTTTCTTGCCCTAGTGGTTTTCACTCCCACTTAGTGTATAATTCATCAACCTTGATAGAAAGAAGCATTGCCCTTCAAGCTCATATGATGCTCTAGAGAAAGTATTGGGGTTTTAAAGTTTTGTGGGTTGTGTGTTTTTGTTTTGGTGTTTTTTTTTTTTTTTCTTTTTAAATGGACCAAATTGGGCATTCATGTAATTTTAGGGGAAGGAAGGAAACCCTGCTCTCTTGCATGCTACTCATGTATCTACACAGCAGATGCAATCCATCCTGTGCACTGTTTTCAGAATATCAGAACCATGGCAAGAGAAATGCATGTATGTATTCACATATGCATGGATCCACAAGAAATGCAAGATGACATTGTTAAAAAGCTGTATCTTTCCTTTGACCATTTCACTTTTGAGAACTTCCACCCACCATGAGCAGAGAATGTTAGAAAAGAAAGCAGTAGGGATGAGAACCACATTGAATGAATACATAGGAACACAACACACATCACCGAGGCAATTCAAAATCCAGTAGACATTTATCTTTAATTTTGTTCTCTGTACTCCATACAGAGATTTTTCACCCAGATTCCAATCTGCTGGAATGAAAAATGCGAGCGCATGTGAGGTAAGAGCGCTCACTTTCCCCATTTGTGCTGGTTTCCCCATTTGTGCTGGTTTCCCCACCCAAACGCCTGCTTTTCCTCACGGGGTTTTTCCTGGAATCACAGCTGGAAAGGTCTCAGTGGAGCATGCACGCAGAGGTGCTTCCTGTGCCTGCAGCTTCTCACATGGGCTGCCCAGGCCCGTCCACCCACACAGCCACAAAAGCAGAACAAGCTGTGAAAACAGGCAGAGATGGTGAGGCAGTCACTCAGTGACACAATGGAAAATGTTCTACGGGGTATGGAGCACTTCTAAATAAGCACAGCCAGGAGTTGCAGGGATGTGGGAAAGTGTGCAAGTGACTAAATCGTCCATGGTGAGACTGGTGGAGGGTATCCCTTCCTAATGGGAATATTGCTAACAGTGGAAATAATTTAAGAATATTTCGGATAATTCTGTCCCTGAAATTTGGGGGATTTAATTTAAATCTGCAATTTGGACCCACAATACCAGATATACCTCTGATATATATTGCAAATGTTTTTAACTTTACTACCTCCTTGGGATTAATCAAGTCTATTCATTTCTAAATAAGATTTGTTGCCAGTAACTTTTATTTTTTCCCCAGCCAGTATCAGTCTCCAGTAAGTTATCTGAACTGTTTATGTCCTCATGACTCCTAAATGTATTTGTTCCTGTATTACCCCCCAACAGTGTGTTTTAATTGTTTCTGAGAATCTTATCTTTTGGTTCATGACTATGGCTTTGTGTGAAGCCAGTCCAGTATGGTCTTGCCCAAGCAGAAGGCATCCATTTGGCATTCTTCTAATTCCCACTGGAAGGATCAAAATATTTGGAAAGCCATTAAAAGGAAAGGAAGTCCTGCAGGGGAGAACATCCCTTGCTCTAGTACCACAGCCCTGAGCATTTTCTGAGTCATATTTTGTAGAAAATTTTAACTTTCTGCTGACCACTGGCAGCCTGAGAAAGTGCCTAAAAAGGGTGTCTCAGGTTGCTACAGAGATTGGGGGGTTTCACTGGGGTTGTGCTGAGGTCCAGCTGTTGAGCACAGCTGCATGGCTGGGCTGCCTTTGGCCCTGTGTTCAGAGACAGGCAGGGTTTTTACTCTGCTGAGGGGGTGTAGCTGAGAAGAGCGAGGTCTGTGGGCTGGTCACTGCCTGCTCACACCTCAGCAGCAGCCTTTGCCAAAAGGTGATGGGCTTTGAGCCAGGGACAGGGCCATGAGGTGAATTAGTCTGAGCTCAACATCAAGAAGCAGCAGCAGAGATCAGTCTCCACCCAGTTGGCAGTGGTGCTTGCTTTGAGAGTGTTTTATATGGCCTTTCCTCAAGTGCTGAAAGCAATTAGCTCTAATAATTAGCCTGTAAAATAATAGTGGAGCTGTAATTTAATGTGATTGCTTTGGTTCTGTGTCTGCTTCTCATCTGTTGCCAGACTGGATGTGAGTTGAGGTAGCCCAGAACAAAACAATAACATACAGATGGAATTGTACCACTTACATTGACTTTATTTTCTGTTTTTCTGTCAGCACTCAGGAGTTTATATTTTCTGATTATTATCCTGTTTCTATTCAGATGTGAAAAACCTTTCAATTACACCATTAGAAGCAAGATAAAACACTTTCAAGTATGTTTACAGGATGATTTTTAAACTTGTGGACTAAGAAATCCTGTTTTATTCTCACATTCACAATCCTGTACAGTTTTCTCAAAATGAGACACATTTTACTGTTCTAACCTATAAATAATTGTTGCTTTGGTAAGCGTTTGAAAAGGATAAAGAGAAAGAATATTTTTATATGTTAATGTTTATGGAAAAGACCTGGTGGATACTGATGGAGGTTTCCACCCTCCAGGCAAGTAGGCTTTGTGACTGAGGTCACACAGGTTGACACCTGTGGGATTGCCTCAGCAGGGATTCACAGAATCAAGACCCCAGTGTTCTACAAAGTCACCACAAAGGTCAGCATAAACAGTTTCTGGGTAGCTAATGCCATAACATAAAACCAATCTCATCCTCATGTCAAATAAAGACAATAATGTGGTTGTAGAAGGAGAAAAAATGTGTGGTTTTTTATGTACTGTGGAAGAAATATGAAGAAGGAAATTTGCAGTCTAGATCTGAATCAAGGTCATTAAGAGTCAACAAGGTCTTACTTACATAAGTGAAATCTAAACCAGGACTTAATAATAGAAAAATAACACAGAAATCTCATAAATTTTGGGGTAACCCTTGACCTGGGAGACAGCCTGTTTTAGTCAGTTTACATATCTGCTATATATTTGGAAATGTTAATTGAGCAGTTCTTGTAGCACTAGAGGGAATATTAGCGCAAGCCAGGGAAGAATTTGTTAGGTTTGTATTTTAAGCATGCCAGCAATTAGTGTTATCAAAACTCTATTGTATTAAGAATGTTTACTATCATTTTAAAAGAATGTTTTCATAGTGACCGTGGTAGATGTAGACACAAACTTAGTCATAATTTTACCCAAACAAGCACTATCTGCTTGTGATTTAGCTAAATAAAAATGTGACCTTATTGTCTTAGGTCAGCTTTGAAGAATTAAAATAAACATATTTTATTTATCAAGGGAAGAGTTCAAAATGTTTTAATAGGATTTTCATTGTATACCAAGTTTAGGGCAGTAAAGAGGAACCGCTTTGCAGTTTCTGTGATAATTTCATTCAATATGAGATGTAGTTAGGGGAAGAAAATTGCTCTCAAAAAAAAAATAAATCCCCATGAATTCTGGGAATGCAGGAAAGGTAAGGCAGTCTTATCTAGAATTTAAGTAATATCTCTGCCATCTCAAGAAATATCTTTGGTTCTTTAGCCTGAAGACAATACTACAAAGTTGCAGACAAGGTGAGAAAGATTTATTTAAAAGTGTCAAGCCAAATCCACTGGTCAACCAGATGATCAGATCCTAATACGGTACTAAGTACCAGCAGATGACAGGGCAGGCTTTATTCTTAAGTAGTAACCTAAGAGATGATGGGAATAGCTGGTTGTTTCACCAGAAAAAGTAAGGCCAGAAGTGAGAACTCTTGAACCTACATAAACTCCCTGGCTGGTCACCTTTGAGCAGTTGATGAGCAGTGTCATTTCCTGTGATTATCCAGTTCTTGATGTTCTCTGTGTGATATCTCTGTATGGTCAAAGCTTTTGTCTTTTAAAAGAGAAAACTACACAGTTGTGTGCAACTCTTAGGCTGCAGTGTCAGCCAGTTTCTAATATTGTGAGGGGCATTAAACATATATTTTTATTGTGGGCTGGACAGAGAAGTTCCCTTCTCTGGTGAAGAGATTTCTGCTGAGGCAAACACAAGCACTTGGCTGTCATGCTTTCTAGAAATCAGCATCTCAACTCTGTGGGAATGGGCTTCTCCAACAAATAATACTGTAATACCAGTGATAAATCTCTGGTGCTTTAAATTGTGTAAATGGATTATAGTTCTTCTAATATGAGCTACAGTGTTGTTTCTTGTATTGACGAACTCTCGTTAGGAACACCTGTTTCTCATAAATCATTGAAGTTCTTGAAGAAATAGGTGCTGGAAAGTCATAAACACACAGCAGAATAATTCTGAGTGTATTCACTTTATTAGTTCCTATTAGTGTATCAAAACTAGAAACACAGACGCCTGCGGCGTACACAGACTCCATGGTTGCTTTTGTGCTGTTTTAAAGTAATTTAGCATTCATCCATAACAGACTTAGGCCAAAAGCTTTGTCTAAGACTTTCCACAGCCAAGGGTGATCAGATATGAATCCCAGTGTAATATGAGATCAATTTGTGCAAGATAGATTCCAAGATTTCAACGTCAGCCATTTATTTTTTCTCTAATCCTTGTAGGACCTCTGCTTCAAACTCTGGGTGGGCTCAAGCTGAGACCCTGCCTTTATTTTCAATCTGATGAGTGGTTGATGCTTTGGCTGAAGAGACACCACAGAGGCTGCTTCACCCACCCACACCAAGATCTGAGAGGCTTAAAGAGCAGGAAATAAACTGGGGCAGCCTTTAAGAAAACAAAAGCATTGTCATTCTGAAGAACAAAATGTGCTTGGGAAGGACCTAGACTCCAAAGTGTGAGTGTGAGTAATAAGGGAAAACAGTGGGTTTTCTGAGAACTTTCAAGGTCTTTAAAAAGGCAAGAAACTGCTTTTTGTTGCCCATTAAATCAAGATTATCCACATCTAACCACAGGAATGACCCCCAACACTGCCAGGAGCTGGGGGACGCTCCAGGCCATGGGGAAAGGAGGAGGGAGAGGCAGGAAGGGCAATGGGCACACAAGGCCCCACTGGCCCAAGCTCATGAAAAGAGGCTTCCAAATTCTCTCTTTTAAGTAAAGACGACATGGCAGTATAATTTGTTTGAGAGGGAATATGCTGCTTCTCACATGTATGAAGATTTTTGTAGGTTCAGCTCAATGATGTGTATTGGAGAGAGGATGCTGGGGGATGCTCAGGATCAGCACAAGGCCCCAGACCACATGGAGCAGCCACTTCCACCAGGTTTGTTTCAGACCCTGGGTTGTATGAGGTCCAGGAACATGCTGAGAGGAATTTTGGGATGTGCTCCATACTTGTAAGTGACACGGGGTCCCTGAGGTGTGGCACTGTGGCAGAGGGCACACCCTCTCTTGGAGTCTGGTGGTGTCTACCAGGCACACCAAAAAAAAAAGAACTTATACAAATCCAAATACAGAAAGAATGCACCAGCTAAAATTTTTGTGGGGTTGATCAAGTCTGTACAGATGTGAGTCCAGAGTCTCCCTGAAAATAAAGGAAGGGAGACAGGGCACTGGGTGCTGTAGCTCTGGAATTGTTCCCATGGCTGCCAACCCCAAATCAAGTTGTCAGTGGCCGAATGCCACATTCAGTCATTTCTTGAACACAAAACCACTTGTAAATCACTTGTAAAGCACTTATTCCTTGTATTTCAATCTAAATTGACCCACTTGTAATTAAAAAAAAAAAAGAGGACTGGTAGAAGGACCATGAGAAAAAAAATCCATTACCCAGAGCCCCAGATTTGGAAGTGCTCTTCCCAGAAATGCACAGGGTTTATATCACAGAGCTGTTTTTGGCACTGGCAGGGAAATGACCATGGATACAGTCAGACACAATTGCGCAATCTGAACATGGCTTTCATATAGGTAAGGATCTTTTCCAGCAGGCATAATTAAAAAATAGTCTAACAGAATAATTTATATTGTACTGATTTGCATTAATGTGGAAGAAAATATTCAGCAGTTCCTGATGGGAAATATAACCTCCTGGAATGGAGAAAGTGGCAGTGAGTCTTGTATATAATTAAACCATGTATACCCTTAGAAGCTCTTTTATTCAAGCATTCAAACTCTTTTATTCTTCTATACTGGAGATATAAATCATAGTGCCAAATTTTATTTATTTTTATACAAAAATTGGCATGCACAGAATAGTTTTCTGCTCCCTGAGGATGCATACTCAATATGGAGGCTTTTTTTCTAGGAGGAAACTCCAAAAATTCTGGGCCAACAATGCTATATATTGCTTGTGTACTTGCTTTTCCCATAAGAACCAAAAGCTGGTGCATTATACAAATGCACAGAAAGGCACAGCCAAGAACTAGCATGAAAAAAATATTCTCCTCTCCATGTTTCTCAATTAAAAAAAAAAAATTGCTTGGTTTTGGTCATTTTGAGGAAGGCTGGAAAGTAAAATGATTTAAAAGTTCAGGGCTAACACACCCTATTAGAAATACTATATTGCAGGAGAACCTGGATATCTTTTGCTAAAAAAATCTGTAATAAAAAAAATCTTTTTGATTTTTCGTCCAGTTTTTTAGGCTAACTGTAAGTGGAACAGCTCTGTGTGCTTACCACAGGGTAGCAGGAGCAAGATCTACTTCTAATGCATGTGCTATTTCCTCATTAAAACCAGTGGGGCGGAATGTGCTTGGTGAATCCCTGAATTCATACCGTGTTTGTTTGCTGACCCTAAGGCTTGTCAGGTGTGCTCACCTTTCAAAAGGGAAAGGACACTGCTTTGGGCCCTCAGGCAGATTGATACCTCACTGGATGATTCTGTCGGAATCCGAAGATTGCTTCATGTGTTTGTCTGAGTCTTTGAAGTTATCCACTGAGGACAATAAACTGCACTTATTTGTGCTGAGCTTTTGGTTTTGATTTCCCAGGGGGACAGGTCTGGAGTGGTGCTTGCTGTGGATGTTGCATCACTGCTTGGCAGCAGGGCTGCTGGTCTGCTGTGGAAATCACTGCTTGCCTGCAGCCTGCCCTTCCTAAAGAAATGATCCACCCAACACACATGTTCTTTGTCACCCCAGCTCCTCATCCAGCTCATAAAACAGTTCTGTTGGCTTTGTATCCTTGGAGCAGCTGAAACTGTAGGTAATGATTGCAGAATTAATGGTTTTACGTGCTGCAGACACGCACCCAGCCACCACTGCACTGTGGTCACGGTGCTTCATGGGAAGGTTTCATTTTCTGAGTCCCACACTTCATCCTGCTGCTCACAGACCAAACCCTGCCCTGCAGGGTGGGCAGCCAGCACATCCAAGAGTAGGATTTGATGCCCAAAGGTGGGCAGTGGTGCCAGGACAGATGACCCTGAGCATCTGGGGTTGCAATGTGGACCTAGAGGAAGTTTGGAACCACCTGGGACCAAGGTGTCTCCAATGGTGATGCCTCAGGGTTTAGCTTTTACATGTTTCAGATTCTGTGCTGCTTTGTGTAGTTCTGAGGTTCATTTTATGGGATGGTGAGCTCTCTGCACAGAGCAGGGAGACAAAACATTTTCTTCTCCTTCTCTAGCTGGAGACCAAGGGCAACTGATCTAGATCTGAAGACCAAGAGCACAAACAATGTGGACTGAAGAGACAAAAACAAGAAGGATGGAATTTCATAACCTAAAGCTATAACTGGACAATGAACTGCAATCTGCAAATGGAGCAGAGCTCATCACAGTGAGAGACCCTGTGAGCGGTTGTCATTTTGTGACCATTTGGGTTCATCTTGGGTGCAGCCCTGGCTGGGCTCTTGTGCTGCCCAAGGTGGATCCATTGAGGCCTTCTAATAAATCCCTACTTTATTCTTTAGCTCTGTCCAGCCTCTGCTCTAGGGCAGCCTTCACAAGGCATCAATGGCACCAAAGTGTTCTGGCAATTGACTCACCCTCCTCATTTCCAGCAGTGAAACTGGCCTTCTGTGAAAGTAGCTCCTCTCCTCATTATGGAGAGGAACCCTCCAGACAGGCTGCTGGCCCTGGATAACAGAAGAGTTTCTTTTTGTGTTACTTGAAACTGATGCTTAGGCTCAGGACTCCTTGTTAATGCACATTTGTGTGGGTGAGAGGAGAGCCAGAAAAGCTGTGTGGTTCATGTCAGCTTCATCCTCCTATTGCTCAAGAGCAAAATTGCCTAAGAAAAAAAAAAAAGAAAAAGAAAAAAGAAAAAAAATCCTATTTGACTCAAAAATCAGAGCATTCTCAGCCAGGATAGAAAGATTCTTGTCCAGAGTGGGGAGCCGTGGGAAGAGACACTTGGAGAGCATTAACTTCATTCCTGGGAACAAGCATAAGAACAGTTGATGCTAAAGAATAAAATATCGTTCCCACACTTCCCCTTAATCCACTGCAACTTTATTCTGCAACTGGCAGAGCTCGGCTTCCCCCTCCTGGAGACAGGATGGATGGGCAGAGGATTTTCCTTCCCTCCGTGCTCCAGTGTGGAGCTGTTTTTTAACTGCTGACTCTGGATACCTCTGGCTTTACCTAAAGGGCTTGTGAGGGGCAAGGTGATTTGGAAATCAAGCCTCTTGAAGCAGGATGAAATCTGCTACAACAATGTTTTTATCTCTGCTAGAAAAATATTTGGTGTCTAGTCATCAAAGCCTACAGTTGCTGTGTTGAAATGTTCCATGGTGATAATCTGCATTGTTTTGGTGCTGGAAATAGAAACCCTGTGTGCACCTAATAGAGAAGTTCAATTCTGAGTCACGGGAAAATACCTTTGCCTTCATTAACTTGAAAAATCCTTTTAAAGTTTGCAAAACAGTGATTTTAAAGTTCAAGGGTGATTGATGGTGATTCCCTTTTAAGAAGAAAGAGCTCAGTATCTGTTCTGAAAACAAAGGCATGCATTATTATAACGATATGGACAAAGGAAAACAGTGTAGGATTGATCAGGCTCAGTAATAACCTCACTCCTTTCAGTTAATAATCAAATGACAATGAAAATTTATACCTAAAATAACAGCCCATCAGTTTTGCAGGTTATTTCTGATTTCTTTTTAGTAACCTGTGAGTACTCAAGCACAGATACATAAAACACAGCTGGTTACTCGTGGCTTTAACACTCATGGAAGTGTCAAGGGACCCAATTTCTTAAAGCAGGAGCACCTGTTCATATGAAACAGCAAAGTTTCAGATTTTGCAGATGTACAGGTTCATTTTCATGAAGGCTCAACTTAATTATTTAATTCTTTCTCCTTTTAAAATCAACCCCAAAGATATAACCTTTTTTGTCTCAGTTTTTAACTTATTCAAAAGAAGCTGGCAGATATCCCACCTTTGATAGAGGGGATACATTTAAATGGACACAAGTCTGGGAAGATTTAAAAGAAACTGCTATTTGTTTATGCAGAACTTGGTGTATGGTAGTCCTGGAGGCACATGGGAGTTTGAATTTCATTAGTGGCAGCAATTCTACATATATCCATAAATATTCTTATATGTTTTATTTTATTTTCTAAGACAGCTTCCAGAAAAGCAAGGGTATCACTTATTTGTGTCGTTTGTGACACTTATTTGGGGAATTCCATTTTTTACTGAGAAAGGGAATTAGGGTTTTAAAGTTACAACTCCTTCCCTATTTCTTACATAACTGCTGTCCCACAGGTAATTAGCCTGAATATATTCGGTGAATAACAAATACTTTAAAAATCTATATTTGCACAAACCTGAATTGAAGGCTTAACAAAATAAAAAAAAATCAGAAAATGGACCATATCTTAAGTAGGGTCATTGCTGCATGTTTCCACATCAAAGGTTTGTCCTTCATCTGGATTTGTGTGGCTTTCTCATTCTGAGCTCTACATTTTGTTGTGCTCTTCTGCCAAGAGATATGAAGAGTTACAAATATCTCTATCATGTGCTCTAGTGGAATTACCTCATAATTATTTTTCCACACTTTAAAAATGTAACCTACTTGGCATTTTACAATTTCCTCAGTAGATTCCTGAGTACCAGCAGAAAGTCGGGTTGCTCCCCCAAGTCATCATGACAGGCAAATCATGATGCACAGGAAACAAATATAAAGTATTTTTTAATAACGAATTCAGGATATGAGCCTGCAAATTGCCAGACTAGATGCAAATTTCAATGAAAATACAAATATACTATTTGTGTTTATCTAATCCAAAAGTAAAAATTTCTTCCTGTGGCCCCTTCCTATTTAGATATCCAATTCTTGTACACATTGACCAAAAAGCTCATAGTTCCCCCATAAGTAGCTCTTATTAGTGCATATTCAGCAAGTTTGCTAGAAAAGAAAATCCAAGTCAGGGGAGTACTTTTGTGTGTTAGAAGATATATTTCAAAAGATGTGAACTTGGCTGGAATAGTACAAAGGTTCCAACATTAGAAATTCTCAGTTCTACAAAAGATCATCTGGTGAAAAGCACTTGTTATTATTAAGCTATGCAAATTTCTATCTTATACAAACCAGCTTAAGTTGTCAGTTATGGAAATATTTGCTTCCAGATGTGCCAGCTTTAACTCTGTTTCCAAGACTTTCATTTCCCAGTGGTATCTGCTGTTGCCTCATCCTACAGTCAGTCCTCCATGATTTATTTTTAAGAGCAGGATCTTCAACTTGCAGCTTTGATTTAAAGAAAAAAAAAAAACAAAAACAAAAAACAAACCAAACAAACCTCCACCACTAAATATTTTAACTAAATTGGTGTCCTCTTGGCCTTTCCTTCTGTGTCCCAACACCATGAATTTGGAGGATCAGGTGTAAAATGCCCATGGACGCCCCTAAAAGCAGCCACAGGCAGCAGTGACAGATCACCCTGTGACCTCCATCCTTCTCCAGAGCTCTGGCTAAAACTGTGCTCCTCACAAAGTGTTTCAATTCTTCATTAGGTGCTGACAATGGCATCTGAATATTTTCAACACGATTTCCAGATGATATAATTTCCAGGTTTTATAAGCTTTGAGGAATTGACAGCATGGATCAGGTTTACAACCGATGAATTGAGTGTGAAAGTATCTGTGAGCCTAACCCTTATGACAGCTTATTTTCCTTACTGTACTCTTCCCTCACTTTAATAATCCCCTGCTTTTAGCTCCTTATGCTAGCAATGGAACTAAAATAAAGAGCAACACTAGTGGGAGCCCTCGACTGGCTGGACAGCACTGACACAGCCCAGTGACAGGACAGGGAGGAATGGCCTCACACTGAAAGAGAGTAGGTTTTAATTAGATATTGGGAAGAAATTCTCTCCTGTGAGGGTGGTGAGGCCCTGGACAGGTTGCCAAGAGAAGCTGTGGGTGTCCCATCCATGGCAGTGTCCAAGGCCAGGCTGGATGGAGCTCTGAGCAACCTGGGATGGTGGAAGGTGTCCCTGCCCATGGCAGGGGTTTGGAACTGGAGGATCTTTATTTTCCTTTCCAATGTCTCAGGGCATTCTATGATTCTGTGATTTAACTTTCCCTACTTCCATTACCCCATTTTTTAACCCCTGCTGCAGTCTGCTGAGATTCCTGGGTGTTTTTCTCTGCAGCAAACAGGAAACTCTGCATTTCCACCAAGAGTTTTGATCCGTTTGCAGAACATCTCACTTGACCTGTGCTTCCATTTCAGGGGGTGGTGACATGAATCTCCCAGGGCTATTCAGGCCACCAAGACAGACCAGCTCTGCCTACACCATGCAGTAGGACCTGACCCATCCCTCTATTTTCACTCTCCCAAAGGCTCTCCTCCTTCCACTCCACAAAAAGATTTGATATTATTATTTCATAAGATAATACAACCATAAGGATGTGGCTAATATTCTTGGAATTTCTGTATTGCCTGAGGTATATACTGTTCAATTTTTTAGTGGTAAATGAAATAGGGGTTTTAGCTCCTTAAAGTGATAGATCTTTGGTGATCTGTGTAAAACCATACATTTCTTTAAGATAATTGAATTGTTAAGAAATGCATATGCTAATTTTATTGTAAATTTTTGCCTTATTAGAAGATCCATATTCATGTAAGGATTCAGTGCTGAAGATTTATTTTAATGTCTTTTACTCAGGATAGCAAACAGTTACAGTTTCAATCATCTAGACTACACTTGATTAAACCATCTGTGAACCTGAGTGAATTAATTAACTGTTTTCCTAGTTTAAGGATTTTTTTTGTGTATAATTTCTGCCTGAATGGCAAGTCATCTTCCCATGCAGTATCAGATGAAGTTAGTTCAAATAATCCTGTCACTTATTTTCCACACAATTGTTCTCTTCTGCTTTTGTGGTGTGTTTTGCTCCTCAGTGCCTTTTTACAAATTTGTGACACTGCTGCTCAATATGAAATCAATTATGGTTTGACACAGTAGAGTTGCAGATTTTTAAAAATTTTCTGGTGTGAGAAAGATTACCCATGATTATCTTCACAGCTTATAAAATTCTCCAGAAACATCACAAATTTCACATAATAAATGAGAAATATAGTTGTTTGTCACTGTTGTGATTTCCTCTGCAAAAACACAAACATTTCCCTCATTCATCAACTAAACCTTAATTAAATGAACCTCACAAAACTCTGTCTCAGCAAGGCTCTTGTGAAATTTATTTTATGTTTTGAGGCCCTTAGCTGAAATGTGCTCTGCAGCTGCAAAATGCTCCTCTTGTCTATTGAACAAACTCTGTATCCACTGCCTGCTTCTCACACTTCAGGGTTTTTTCTCTGATAGGGTAGAAAGTGAAATTAAACCCATCATATTCTGTAAGATGTCCTGGGGAAGGTGCTGGGTTTTGTGCTGGAGGGATCTGTAGTACCAGCAGAAGTTGATAGCAATGATGGAATTTCTTCAGAAAGGAATGAAAATAAAATAAGGCTTAAGGCAGAATGTTCCATCCAGTGAAATGAAAGAATACTTTTCTGCTGTAAATGAAGAGCTGAAAGATTCTTCATGAGGGGAAAAGGCCCACATAAGGACCCTAAGGCTGATCTGTGATCCAAACTCATGCCCTTGTCCAAGAAACTGAAGCAGACAGCAAATGTGAATGCCTTGCACCAGTTAAAGCTGAGGTAAAATCTTATATATACAACATTACCACATGACCTGCTGTCTCTACCACTGTTCCAAGAGAAAAAAAGTGTAGACAATTAACTCTAGTGGAGATGATGGAAATATTAATCCAGGAACAGTGTCAAATGATAAATCATCTGCTTTCTTCATCAAGGTTATGAAAGATTTAGAATGGACAAAGATGTTAAGCAAGGGGAACTTTCCAATTGCATGCAAATCAATGGCTTGGTGGGAAAACAGTGCTTCAGTAGGAGGAAACAAGCTCATGATAATTTTTGACCTTTCACTTTGAAACATATAGAAATATTTTACAGGCAATAGCATAAAGAATCTTAGAGGAAACAGATGTGCCTCAGAGTGCACAGTCCTTCAGTAATTTAAGGTCCTATTAAAATCAGACAGGGCATCAGAGAGTAGAGGATAACCTCCATCTTGCTTCATATTTATTTCTATATTCTAAAATCCCAAACTCTAAGTTGTCCACCCTGTGATATTACACACTTCTATCCAACTACACACCCATAATCCAGTACTATCAATCAATTTTGGAAGCCCTCACCACAGCCCCAGGTCAAATGCAGTGTTCTCTTGTGGGTCTGTGCCTTTAAGCACAGAAAGTTTAAAATTCTCAGCATCCAGGGTTCCAACAAGGGAGAGATCATAGGAACTAATGAGCACTAAATCAACACATGAATTGTTCCATTGATACAGCAAATTAATGTGTGTTCTGGTGCAGTGAGTGAGGTGTGTTCTGCTTCTCTTGTAATGATCATAAGTAAATAAAAAGAGAACTTATAAGTCTTTACTGTGACCCAGTGTGGGAGGCAAGTGTTGCATCCCCACTGAGCAGTGCCCACTTTGCCACTGCAGGTCTTTCTCTGCCTGGAGCTAAATGCTGTGGTGAGAGAAGTCAGGTGTGAATATTCTCATTGTGAAACTGGTTGCCAAAGACAAACCTTGATGTAAAATATCTGGCTAGCAATTGACACGGAAATGTGCAGGGGGAAATCTGTCCTTGCAGGTGAGCAGCTTTGTAAGGCATGTCCTCAAAGCTGGTCTAACCTCTGTTTCAAAATGCACAGGAAAAGGATGGACTCTTCAATTAGAGAGGAAAAGCATTGCCCACTCTCCACAGGTACACAGACCACATGAAACAGACTGGTTCTGATGAACTATGTGGGCTGGCAATCCTGGAGGCTGAAATCCCACTCCTGTGTGCAGGCAGTGCTTACCCACACCAGCCAGAGGTGTCAAGTGTGCTCAGACACAAATAAATCTTTGGTATCCAAGGTTGGTGATTAGGATTAGTGGTGTGGTGTAATGAGTTACCTGTTTCCAGTTGTTCCCAGGTTGCATCCATCCAGGATACTGCACTCCCCTTCTCTTTCCCACCCTTCTCCCCTCCCTCCACACCTCTTCCCAGGAGCTCTGCCTTGGGTGTCAGCTCCTCAGACCTGCCCCACTCCTCTTTCACCTCACCCCTGTTTGTCCCTGCTGCTCCAGCCCAGCAAAGCTGCCTCTGCTCCTCCCAGGACCTGGTGCTGCCCTTCCTTCCCTCTGCTGCTGATTCATCTCCCTGCTGGCAGCTGGGATGTCTTATCACAGACCAAAACCTGAGCTGGGCCAGACAGCTCCGGTCTTCTGAGTCTCCAGAGAGGCACCTAATGATTAAGTATTTAATTAAAGACGACATAACTCTTAAGCCAAAGAGAGAACCTCATACCTCACACCTTATTTGATGCTATTAGAAAGATTTGGTGCCTGGTTTAGTGAACAAAAAAAAAATTCTGCAAACAAATGTAGAAATGTATGAAATGTATATAAAATACCTACATTTTAACTACACATGGTTTTGGTGTTTGGTTTTTTTTGGTTTGTTTTTGGTTTTGGGGTTTTTTTTTGTTTTGTTTTGTTTTAGTTTTTTTTTGGTTTGTTTTTGTTTTTGGGGTTTGTTTTGTTTTGTTTTGTTTTTGTTTGTTTACTTTTTTCCCTTCATTGGATCAGTAAGTCTTGCCCAGGGTGACTGGAACACCTTGGTAGGTCGTGGCATGTTCCTGTTGTTCTGCAAGGTACAACTGATATGGTGGGGATCCCTTCCCTGCTCCCAGTGAGGAAATTTGCCTGTTTGGGGACTTCAAATCACATTTTTCATGGTCATTTTTCATAGAATCACAGGGCATCCTGAACTGGGTGGGACTCATCAGGCTCACTGAGGACACCTCAAGAATCCCACCACGTGCCTGAGAGTGTCATCCAAACACTTCTTGATCTCTTGAGTCTATGATCACTTTCTATAAGTGAAATTCAGTATCTTGATTTGGTCTATCACCCATTTCTTCCTCTAGTGATCCCACTCTGGCTCTCCAGTACTGAAGTCCATTTTAGGTGGTGCTCCATCCTTCTGCAGCTGTGTGACTGCACCTGTATGTGCTGAAAGCCAGTCCTACTCTGGAAGCTGTTTAATAGTAAATATATGAAAAGAATTCAAGTGTGAGATCCATTCAATCGGTGCTGTTTTATGCTGCCAAGCAAAAGGAAAAGAGAGGGCACTGGAATAATGTACCCAAACTTTTCACAATTTCTGACAATATTGAGAATGTCTTTGATTTTGTAAATGAATGACTTGAACTGTTCTTGCCTCCAAGGCAAATCTGTGAGGTATCAAGAAGGAATGATGTCTTGGAGATACTCTGATGGGTAAGGAGGAATCAGATTGCTGCACTGGCACTTGTGCTCTGGAAACAAAGCAGTGCCATTATAATTAAAGCAGCATCACCTGAAAGCAGATGAGTTGGGGGAAAATTGCCCTTTTATGGTGCTGTACTTTTCTCTGAAGGAAGGAATAATTTATTATATTACTGTGATCTGTTTACTGAAGACATTTTCTCATCAGTGCTTGTCAGGTTTCAATTCATAAAAGCTGATTTTTCTTAGAAACCTGCCTGCTTTCAGAGCACCATCTGCTGGTGCTTCCTGGGCCCCGTGGGCTGCTGCCCCTCTGCATTCTCCAGAGGAGGGGAAGGGTCTGAGGTGTTCCCTGCAGCTTGGTTGTGTTGTGAACCGTGACAGCATTTCTCTAGTTAAACTTCAGTATCCATTCATCCTGCCAGAGTCTGTTTTCTGGAGGTAATTCTTATCCACATTATGAAAACCTTTAAAAGGAGCAGGAATATTTGGATTATGGGGATAATTAATGAGTGGTGATTTGTGGGCTTGGGCACTTAATTTTGTGTAAGCTCATCCACAGCTTAGTGGCTCTGCAGAGAAAGGGGCTGTGCTTTACCAAAGGTGGGCAAATGTGCTTAACAGACTTTGTGTTGAACTTGTCATATTTTCAATGACAATTTTGTCTAATGCTTCATTGCCTCTCATCCCTGCTCAAATATAATTTATTTCTTTCATAAACACAAATGAACTTGCCACATTTGAGGGAAATCAGTGATGACTTATCAAATTTTAAGAATTTGTATGTATGAGATAATTTTAGGTCTGAATTGTGTTGAGGTTGGTAAAGAATATTTATGTGGGTTCTAGCCTTGGAACTGTAGATGGGTTATGAAAGCCCAGTGACCTTTTCTCAGTCAAAGTTATCTTTTAAACCATAGCACAGGATATCCTGTGTCTCCAAAAAAGTGAAGAACTCTTCTATTTCAAGCCACAAACTTATCTAAATGCTTTGAAGGATTTAATACCTGTATTTTAATCATGTTGATGACTTAGTTGTTTTTAGAAAGAAAACTCTAGCTGAACTCTATGGTGCAAAGCCATCAAAATGTCTCCTAAAAATACTTACAAAGCAGTTAATGTTCTTTCTAGCCTTTAAATGTGCCTGGAGACTTAACACTGCATTAAAGAAGTACAATTAGAGTGTATGAATATGTGGAGATAGGAAGTAAAAGAGGCTTGTGAAATAACCATTTTTTAAGCAAAATGTGAATTCTTTCTGGAAGAAGATGGTGTGAATGGTGTCAGAACCAGCAGTCTCTAAGCCAGTGGTGCATTGGAGCCCCATGCCCTGATTCACTTTGCCCTTTGGCTCCCTGCCCAAACAGCCCCAAAAGGGACTGGTAAATCCTAAAGGTCCCATTTCCCATGGCACTCCTTCCCTAACTCAGCCTTGCAGCTGTTCCTGCAAGAATGGACTTCAACTCCTCATCTTTGCCCAGAGGTTTGGGCCTGGTTGGTCTGGAATGCCAGGGGTGTCCTGTGGGGCTGGATTGTTCTCACATTCCAGGTGTCCTAAGAGAATTCAGCCTGAACAGCAGGATGTGGGATCTTGCACCTCCAGGAAGCTTTACCACCTGCAGGCATCCAAAGCAAGGAAGAAGAAGAAGAAACTTGAAGGCTGAAACAGAGAATCTGTTGGGAGGATGACTATGGAAGGTCAGCTTGTGAATCCACACAAAGTGCTGTTATTGAGTCAGGTGCCACAGTTTGGGCAGTTAGATTGTACATATTTATTTTGCAACACTGCTGTGAGGTGGTGTTATCATTTTGTTTTGGGTGTTATCCCTTTGTTTCAGGGATAGACGTGCTTGTGCAATCAGGTAGGATATCTAAAATGCAGAAGAGAATGGAATTGCTATCACCTACATCCCACTTGCACAATAAATCCTTTGCTACAATTTCCTTCTTAGTACAGTGAGTTTGGTGTGCTGCTTTGGCTGTGTGAGGTACAGCTGAGCTTCTCAAATACTTCACTGTGCTGTGTTTTTGCAGAAATCTGTTCCCAAATGTCATCCCAACAGTGAATTCAGTGAGCTTGAGGTGGAACACAAGTACAGTACTTGTCTTTCATCCTCTGTCAAATTTTGTGTGTGTAGGTGGCAAGCTCAAGCAGCACCTGCCAACTACTTACTGGTTATTGGCTTGGGACAGAGCTGTTTACATTTAGTTCTGAGGCATCCATTTGTGTACCACTTTGTATCTGCTTTCAGAATTGTACTAAAAATCATGAAATTTAGGTTCAACCAAGTTCACAGTCTCAAAGCAGGAGCTCTAATTTAAAACCACTTTGTAATCAACAAAGAAAAATTGGTCTGAAATGAGTTACCAATGCACAGCTTGGTGGCAGGACTATATTTAAGATACGCAGTGGATCAGCCATTGAGGGCACAGGAGACTCCAAAGAGTTATATTAACATTTTCCAGACTGGCTTTTAGATCAAGGGTTTAACAGCTTGGGTTGTACCCCCAAGGTAATTGTTGAGATCTGAACACACATCAGAACATACAGTCCCTTATGCTTCAAGGGGCATGAACACATAAGTGTGTAGTAATAATAATAATAACAATGATAACAATAATAACAATAATAATAATCTGTTTTCTGTGCCATGTTCAGAGTGTGTCTTAGGTGATAGTTGCAAAAATGAATCTGTTAGCTGGTAACACTTTCCTCATTCTTGCCACTTGTGGTATCACATGCAAAATTAGCTTCTGATTACTTTATAGTTTTATTTACTTGTGTTCTGACCAATGGGTCCCTCTCCTCAGACTCTGTTGCTGATGTGCAGTTTGCAGTCACCTTCTGCACAGTCACTGCTGTCCCCAACTTTGTTTTGAACATTGTGTTCACCCCTATCAAGATCCATCTTGCCTTTTCTTGTTGATGTATCTGTCTAAAGGGTATTTGCTATGCCTTGGGTGGTTGGTGTTAATGTACATTAATTACACAAATAATGCAACATTTCCTTACCTACCTCCCCTGCCAGAAAAGAAGTTTGCTTTGTTTGCTTGCAGTCGAGGTGATGCCAGATTTGCTGAATCTTCCATTTGTGAATTTGCATTTTGAAAACCTCTTTACTCAACAATGATCAAAACTGTCACAGAGTTTTTACATGGGGTACATTTTACGGTGTTTTCTTCCTTAAATCAAGTGGTATCAGATTTGACAGTTAGTGGAAAGGCTTTATACCATATTAAAGAGCCTTTTTGGGAAAGCTTCTTCCAAAAAGAAAAAGTGGCTTGCCACACAATTTGATTACCATGAATTATCCTGAGTCTTAGGTTAACTTGAACCAGTTGAGTGGAAAACAGAAATCACCTTGGACCCAAACCAGGTAGCAGGCCCACAATAAGTTAATTTCTCTGTATTCATCTCCAAGTGTCATTCATTCCTGATACTTTGCATATTGATGTATGACAGAAAAGACAAATTTTTATCTCCTATTTGAGACAAAATGTGATTTTTCAACTGCCCCCTTCCTAAGGGATTGGTGAAATCACCGTGGAGGTGCATAGGATCCCTTGGTGCCATGCAGAGCAGGATTTGAGAGGACCCTGCAGTGCCCCTGTCCTGAGCTGCAGGCTGGGAGCAATGAAGAATCTCCCATCCCTGTACCCAGGATCTCTCTGGCACTGGGGAATGCAGACAGGGAGAGATTTGAGATGAGAAGTCGTGCTAGGAGCCAGGCAGATGCCATATGCCTTCCTTCCTTTCTGTGCTTCCACAAACTGTGCCCAAGTGCTTGGTTTGCCACAGGGGAGGCTCAGGTTGTGCCAGAGCAGCTCTGGATCAGGGAGGGAAGGTTGATGGCTGCATCTCCTCACTGATGCTCTCTTGCTGCCTGGTAACCTGTCTGCTCATTTCTGCACTGCCAGACACCTTGCTTTGGGAGAAGTCTTTTCATTTCTAAGTGGGAAACAGCCCCGTCTGTGGCAGTTCTGAGGAGGTGTTGTCACATCACAAGGTGCAGTTCTGGCTTTTGAACCAAAGCCTAATGCTCCAAGCTCATACACACCATTCTGCATGTCTGAACAGCACTGTGCTTGTTAAATATGAGTGTTTCCAGGACTGCTGCCCGGTTCTGCAGATACAGCATTCTAAGATTATCCATTTTCTGTCTTTCCATCACTGTGTTCATTGCAGGAATGGAGATTATCTGTCTGCCAACCATGGAAAACTCTCAAAGTCAAGCTGTGTCCTTTCTGGCTTGTGAATCATCATCTGTAACCTTGACTCAGCAATCACAGGGGAGCACTTAGGCCATGGTTAATGTGAATTCTTCTGATCTAAAAGATTCTCTGTGGTGCTGTGTTATTTGTTATTTCTTTAATAATGCTTATGTAGAATCCTACCCATAATCTTTAGTTCCATGGAGCTAAGGGAACAAAATGGTGGAAAATTATTTTTAGTCTGTTCAGGGAGGAAGAGCTGACATTAAATATGTTTTGAATGCAGATATATATATATATATATATACACACACACACATATATATATGCATGTTTTGAAGAAATATCACTTTTCTGGCTATGGTTAACTGAAAATGAAAATAATAAATCGAAATAATATATTGCTTCAAGGTGTCAGCTTTTAGTTCCAGTGGGATATGTTGTTCTGGCTAGAGGAGGAAATGTATGTGAGTGTGAGCTGGGTGTGAGAAAAATACTTCAAGAGAGAGTTTTCTTCATTATTTACATAACTTTTGGATATTCTGTGATTATTTATAACTATAAAAAGTGTATTTTGCATCAAAGACAATTATGCCAGTTAATAGCATGTTCAGGCCATGATAATTGACTGAACAATCTTTTAATACTTTGCCCCTTTCAAACCTGTTGCTTGGATACCACTTTCTTTGAACTATTATGTACCTTGCTGAAAATTAAATAGTAAAAAAAAAGGTTTTAGCAGCTCTTTCTTTTGTCTTTTCCATAAACTCTATATTATAAAATGCTTTCAGAAGTGGAGACAAAGGGTTGGGGCTTTCTGGCAGCAAAGTACTGACAGAAACAGCTGAAAAATGCAACTCATGTACAATCTGAATTCAAACCTTTATTTTCTAGATATATTTTCTCTTTTTTCTTGCATGTAAGCTTTCCCTTCCTATTCCAAGGGAATTTGAACTTGAGATTCAATGAAACAATTCTCAAATTGCAGTCATCCAAAAGTAACTGGATAATGCATCCAGGTGAGTCTCTCACTAATGAGAAGGGTTTGTTCCCTGCTCAGCTTTACTTACTCACTAAAAGATGTAATCTAAAATTGTGTGGTAGCATTTGTGATTTGGAATTTTTATATCGTGAAAGGTATTTTTCATCTCCATCTAAATGCCAGGTATTCTGTTGTATCCTGCCATGAACTGCTGTGATTTATTTAAACTGTGAGCTGCTGCTTAATCTGTATGCACAATCCTCTCAGAAACAACAGAGGTGTCTTGTTCAAGGGCTTAGATTTGCCTACAGGACTCATTTGCTGGAAACCTCCAGGTCTTTCCACCTAGCTTCACTTCACTCTGATGCACATGAAAGAAGGGTTGGGGGGTGAATGATCTGGCTGGCTCAGCAGGCAATGTCTTTAGAATCACCTTTTTCTGGGATCATTTTACCATCTGAGATGAGCTTAAGCTGAGGACTTAAGTTATGTGACATTGCTAGCAGAAAACACAAAGGTTTTCCAGTGAAGGTCCAACCTGTGACCAGGGAAGTCCCTTGTTTACAGAAAGATGTTGACTCCAACCTTAGGTCCTGTTGGACCTAGATTATGAAAAGAGTTATTTATTAGAGATTTGTCCCAATGAGGATGGTTTTTTCTTCCTGCTGGAAGGCAAGGAAAATCTCCTGTCTGTTCCCTGTGACCCTGTGCCTGGGGAGGGCTACCCTACCCCAGGACTGACCCTGTGCTCCTCCCAGAGAGGTGCAGGGATGACTGTCAAGGACTGGCACAGACTGGATTTTGAGAAGCAGCACCTCCCACAGTGAGTGAGAAGTCAGGACTTTGGTGCAGCTCATTGCTCCAGTGGGTGATGGGGCAGAGCTGCAAGCACAGCTACAGTCCAGCTGTCTCCTGTTTCAGCTCCTCTCTGCTTCCTGTCATCACAAAAGTAAGCAGAAGCAGAGGGGAAGTTGGGTACAGGGTTGGACCACAGACATCTCCCAGTCTGGATTTGGGGATTTGCCTGTGATCTCTAATGCAGAGCAGAAGCAGAGGGGAAGTTCTTATCTGGGTACAGGGTTGGACCACAGACATCTCCCAGTCTGGATTTGGGGATTTGCCTGTGATCTCTAATGCAAAGGGAATGTTTTGTCACTTTATGTTCATAGCTGAGCCATTCGGCAGCACTGCTGGGGTGACTCACAGCAGTGCTGAGATTGTGACTCACTGCTGCATCCTTTCTGGAAAGACACTAATCCTCCTTTCCTGCTGCTTGGGCTGGTTTGGGAACCACAACATTAAGGACTGAAAGGCACATTTATTAAATGACACATGGCAGGACTGGGTTTTGTTTGCAGCAGTGAGGGAGGGCTTTGTGGCCTCTCTGCTGTTGACTAGACACTGACACATCTGGCACCCAGGCACCAGAGGATGGAGGGATCTGGGCATTTGTTTCCCTGGGTAGATCTGGGTGTCAAGCCTATTTCAGTCAGTGAGACTTTGGGCTGGATTCCAGAGTTTTTCTTAATTACCAACATCTGTCAGATGTCAACTCTCTGAATCCACCCTTCCTGGTCATGCTATTTTAAGGCACTTGTATTTTAAATACTACTACTACTACTAATAATAAAACCCTTACAGATTTTTCTCTGAGTAATTTGTCCTCAAGGGACGTGGAAGTCCTCAGGTTTCTTCCTGACCAGTGACAGGATGTGGTTTATCCACTAGGAGTCATCCAACCTTTTGCCACACAGGCAGTCTGGCCAAAGGCAGCCTTGGGGATTGCTGGTGGAGCAGCAGGAGCTCTGCCCTGTGAATGCAGTAAGGGGTAACTCTGCTTCAGCTGATTATTGGTGCAGCTCTTGCCCTAAAGTGGGAGATTTCTGTTCTAAACCAACACTTGTTGCTGGTTGTGGTCTCTTGGAGCCTTAGCTAGAGCAGGAAT
The DNA here is from genome assembly GCF_014805655.1 of Passer montanus. Lineage (NCBI taxonomy): Eukaryota > Metazoa > Chordata > Aves > Passeriformes > Passeridae > Passer > Passer montanus. Next base: position 3,815,825 of record NW_024372036.1, read on the forward strand.
GGTCTTGCATGCCCTTCATGTCTACAGACATTTGAAGGTGTCTTTATCAGAGCTGATCTCCCTGGCTCCAGTTACAGTCAGTGGAGAGAGCAGCATTGCTGAGTGTGATTTGCCTGACATGTTTTATCTTTCTTCCTTAGGATGAAGCAGTTATGTCCTGGGAAGCTGGATGGAGCAGTTATGTCCTACCTGTTGCTCTCAGTAATTTGTAAAATAGCTCTTGGAAGAATCTGTACTGAGTCAGGTGACCAACACCCACACTTACTCAATAAATAAGCTCTAAAATGATATTTATCCATGGAAATGCCAATTAACTCTGTTACCACAGCTCTCTCCCAGGGCTTGGCCTTTGCATATTTTTAAAACTAATTAGGGGTATGGTAATTTAGTTTTTTTTTTTAACCAGCAGAGTTATGTATGTGTGGTTTCTTCTTCCTTGAGGGAGGGAGGGCACATTTGTACCACTGTCTGCACTGGTGTGGCTGCACTGATTCACTCAACTGTGCTGATGTTTCTAATTATAGCTGTTAAAAAATTGTAGAAAGCTTTCAAACAACTCCTCTATGCAAGTACCTACACACCCTAATCAATACACTCCCCTTAGCTGGAGGAATGACCTCTGCCTTAAGACTCATTAGGACACCAGAATGTGCAAGTTTCAACAACTTCTATTCTTAAACTATGAAGGGATGTGAGGCAGGATCCTTTCTGATGAGGAGAATGTGTTTGTAATGTTTGCTTTGTATAGTAAAATGTTTAGAAATCATGAAATAAAAATTGTTACAAATCAAATACAATTTTTTCAGAGCGAGAGGGTTCTTAATTTTCTGCTCGTTGCTGAAGTTTTTGAATATTTTTTTCAGGGTGAACACTGAGAAAATTAAAAACAGCCAATATTTTTCTTAACAAACATCTTTTATTAACAAGAATGGTGGTAAAGAAAGTGATGGTAAGGCAAAATCAGTCTCAGCAACAGCCTCATTTTTGAAGCTTTCTGCTGTTACATGAAAAAATGTAAACTAGAAATTAATATTAATTAAAAAATATTATCTCCCTAAAATATTACATAAGGGAGTAGTGTTAAAGCAGGAAAAGTATAAGGTTGGTATTTTACTGAAGTGCTGTGCAGCCCTGCTTCCTGTGACAGGTGAAATCGGAGGCTGGGCATGTGCCAGGCAGGGATGGTCAGGGCATCCTGGGAGCCTGAGGAGGGCTCACGAGGTGCTGCCTCCTACCAGGGATTCATATGGATTTTGTTTTCACATGAGCTGTGTGAAGGTGGTGTAGCAGATGTTGGACTTCCAGCCATTAACAATTTTCACCTTTGATGGCACAAGGCTGTTCCATCCCACAGAAACACAAGTTCACTTGAATTCCCACGCTGCCCATCTGCCTGCATTTCAAAGTTTGCTACCTTATTAACTGGTGAAATGTGTTCATTATAATAGCAGCAATGAGAAGTATATAAGTGCACCTCAAGCATCAAACCCCAAAGATTTAAATCTGCAAAACCCATCTGCTCCTAACTCTGGAACTCACATAAAATAGGAAGGTGCAAAGGATTCCTATATTAAGTTTTGCAAGCACTTGCTTTCAGCCTTGGGGACATTGGAATTTCACTTGGAAGTGCAAGACAAGCCAACTTTTAATTTTTTTTTTCTCTTCAGTTTGAGTGGGCATTATAAGTTCATGGGTACTGCTGTTTTTTCTCAAGCTGATCATTCAGTTCTCAAAGCACTCTAGGAGCTCTCCAAGTTCTAGAAATTTTAGGTTCAGTTCTTTACTCAATCTCAGAATTGTCAGTGGTGCCTATCTAAACTGCAATTCCATTTTGTGTCAAAGGTGTCCATATTAACTTTAAAAATAAGGATTTGGGTCTGTGGCTTCCAAAGTTTGGAGATGTTTCCTTGCAGATGAAAATACTGCATCATTCAAAACACAGGTCTTCATGACTGAGTATATTTGTCCTGCCTGAAATATGTGTAGGACTACCAATTTAAAAAGTAAGATTTTCTTTTAGGACTGTGGAGAAACTCCTCCTTCCCTTCAAGAGGCAACACATCCTCTAGTGGAAGACATTTTTCTTTTAAACAGCAAATAACATTTATAATAAATGTATAAGTTTGGAGAATGCCTTGGTTGCTGGAGCTGCCACTTTTCTGAGCACCGTGAATTCTGAGCTTTTAGGTAAACTGAGAATTATTTTAGAAAAAGGATGCTTCCATTGTAATCAGTTACATTTTCCTCACTTCAAAATCTGTTATCAACAAATAAACAAAAAAATCCTGTCAAAAAAGTGATAAATGTTAAGTTTCTTCTCTGATTTGTTTTTCATGTGAGATATTTCTCTTGTGCCTGTAACTGCCCTTTCTGTGCAGAAAGATGCCATGATCTGGTGGCTCAGGTGTTGTCTTGTAACCAAAAAACCTGGGTTCTCTTCCCACAGGTTTCCCTGCTATTGCATCAAAGAAATGGCAGCAAAAAACCAAAAAGGGATGACTCTCACTGCTGAAAAAAATCAGTATAGAGATTAATTTGCTGATCTTTGATACCAAGTTTTTCTTCAACACCTACCCTAAATGCCTTTGCTGCAAGGAGGGGTGGATGTGTCGTGCTTGTTGCAAGGCTATGTCAAGGCGGAGTTTGTGGGGTTTTTTTGAGAGCTGTTTTAATCTGTTCTGGAAGTCTGTTTCTTGCCACAGAAAATCTAATCACACTGTTCTCTGCACGAGTGGTTTAGAGAATCCCTCTGTATCTTTCAACATGGAAATTCTCCTTGCATATATATTGCCTAGCAGTACATGGTGGAAAACTCAGCAGCAGGAGCAGCCTCCTCATACCTGCCATCCTGGCCTGCTGAACTATGATTTTCCCCCCCGTTTTCTATGTTTAAATCTTGTTTTTTGGTGGTTTGCAGATACTTCTCTTGCTTCCCACATAAATTCCAACAGTATGACCAGATGTCTGCTTGGTTTCTCCCAACCACCCTTTTCAGCCCTAATCCGAAATGTTTTTAACACCAGCCACACAAGGATCGTCCTGCAAATTACCTCAAGCAGATAGCCAAAACATTATCTCATGCTGGCCTGGATGTTAGCATGCTTGCAGCTGAAATGCTCCCTCAGGATCGTGGGAAGATGACTCTGGACTTTCTGGCTCTTCTCTGGGATGGGCAAAGTCAAACTTCAGCCATTTCCCCATGTAGGAAATGTGTTGTTGGAATGCAGGCTGCTAGAAGACCAGAAATATATTTCTTGGTTGTTCCTTCACCCAGAGGGATGCAGATACCAGCCACAAAAGGTGTCCCTAAAGAGGAAGACTTCATTTAAGTGGCTTACAGGAGGGAGAAGGTGATCCTGTTGGTATCAGTCCAGCTGAAAAACTTCCTCTTTGGAAATCCTGCCACCTTTGGGGCTGTTCTGCCTGTTGGCAGTGGGAGCAGAACAGTCCAGGGCTCAACTGAGGAGCAGCAACTGCAGAGCACAAGGTTTTTGCCCTAAGAACTTGAGTCTTTCACTCACCTTGATAAATTCTTGAAGGTTTGGTGCTTGGTTGTGAAACATGCTCTGCTCACCTACCACTGGCCTGCTTATTGTCCTTATTATTTTTATTTTTTTATTTGTGTTTTTCTATTTGTAAAACTTGTGGGGTTTTTTTGTGTGTTTTTCTATTTGTAAAACTTTTAACTTCATTAAACTTTCTAGATTCATGGTCAGAAAGTGCTGCTTAAATATTGAGTTGTTCATTCTGCTACTTGATTATTTTTTTTCCCAAGGCCTGGGTGAGATTAGAAGTTTGAGTTTGCGTGCTGAAGTTGTATTATTGTTTTGTTTTCTTTTCCTAACCACTTCCACATGCAATCAGGTTTTATTGCCAGCTGCTCTCCATGGTTGGTCTCTGGGGAACGTAGGCTCCTGTTTGTTGTTAAACTCATAAGAGTTAGTTAGTTAGTTTAACTTTTTTCAAATGTTCTAATTTGTCAGGTTTGGGTTTCCACCAGTTGTCTTTACCCAGCCAGAGGTGGGCAATGGAATAAGCAATGATGTGTAAAAAGAGCTCATCAGAACCTCAAATTCCTGTAGAGGGAGAAATGGGCAAGTTTATCTCCACTCTTGCATTCTTTTTGTATTAAAATTAAGTATCCTGAAATTTTTCACTTCCCACAGAGCAGGAACATGAAATTTCATTTAATTAATAAAAGAAAGATTTTTATTTCACAATTTTAAACAGAAAAGCACAGGGCTCCCTGCGATGATTGCAGCAGGGAGCCTGTGAGCCCAGACATGCTGCTCACCAGGGAAGCTCCCAGGGAGGCCAGGAGCTAGCAGGAAACCAGCCAGGTTTCCCTAGGAAATGTGTTAGAAGATTTGATTCAATCAATCTGTTCCTGCAGAATATATATGCATATTTTTCAGGAACTGGCATTTTCCTATGGAAAAAAAGAAAAAGTCTTGCTGACTTAAAATTGGAGATTAGTGAGCATGCTTTTCTAGCTGCATTGGTGAGAAAGCCACATGTACTTTGTAAATGTATGTAAATATATGACAATCTAACATGCAGTTAGGCAGCTGTACCAGACCTCTAAAATGCAGCCTATGGATGATCTAAAATTATCCTTAAGGATTTTTTTTTACTGTTATCTGTCCACCTAAAGCTAGTACTGAAATGAGCAGATTATTGGGATATTTTTCTACCTTGCAGGGAAAGGCTGTGTGGAAATGAGACTCCAGAGAACGAAAAAGAAGCCAAAGGCAGTCACAGTGAGAACATGTACCCTCTTCAACTTTGCATATTCATTGTGACAGCTGTGAGTCCTGTGCGTTTCCCTGTGGAATTTATTCTTTTAAACCAACCTTCTGATTGTGGGCTCGACCCCATGGTGCCAACAGCTGGAAGAGTTGAGGAATTGAGTATCTGCTGTGGATTTAAGCATCAGTTATTGGTACCAGCTGAGCACTGGCTGCTTTTTCAGCAGCCTGAGGGCTGTGCTGTCCCCAGACCATGGTTTGGAGGCCAGTGGCCAAGCTGCTGTGGTGCCACAGGAGGGACAGAGTGGGGGTGAAAAGAAGGAGGGTTTGTGGCTCAGTGGGGAAGCGTGGCTCACGTTCAGCCCCTCAGGAATTCCCACTGGGTATTCCAGAGCATGGCACATGGAAGGGTTCAAGTGAAATCAGGACAGAAACAGAATGTCTGGCCCCAGGCACCAGATAGGAGCTGAAGCAATTTGTCCTGTCCTGGCAGGTATAATGGACAAAGGTCCCATTTACTGTTCAGTGTCTAGGAATCTAAACACCACCAAAAGCAGATTTTTTTCCACACAGGCTGTTAGACAGAGATGAATTCTTGCAAGGGTTGCATATGGACACTTTACTCTGTAGGAACAGGGACCTGTGCTAAGGAAGGAAAGGGTTTAAGTCCTGAGTGAGCTCTGGAGATCCTGCAGCATTTCCTACCCTCACCCTCATAATCTTGCCCTGTTGCTGTGGCTGTAGGCTTTCCTAGAGAAAAACTGGTTTTAATGGGGCCACACATCCAGTGCTCCAGCTCCATTTCACAGGGAGGGAAGAGGAGCTGTGGTGGTGCAGGATGAATCCTGTCCATGGCTCTGTTTGTAAGGCAAATGTGGGTGGGAGGAGAAGGACCAGAGCTCCAGTTCTCTGTGTGTGGAAGTGATGAGGAGACTGATCCTGGCAAGACAGAGCAGTGTCACTGCCTGATGTGAAGGTCTTACTATTTAATAATTGGATGAAATGATCTCGTTTCTAGATGCAGGAAATAAAAGACTGTCTGACTTTCTGAATTTTTACCTGTGTAAAGCTGTTGCCCACATTGTCCTGGCTGAAGAGAGCTGTGTTTAGACCTCAGCTGGAGCTTGGTTTTACTGGAAACAGTTCTTTGGAAATACCTTGTCCCATAGCACTGAGCCCCACCAGTGACTCAGTGCTGACTCAGAAGAGAAGGTTCCACCGCTGAATCAGCCACAGAGCTCAGGGACAAGGCGAGGTTTTCCTTGGCTCTGTCCATCCAGACTGTGATCAGAGCTGCACATCTACTCAGCTTGCTAGGCGGGATGAGGTCACAGCTCAAGAGGCTGAAGTCACATCAGAACATATTTGTAATGAGAGAAAAAAAAGACATTTTCACAGACTTGGTTGTTTGTCCAGGGTGTAGAAGGAGGTGTGATGCAGGACACCCGGATTTGGAGCTCTCTGGATGCTTATTTTAGAATTTTCTAAAGGGAATTCATCATTCACACTTCAGAAATGAGAAGACACAGGTACTCTTTGGGGTCTTTGAACTGAAATATTATGCTAATATTTTGTCTGATTCAGGTTCTATTTTCCCTGCATGAGTTGCCTTCATAATGGTGGGGCTTGAGTTTTGTGGACATGTTTATTTTTTAAACTCACCATTATATCAGCTGCAGTGCTTCTCATAGGGAGTAGTGCAAGAAGCTAAAAGTTACTTTATGACTATGTAAGAGCTGATATATTACTCACCTTTCTAAAATAAAAGTTGTATAATGAATTAAATGGAATGATACCGAAAAAGGTAATTTTAAGCTGAAACTTCACAAAGAAATTTTGTCAGATCTGTTATTCTGCAAACTATTTCCCTGCAAAGATGACTGGGGGAAGATCCTTAACACAGTATTTGCCTACACCTGCATGGAGTGGGCTCCTTCAGCAACAGAGCAAGTGATCCTGTCCCTGTCACTCCTGCCATCTGTGACTGCAGCCAAAAGAGTCGAATATTTGCTCCCTATTTATTTGCTGCCATGGTAAATTTTCACTGGGACACTGCTGACCCTGTCAGCCATCTGTTTTTGGTACTGGGCTGCCACACAGTGGCCTCCTTCAGAAACCTGGAGAATGGGAGGAGGAAGGGGGAATATCCAGTTGATAACAAGAATGAGGGAATGCAAATGTCGTGGTTCAGTTTGCAGTGTCTGTTAATTCCTTACAGGGTGGGGAAGCAGAGCTTTGTTTTGTACAGTCCAAACAACAAGAAGAAACAAACGTGAGACCACAGAAAAAAGAGGCAGGAAACCCCTGAGTTAACTAAAAAATATTCTTTCAAGAAATTTATAAAGGAGTTTGTATGAAAGTAGAAGAGTTTTCTCTGATTTACTATTACCTGCTTTATTTTCTTTTCTACTTCCTCTTTTTTCCCCAGATACAGACAACTAAAATTTAAAGCTTTTTCCTTTTAGATGATCTCATGCTGGGAGGATGTGCAGGGTGGTGGTTTGGTTTTGTACTGCTGGTGGATTGAAGCACAGCCCCTCCTCAGGCAGTGGAGAAATCCTGTTTTGATCCAGACCTGGAAACTCTGTGATTTCAAATTTCAACTAAAGTGTTCTCTCGTGCAGGTTCTGCCTTTGTAAAGTGTCAAATAATGGTTTGGGGGTGGAAGGGACATTAAAATCCATCTTGTTTCAAACCCCTGCCATCAGCTTGCTCACTGTGCCAGCTTGCTCAGAGCCCCATCCAGCCTGGCCTTGAGGGATGGGGCAGCCACAGCTCCTCTGTGCCACCAGGAGCGAGGTGGGAATGGGATCTGCTTCATCCATTGGGATCCTCCTGGATTATTGCTTTGTAACTGTGATAAAGTGCATGGGGTTTTTGCTGCCCTAGAGGTTGAGATTTTGACACCCTTCACTCCCCTTTTGTCTTCCCAATTCCTGTGAGAAGAAATCCATGGCAGGGGTTCTGTTCTGGAAACTTCCAATGCACCTAACCCTGACAGCCTTCTGTGACAAATAATCTGAGGCAACAGAAGAACTGACAGTGTGAGGCACTCTGATTTTCTGACACTTCAAATATGCACTTCAGACCATCAGGAACCCTTAAATGAAAGACAGGATTTGGGAAATTTGGACTTCAGTGGCGTTATGTGCCTGCAGTCAGGCAAATTGTGTTGGTTCATTAATATGAATTATTGCCAAGTAAGGAAGTAGAAAGGTAGGAAAATTAACTCTGTCTGTAAGAAAAGACTGTTTAAATCTTAAAAATATGATGATTCATGTGATTATATGTCAGGTTTCATGTGATTATATGTGATTCATATGATTATATGTCAGGTTTACATCTATTATTTTATGTATTCATCTCTGACAGGAATGTTCTGTACCTGCTTGCTTTCAGAATAAGCATCTTGTGGCCCTTGATTTGTCATAGTGTGAGGAGTTTGATGTTGTTTACAGCAGGTGGATGTGAAATATATTTATGTAGAAGCTTGGGGATCTTAATTTTAACACCTGCACGTTAGTGCTATTAGAGTGGTGGGTGTTTCCTTGGTGAAATTATTGTTTGTTTTGTCATTGTGCTTATAAGGCTGGTTTTATTTTGTCATAAATTCCAGTGCAGGCAGAGAAGCACAAATGACTGATGCAGTTGTTGCAGGTAAAACTGTCCCCACTTGGAGAAATTTTATTTAATCTAATTTACTGCCAATTAACACAAACTTCTGCTCACCTCGGTTCTGATGTTGAAAAAAAAAGGATAAAACTAATCAAACAAACACTTTGATAAAAAAAACCTTCCTGCCCCTTCCCCAGGCTCAGCAGAAGTTTGATCAGCATCCACAGGAGCAAAAGCCTGGGTGTAACAAATGAGAGTGGAACTTAAACTGCCATAAAGGGATGTGGTGGGGCACCAACTTTCCTGGATAAAAAATAAATAAAATTTTTAATAAAACTCTTTTCAATAAAAGCAACCACTTTCTGCAACCTGATAGATGTCTCCTAATGGTCTGTTTATCTGAGAAATGGAGAACAGGTTAATTTTGAAAGGAAAAGTCCATGCTGGGAAAGTATGTGCAATCAAGATCCCAAAAGGAAGTATGGAGAGGAAACAAAATTCTGCATTTGACTGAGTGAGGTTTTTAGGGGCCCTCCTCATGGAAATCCCAGTGCAATTAGCCAGAAAAGAGATTGTCAGAAAAATCTGATGAATTTTTTACGTGGAAATATGCCCATGTGTTATCTTTTCCAAGCAATTTCACAAAGAATAAAATAAAATAAAATAAAATAAAATAAAATAAAATAAAATAAAATAAAATAAAATAAAATAAAATAAAAATAAGAAGAAGAGGAAGGAGAAGAAGGAGAAAAAGAAGAAGAACAACAACAACTTTCCATTTTGGAAGATGTTTCAAAAGAATAACATGTTGCAAAAAGAAACTGCATATTTTGCTTGAAATTTGATTTAATCTTTTATATATGTTCTGTTAGCAAAATTGTGATGAAACTTTCAGCACAGAGAAAGAAGTTTTAAGCAGAAAGAAGAGCAAAGCCTTCAGTCTGTTGTGAATTGCTACTGTCATTAATGACTTTTTAAATGGAATAAAAATTTAATGTTTCATGAATTAATGGGAGTAGTTATATTTAATTATTATTAAATATACTATTAAATTATATATTAAATAATTATATACATATAAATATAATTAAATATTCCAATGTCCTATATTTTAATTTGTTAAATAATATAAAAACAGTGTATCTAAAGTATGCAGTAAAGAATTTCTTTAAACCAGTTGAAAATTCCTACTTATTCTTTTTTAAAGAAACAAATTTCAGAGTTTTTATTTCATGGGAAATTTTGGAAATCATCTTTTCCTTTGAGAGTTAAAAAAACTTGAAAAAGGTGGAATTTCCCACAAACTAAATGCTAGATTTTGAGAAACTTTAGCTCAGAGTTTGAAGGACAGTCACAAAATTCAGTTTCCTGCTGGAGAATGGGGGTTGAGTCCTAAAATCTCTGGGAACTAATAAGAGAATTCTTATCTGGTTGAAAAAAAAAGAAAGAAAAAAAGAAAAATCCTATCACTGGGAGCTGAAACATCCTTGGAGGTATCACCCAATGTGTCCTCAGAAATGTTCATCCCCCTGGTCGTGTTTGGAGCCCAGAATTTTTGTTTGGGTGTTTTTGGGGCAGAGGGAGGTTATGACACCCATGTCAAAATCCTACTGGCTGGAGAGAGAGGGTGTTGGTGTGGGAATCCTGCAATCCCAGCTGATTCAGGGCCCTCTCATCTGCTCCTGCCATGGCATCTCCTTCATGGGAGTCTTGAAAGGTTTGGAAAGCATCTGCCAGAAGTGTTCTGAGTGCGGGGGATCCCTCCTCAGTGGAGGGAGAGGGCAGTAAATGAACTGTGAATGTTCTGCTTTTATTTCTCATCCCAGGTGTGACAGCAAGGGGGGTCTGGGGCCTCTCACCTGTGTTGTTCTATGCTGCCTGCAGCTGAGTTTGGCTGGATGTGGCTTCTTTCCAGTGCTGTGTTGCCAGGTTTTTGTTGGAAACATGTTCTTTCACACCATACCTTCACCGGTATTCTGGGGCATTGCTGCAGTCCTGGTCCTGCCCTCTCCCCCAGGAGGATTCCCCTGGGATGCAGAGGTTTCTCCTGGATACCTGGTCTCTGGCAGCCTCTGCTGTCAGTGGTTTCTGCTCTCCACCAAGCTGCCTCCTGGAGCTGAGTGTGAGACTGACTAGAGCACAAACCACAGGAAAATAACCTGTGGGTTAATCCAAACAGAGCTCAAGTGGTGGTGGCTGCAAGTGGGCTGTGAAATCCATAGGGCAGGTTAGAAAAACAGGGAGAGCAACACCATTAAAAGTGTCAGTGTGCCTGGGGTGGTGGGAGGAAAGTTACTACTTACAGCTCCTGGAGAGAGAATGGAGTTACACAGGAGCTTGGATGGTTTTCCCTCTATCTCCTGCAATTTAGTAAATGCAAACTGTTTTGCAATGGGATGCACACTTGCATTCCTGGCTGAAAAGCCTGGGAAGAAGAGGCTCCCACCTCCACTGGGATGTGCTGGTTGCACTGTGGCTGTGATCCTGATCTTCAGCAGATTCCCAAAATTCATATTTGCAGCACAGCAAAGCAGGGACTGCCATGAAATCAACTTCAGTAAAGGAACACTACAAATTCTGTCCCTGCAGTTCTGTCCTTCCTCCCAGTATGCCTTTCCAGTGCTTCTGTTGAGTAAGTTCAGGTGTGAGGAGGTTCCTTGATTTTATAAGTAATGTATTTTTCTTGCACTTCTTATCATTCCTATAATGGGTTTTTGCAATACCCAGATTCTTTCTTCATGTTGAAATAGGGCTGTTCCAAGTGTAATTTTGAGAGCTACAACTTAAGAAGTTTTAAGTGACACCACAACAAAATATGCATTCAGTGGCAGCAGTGTTTGGTGTGTCACAAAATATTCTTTTGGTGAATTTTAGTCTGTCTAACTAATGTCTGTGTTGCTGTCCCAGCCCCTTTGCCAGCAGTCAGGGTGATTTAATCAATTTAGAAAGCAGGGGAGCACTGGAGGAGTAGTGTGTCAATCCAAGCAAATGCAGAAGTGGAGCTCCAAACCAAATACAACATTATAAAGATTTCCTACATCACAGATAGTGGCTCCTCATGATCCTTGTGAATTCAGAGGTGTTGGCAGGTGAGTTTTAGCTTCTTCAAATTTAAGAAACAATGTCACCCAATATATACAGCTTGAGAAATTTCTGAAAGAAGGAATGTAAGTGTTAGCAATGATCTTGGGTTATTTCATTTATATGAGGAGCATCCTCCTGCAAAGGTGCTGCCCTTTGAAACATTAGTTTTTATAATAATACCAGTATTTTTTACAGTGTGTTACTTCCATGTTCTTATTTTTCACCAAGAAGCCTGTGCTTGATGTAATGTAGAGGTTGTCTCAGAGAAATGCAGTTCAGGGTTTCTTAGCAGTGGCCTTTTTGCAGTGGCACAAAATGGACTTTATGACAACATTTTACCTGCAGCTAAGTGTATGAGACCCATTTTAATTGGCTGAATGTCATTGTGGCTGAAAAAATCAGTGGCACAAAATGGACTTTATGACATTTTACCTGCAGCGAAGTGTATGAGACCCATTTTAATTGGCTGAATGTCATTGTGGCTGAAAAAATCCAAAGAGTCACAACTGAATTAAGTAAATCTTCTCATCACATCTTTTGACTTTAAACCTTAATGCCTAGAATTTCTAGACTTTTCCCTATCCACCACCTCCTTTAAAGACTGCAGAAGAAAGATAACTCAGCCAACAGTGATGGCATCCATGGCTTTTCCTTGGGCAGGTCTTCCAACCTCAGGGAATTACAGGCAATTGGGAAAATGTGTAATGAAGAAGAAAGTTGTCAGGTTTTTTGCTAGAGAATGTATTAGTTTGAATTTACTCAAATTTCTCTATTTTTCTGCTAATTATTATTGCTACGTATCTGAGTAGGAAATAGAGGGGTGATTTAAATACCATGATGAAAACAAAATTATTTTTAAGTGCCAGTATAGGGAATCTTCCTGTAGAACTTCTGCTGGACTTCCTGCAAAGATGGTCCAGCCCCAGGGAGAAAATGTAGCTGAATATGATTATGCAAAAGAATTAGTGATTTCCACCTTTGATCACTGGCTGATAATAAAATGCTGAAAGAATTATCAAAAAGAGTGGTAACACTGTAGGAGTGCAGTTTTACAGCTGGTGAGAAGCACATTGCTTTGCCTCCCTGGCCAAACAAAATGCATCTTTATTTTTTTCCTTCCTTAACCAAGGAATGCAGCATGTTTGACAGCTCACAGGCTGAATGGGTTTGCCTTACATGAGGAAAAAATAAAAATATGTGGGGATGTGGAGGTGGTGTTTAATTTCTGTTTAGTTTGTGGTGGGGTGGTGTTGTTTCTACTTAGTATGTGTAAGGTTAAAATCAGATATTTGGAAACTTATTTGCTGTCATTTAAAAGGTGTTACAGGGAGGTCTTGAACAGGAAATTGTGAAAAAGGAAGTTGTATGCCTTTGAATTAATCCTTTATAAATAGGTGCAACCAGAGGGGTTGGATAAAGGCTAGGATTTATTTGCATAGGAAAGTAAATTATGCATGTTATCTGCATAAAAGCAAAGGAGGAGAGCTGTGCAGCAGTGAAAATGTGAGCTGTTTCTGTAAAAGGCTATTTTTTACTTTATAAATATGGCACAGTTTTGACAGCATTCATGACATCATGTGATGTAAATGATGTCAGCAACTTGCTGCCATGCAGTTGTGTATTTTAACCTGCATTTCAACAAGAAAAAGACAAACTCTTGGGTTTTCTTTAAAATGTGAAACATAAGGGCTCCAAATTAAATGCTCCAAATAAAAATAGCCCACACTCCCCTTGCTCCAGTTTAGGGAATGCTGATCTCCATCACCCAGCCCAGGGAGGCAGATGTAGGTGCCAAGGTAGGGATGCTCTTCTCTCTGCTTTGCTGAGACAATTTCTCTGGTTTTTATTGCATTTCTCTTTCTCCTGACCAGTGAGATCAGAACAGTATCCAGCTGTAAAATGGCAACATGCTGAGGAATTTGCAGCCCGATTTCTTGTAGTTAATCCATAAAATAATTCTGTTTCTTAGACATTTATCTCTTCTGCAGTACTGACTTGGGTGATAATGTGAGGGGAAAAAAAGCACCCCTCGGGTAAGAAAGTGAATTTCTGCATTTCACACTGCTTCTGAAGAGCTTCCTGGTGCTCTGCTGGCAACAGAATGATAATTTTCCACTCTGCTACTTCTCAATGCAAGACAAAAAAATTCTGTTAATGGTGAGATGCTATGTTAATTAGTTAATAATTTAATTGTTTCTAATAACTGTTTCTACTGGGGCAAGGTAAAGAGACATAAATCTAGCTATGCATATTTATTTACAGTCTGGAAGAGAGGAGGGTTTGTACCTGGATGTGTATTTCTAATTGGATGGATTTTTCTAAGAACCTGATTTACAGAGAAAATATATTGACAACAGACTTTAAGCTTTTTCCTTTTGGGAACTGAAAATTCCTAATTACTTTTCAATCCTGCCTCTTGATTTCTTTATTTTTATTGTCCTTTTTTTTGGAAGAGAACATAAAATAACTCAAGTATGTTGTGCTTTACTGGTTCTAACTTAATTATAGTTCTGCACTTAATTAAGAAGAAATGATGACAAATAACTCTTAGTGTTCAGCATTCATTGAAAAAAAAATCCTGGAAATCATGGAGGCCAGATGAGAGAGAGAGGGAGAGAACTGAAACTCTGAAAAGTGGGCTGGTGGGGCAGCTGCTCTCCCAGAAGCCATGTTCTATTACTCCATATATGCTTCTTACAGGTTCTTGACTTGGGAAATAGAAAATTCTGAAAGGAAAAGTCTGTACTGAAGTGGTAAAATCTGATCTTACACCCCTGTTTTGTGACAGCAACCTTTTAGTCTTCAAAGCTTGGCTGATTTTTTGAGGTGTTTTGCCAATGGGTGGCATTAATTAGTGGTGGCAGGGGAATTCCTGTGGAGTCCAGGTGATCCCCAGGGGTTGTGTGATTCCTGATGGGGGGATGCAGGGTAGATGCATCCTAAAGAGCACAAAAAAAATAGGTATGTAGCTAAGAACTTTTATAGATTGTAGGCAGAGGAGTAATGTTAGGTTTTTAAAAATCCTGAGTGTATCCCAGTTGCAACCTGGTGCTGAACAGTTCCATCATCACAGCACACGATGCTCTTGGGGTGTTGCAAGAAGAAATACCATCACCAAAGCACACTCCACCTTCCTTTAGTGTTTTAAATTTCACTGCTGGGTTTTTTCATGAGGTTCTGTTGAAGCTGTTCATACACTGCTTTTTTTGTCTTGCTTGGGATTTTATTTACAGAGTGAATTGCAGATGTCTGAAGATCAAAAACCTCCCAAATGCCTGTTGAGAAAATTTAGGATAGGAACAATCATGAGTGGGTAGTTTAGGAGTTTGCCTCTGTTATATCACTGAATAAAACCAATTTGATATCTTTAATGAAATGAGACAGTCTGAGGGCAGAGAACAGCTCATGTTTACATTGTGGGAGCATTGGAGAAACTGTCTGTTCCCAAATTCAGGATAAAAATTGTTTTGTAGCTAAGGGTCAAGAAGAAAATACCCTCTTTTTCCCCTCTCCATATCCTGCAGGATGCTATAGAACAATTAGGTTCATTGGGGGTGGGGGGCCAGGATTAATCCTCTCACGGAAACATCTGGAATTGGTAAATATCTGAGGTGGGAGACCCTCTTAGAACAGAGTATGAAGGATTTCCACAATGGAACAAACCAGCTTTTATTCTTTCCTTTCTCCTGTTCTCAGCTCTTTGTTAAGTGACAGATTTTAAGACCTGAAAGGTAGGAAAAGTGTGTCTGTGCTTAAGGGGGAGGTAGGAAGGAAGAACTTCAGCCAAAATGAACACTGCAGACCAGACAGAGGATATGCTTATTCAGGATGGGATGAAAGAACAAAATATCTCTCATGGCATGAGACCATTTGAACTTTCAGATACCTGGAAATAACACTGGTAATGGCAAAATACAGTGGAAGTTTCTTCTAGAGAGTAGAAAAGCAGGGGAAGGATGGAAAGGGCTGGTTTGTCTCAGAAGGACATTTCCCCAAACACAAGTTAAAAATCGTGAATAAGTGGTAGATATTTGCTGCTGACTTGGAACTCACACTTCCTTTTGTCTTTGTTTCTCTGTCTTGGTTTTTAAAATGCATGTAACAGATACATATTCAAAAGTGCTATTTTTTATAGACCCTCATATTTCCTGGCTGAGAAATGACTTCAGAGCAGAAAACCTGAAACTTCCTGAGCCTCAGGCAAAGTGGAGCCATATATGATAAACTCCTCTGCAACTGTGATTTTACATGGCTTATTTGGCTTGTGCTTATTATGATTTCTGCCTGTTTTTTTGATGAGTCCAAACAGAAGGGGCTGATTCTGTGGTAACACTCTCTTCCAGCAGAGAGTAATCAGTCTTTGTATAGATACACCAGTTGAATAATTTTTCTGTAAGGAAAAGCTTTGTCTTGATGTTTTTGCATGTTTTTTGAGTCTGTCTCAGCTGATGTTTTCAACTGACTGAGGCTTGCCCACCAGACTTAGGGAATTCATTAAATCTGACTTGTGTGGTATATACTATACTTTTCAGCTTCCTGCCTCTCTCCTGCCAAAAGCAATTTCAATTAGAGCACCTTATTTCCTGGACCTCCCCCCACCCCAAACTTCTCTTCAATGTATCTGTATTTGACAGTGGTATTATTTTGTAAATATATGCATGTGTTTAGCACAAACTAAACCAGAACTGGCTGTGCTGGAGAAGTGAGAGTTCTCTTTAGGCATCTACTAAAATCCCTTTTCCCAAGAAGCTATGAATTTTTTTTCTGCTGAAACTTGCAGTATGTGGCATCAGTGATAAATCAACTTGATTTACTCTAGATCTGTTAAATAACATTTTGTTTCTATTGAAATTGTAATGTTGGATGCAACCTGATTCTTTCTAAATTACCCCCACTCTCAAATCTCTATCAGCTTGTTTAATATAAATTGCTATTATCAAATTAAGATATTACCATTTAAGAGTGTCTAAAACGTTTTGGGTTCCTTTTCCTGTCATATGTAAAGTAAATATTGTGACAGCTGTCTTGCTGCAGATGTCTTCATAATCCTGCTGGTAGGATTTCATATTAATGAGATTTTTTTTTCTGCCTATAGGTTGGATTTAATGGATGTAGGGCTGCTGCTGGGTCCCTGCATTCACCACTATTTGTTTGAGCACAACACCAGCCTGTAAATGTGCTCCTCTGCCTGGAAGGTGACTCAGGCCAGGACTAAAAGTTGTTGTGTGTCTTCAAAAGACTGTGAGGACACAAACAGTCTCCTCATGAGTATCTGAACCATCAGAGCCTCTGAGACTCTGTGTAAGGCACAAACACAGCCCCAGCTGACCCTGGGATTTCTGTTTGATTATTGGCAGGGCTCTGCTGAGCCACTCCAGCCACATTTGCAGCTCAGATGTTTGTCTGTGTGAGATGTGGATGTGAGGCTTGAAAGGCACCTTGGACTATGGTCTGCCTCCTTCTCCTGGAAACTTTGCTTAAAGCATTCCAGGAAAGAAAAATAATTCTCCAAAGGGATTTCTGATCCTCCAGAGGCTGATTGGTGTGACATCAAGAAAGAGCAGTTAAATGTAGTTACTCCTTATAAATTCAGGAGAGGGTGAAGTCAGTTCTCTGTTTAACAGTAATTTTATTTAATATTGCAGTAAAGTGTGCTCATTTTTGTGATGCCTGTAAAAACTGCTGTAGAAATTGAAGAGTATTTTATATTCTCAGAGATACTGCAAGAGGTACAGAAACAATTTGTCTGTTTCTAGGTTTCACATCCCATTACACATGAAGGAGCCTTGGGTACCCTCTTTTAAGAAAACTGGGCAATTCAAAATCATTGAAGGACCAGGAAAGGACTTCAGAATAGAGCAAACAAAAATGAAAGAATATAGCAGCTATTTCAAAACTGCAGACAAAAGTAAATTCCTGACAGGAGTATCCCACCTAGTCAGCCTCAATCTGTGGGGCAAGGAAGGATGCTGAGACCTGAAATCTACAGCAGCTGAAAACCAGAAGTAGCTAATAAAGCAGTATTAGCTGTGGTTTGCTACCATGCTTTAACCCTCCAAAAAAGGCTGACCCAACCAGCTAAAATTCCTTGAGACACCATCCACAATCTTTTTACATTACCACTAACACTTTAGCTAATAATTAGGAATTCCTCTGGTTTCCAAAGTCACTGTATGAATAATTTGGTTTAAATGTGGGTACCTTAAGTGAGTCTAAATGATTCTGCTGGAATCAGCAAATTAAGTAGACCATTTAATCTCCTCGGCTGCATTTACCTGGCTAGAGGAAATGTGGCACAGACATTTTGAATGTTAATGGGACACTTGTAAAAATGAAGGTTCCTCTTACTTTTGTAAAGGTCAGCAGAATGAATAGCACAATTCACATCACCTGAAGAAATGAAAACATCTTGGGAAGTGTCAGAAGTGAAAAAAAAAATAGTATTGAAATGAATAAACATGTGAAGGAATTAAGTGAAATGGGTACAGGATTTGCTTTGGGTCTAGGGATGAGCAGCTAGTGGGATCTGTATAAGGAAATCAGCTGAAAATGTAGAGATAAACTTAGATTGGGAAATCTAATTCTAAAGAGACAATTGGTCTGCAATATGTCCATTTCCCTCACCCCTTTATTGAATATATGATCAGTGATTAAACAGCATTTTAATGAGTATATGTATTACAAACTTTACAGAATCAATTATGAAGCACCAATAAGAAAACTCTGTGAATGTACTATAATGGTAAAATATGTGATACTCATAATACTAAATGTTGAGAAACCCTCCATTTTTCCATTGGTAATAAAATAGGTGAACTTGGCACTACATAAATTAACTAAATATGGGATGCAATGAGTTTCTGTTTAAGTACCTCCTCTGAAGTTGTTACTATTCTTTCATTTAATTGAAAAAATCCAAAACTTCCTTTGCTTGTTTTTTGAGAGTTCCCTTTGAGTGTTGCATTTCCCATCATATTTGTGTTTTGATGGGGTTATTTAAAATTACTTGCTCGAATGGTTTGTTTCTGTTTTTTACTCTTAGCTTTTTTTCCCTACAACTGACTCGGTGCCATTTTCCTGCCTCTCCAGGCCCAGGCTCAGCAGGATCTGCAGGTCAGCTCAGTTTTGTGCAGACTGGTGAGGAATTGCTGGGGCAGCAGAGTTTTGTGTGGAAGGAAATGCTGCAACTGCTTTATGGGAGCAGATTACATTTCTCACCTGAGGGGCTACCAGTGGTTAAATTGATTCTGTTGAGCTGTCTGTGGGTTCAGAGCTCTGAATTTATTCAAAGTGTCCTTAACCAAAGCCAAGATTTAACTTCCTTGCTTGTTGGAAGTCTTTGAGCCCATCTGCTCTAAATGAATCTTTAGGTATTGTTATTAAAATATCAGCAAGGGATATCACTCAGGACTGGAGTGCCCTTGCTCTGATTTCTGTGAAAACACAGACAAGGAAATGTTCCCTGCCCCAAAGAAATAAAATGGGTAAGACAAAACCAACAGAAGCATCTGGAAGGGAATGAACTTGGTTGCAGTCACACAGTGAATAAATCCTTGGCAGACCTCAATGTCTCTTGAATTTTGTGTGGTTGATTTTTACTTTTTTTAAAGTAAATGCAACAGTAGTTTGAAATGGTATCCAAAATGTCAGAAATCCCCTTTTTATCTCTTGTTATTGGTCTATAGCTGGAAATACCCTTTCTGTCATATGAAGATCTTCCTGACCTGCTGCAGTCCATAATCCCTATCACCTGTCCTCTTCCTTCACCGGCCCTGTGATGTAGGAAAGGTGTGAAAGAATATTTATCTGGCATCAATAGCTGTTTATCAGAGGCAAATGAACTCCAGAGTGAGCAAAAAGGGAGATACTTTGCAGTAGCCTGATTTATAGAGGTGGTAGCTTATTTTGAAGACCAGGAATTTGGTCAATTGTTTTTAATAATGAACAGATCAAGCTATAAATCAGTTTACCTAATGTCACAGATTGGTGAGAGGAATAGAAACAGTGGAGACCACAGACATACTGTGCTTTTATATTGCTTTTTCATCTGGTTTCCAGTTACCTTTCCTGCATATTTATTTCCTTACCTTCTTCCTGTCTCCATGGTGGTATTTTGAAGTGCTACTGGAAACCTTTTTGTAGGAGGTCTCCACCAAGGCAGCTGAAGCTGTAGAAGTGCCACCAGCTCTGCTTTCTGATGGGACACAAAGATCCCTCTGCCTTCCTCTCTCTTTCCTACTTGGCACCTTATCTCCTACAATTCTGTTGAAAAAAATAGTAATTAGTGCTGACAGAAATGCACACACACATGCATCTACATATATATCTATATATACGAATATATATATATATATATATATCAGTCAAGATTCTCCTACAATTCTGTTGAAAAAAATAGTAATTAGTGCTGACAGAAATGCACACACACACGCATATACATATATATGTATATATATGAATATATATATATATCAGTCAAGATTTAGGCCAAGATTTATACAAATAGACTTAGATTTTAAAAGCATTTTTCTTTTAAGTGGTTAGGTCCCAGTTTCAAAAGGCACTTTGGGGTCTCATTCATGCAGAAAGTCACGAGAAATCACCACACCATGAGACGACAGCAGTCACTGGCAAAGCTCAGGCATGGTGTGGATTCAGGGACTGAATTTGTGTCCAAACACCATGAAACTAATCCTGCAGGGTGTGTTCATGGTGGTCCCCATGCTGGGGGGTTCTCCCACATCAGAACCCTGACTGGTTCTGCCTGGCTTACAAATAATATTTCTTGGGTAAAATGACCTACTTTTTGTACATTAATGTGACTCTCAGTCTGCAACAGTGGATTCATTCAGGCATTGTAAAATGTGTAAGTGACCATTTTCAAATTTAGTAGCACCTTGAGGTATAAGTTAGGGTTAATTCCCATTATACCAGGCACTGTAAAAACTCACAGGAGTGTTTCCATGACAGGAAATTTCTCTTATCTAAGTATTCAAGAATAGCCAAATTTAGGAGGTGAAGTAGTGATGCAGAGGGGAAAATAATCTGCCAGCGTCTTGTTGCAAGACAATAGAAAAGATAAGAAATTAAACCATAGCCCTGATTCAGTGTCTTATCCAGAACCACTGTTGTGTTCCAAAATTAAACAGTAAGACTTAAAATTATGTTTAGTAGAAGACAAGGAATAAAGTAGAACTGTCCACCTTAAATACGTTTCTGCTTTTTGTGGTGCTCTGGACTTCTCTTTCCTGCTGTTTGCCTGATATTTGGGTACAGTGTTGAGGAACATGGACTTGCACTCTGCCCCAGTTATGTGCTTTTAAGTATTCTTCTCCTTTCCAGTATGGAGACTTTTGATTGCTTATTTTATGCCTGGCTCTGCCCCTTCTGACCAGAAGAGGACATTTAGACTCCCTGTCCCTGTTGCTTGTGGGCAACATTGGATTTTTCACCTTGCTTTTTGCACTGCCTTGTGCAATGGTGTTTTGTGCAGCAACTCTGAGCCAGCTTCTGGTCCTTCACCTTGTTGTGTGCAAGGGTCTGTGCTCAGAGCATGATTTTTTTTTTCTTTTTTAAGTTTATCTCCTCATGCTCTCTGCATGCCTTTTTCTGGGTTGGATCTCGCCTGTTTTTACAAACCAGAACCTCTCTTGTTGGCTGGAGTAAGTGAGCCACAAATGTGCCTTTAATTAAGGAACTTTTAACAACTCCAAGTTAAGTGTTGATGTGTGAGTTCTTGGGTCCATAACATGAGCATGCAGCTCATATTTTGCTGCTTAACTTCTAGTCCAAAGCCTCTGTTCTGTCAGAAGAGTCACAGCAGTTCATGGTTGGCCTTGTGTTAACTCTTGGCAAGAATGTGTGTCTTCTATGTCCTTTCTTCCCAACAACACAGCAAAAGCTCCACATTTCTTTTCTCTGCCCTGCTCCCTGTGAATAGGTTTGTTTATGGCCTTCCTTGTTGTTACTCTTGCTCCAGTGCTCGACCAGATTTGTAGGCTCAGAAATGTAAATGCTGCTTTGTTTGCCTGTTCAATCATAAATTCTCTTCTGGTGTGTGTTCTGCCTGGCTGACCATTGGTGCTGTGCTTCTCATATATTTATTAGGGAAAAAAGCCAGAGTCTCTGAAGCTGTATCCACTCCTTGCCAGGGACATCATTTGCAGAGATGCTGCTGGTTCTGCTCCTCTCCATCTAAACCCACACAAGCCGGTTTCTTGGCTTCTTCCATCTAAGTGTTCCATTTAGGGCTTTTCAGTTTTACAATATAGCAGAAAAAATTGAGTGAGTCTCCTTCCTTACTGTTTTCTGTAGCTCCTTCCTTGCTAAAGCAGAAGAAAGGTTGAAACAACGCAGGAATGAATTAATGGTGAGGGATGGCAAAACCAGAAGCAGGACCACAAAGCAGTGAGTGCCATGCAATGCAGTGTGAAAAATTTCAGGGTAGCAGCATTGACAATGCCTGAATTAAGAACAGGAGGATTTAGGAGGAGAAATGTTCCTCTGTTGAAGGTCAAGTTTTCCTATGTCTTCTGTTTCTTGTCCTGTGCTTAACATTGATGACAGCAGAAGGAATTCTCTATTTTCTTCTTCATCTGCATTTAGACACGCTGTATTTCACTTACAAGTACCTTTTAAATAACTAAAGCAAAACAAACCACTCTGTGATTACTCCTCTCTTTAAATGCAGATTATTGTTTTTGCTGTTCAGATACAGTAGGCTGATACATACATCTCTGTGAACACTGTCTATACACATTGCTATTCTGAGGATTTTTTTTTTTTTTTTTTTTTTTTTTGCAAGAAAGCAGCTCTGGAGATAGATTTTCTTGTTTCCAGCTCATGAACTCAACTATGCTGATCTTTCCACTGGTGGCATTTTAGATTCTTCTCCTGATACATGTGTTTTGGTACTTGCATGACATCTGCTAGTACAGAAAACCAGGTGTGGTGTGATGAAGACAAGGTCTACGTTACTTGGCAAGTTATATAATCTTAAAAATCTGTCATAGGAATATAAAGTATTGGAGTTTAAAGACAGAGTATTTGTAAGTCTAGAGTTGGTTTTTGCTTTTATTTAGAATAAATGTTGGTGCCAGGCTCCTGAGGGGCAGGAGCAAGGGTTGTCCAGGTGGCAGTCCAAGAGGATGCAGCTTTCCTAGTTCAGGGTATTTATGATCTTAGACGGAAATAGAAAAGTCTGCTTTGTTTACTGTCCCTTTTCCCTTTCTCTTCCTTTTTTTTTCTCTTTAGTATGTGCAATATACATCTCCCTTGGAATCTGTCCCAAATGATGTTGTTTAGCCTTTTCATGTCATGCCCACCTGCTTTTTTTCAGACATTTCAGAAAATTACTGGTTTCACAATAGGATTGCAACATATGTCAGAGGGATGGGGACATTAGGACAAAATTGGAGAGGGAGGAAAATATAAATGCATCCAGAGCTGTTATTTCATGTTAATATGCAGATGTTTTTTATTGCATAAGGACGTGGGGAACCATGTGGAACTTGCTCTCCTCACTCCTTTTGTCCCAGTCCTATTCCCCGTTTTTTTGCATTATGTTTGACTGTTGCATTTCCTTGTAACCAAGAGTGTGTATTATCCTTGAGGCACCATCTGTTTGCTTGGTGCCTGTCTGAAACACCACCCTGGGACCTGGCACACACGGGCCCTGAATGCTCTGAGGACATTCATTAATAGCCTGATGAATGGGGCAGTTCTGCACTTGCTTGGTGCTCCTGGGCTCCAAGGGTGAATAAAACAAGTTCCAGCCCAGGCAGCCCTTGAACACTCTGCAGTCAATAGGAATTGGTTTGGAAATGTAGGTGAAGATTGCAACAAGGCGTGTGTGTTGTTACAGAAGGTTTCTGTTTGGAGTATATTTGGAAGGAGTGTATTTTCTCTTGTAATGCAGTGTGAAGACACAATTCTTATTGCTCATTTTGGCTGAGTTAGAATCTGACCCAGCTGTCTGAGCTGCAGCTGAATTAACTCCTGAGTCAGTTATAATCCACTTCTGAAGTGTTATAGGAGTCCCATTTTCCCTGACTCATTTTTAGCCCATTGTCAGTAATTCAACATGATCTTCAATAGAGAGATGACAAACTCAATTTTTCCCCCACTGCAATTGCCTTTTTAAGCAATAATATTTTTCTCAGCCTGTATTTTTCAGTTTGTTTTGCCTAGTCCAAGATGCAAAGCCACAAAATCAACAACATTTAGGTCTTTTGAAATCCACACTTTGTGTGGTTGTGTATATCAGCATCCTTTTCTACAATGCAGTAGAGCAGAGATGAAGCATATCCAAAATAAAGCCAAAGATTTTTCTAATATTTAAAGAGGAAAAAAAATTATATATTTTAAAACACGTGTTTTTGTGAATCAAAGCTGAATTCTGTTTGCTCCAAGCTTTCAATTTTCTTTCAAAATAAACCCCAGGTCTGAACTAAAGCTGTTAAAGGGATGAAGCATCATTGTAAATGCCTGTGGGAAGAAAAGATAGGACACCACTTGAGGGCAGCAAATGCTCAGCTTCTTCCTGACACTATAGCAAAGTATCATGAGGAGGCAGGAGACTGTACTTTTATTTTCCATTCATTTATTGTGTAATTTTTCACTTGTTTTACAAAGAACATTGTTTCCAAATAATTGCACAGATACAAAGATTTTTTTTTTTAAATTATTGCTGCAAAAATAAAAAAGGGAAAATTTGTTCTGAGTTTTAATTTTTGCTTTGGAATTTAGCAAACCTATGAAGTTGCATGGAAGTTTTTTGAAGGTGGAAGAGAAGGGATCCAGCAGTAGAAGCAAATTTTCACCAAATATGTCTTAGGAATTTCACATGCCATTTGTGCAAAGTCTTCACACTAGAAAATACAGAAAAAACATATGAGCTAGGAAAGAAAAAAAATTCAGTATAAATGATAATGTAAGATCATGTAACTTTCAGATACCTAAAGAATGAAGACAGTGTCAAAATACACATTTGATATGTCAGATTAAATCTGCACAAGAACCTCTAATCCTAGCATACACTAAATTCTTACAGAACTTGATTTCACAACCTTATCTTTTCCCAAAAAATGCTCAGTTTTAAAATGCAGCAAAATCATAGAACACAATCCATCATCTGGAGCTAAATTTATGTCTTTGTGCTCTCTTAACAGTTTTAGAATTCAGATGCCAAGTAGAGATCTTTACCAATTAGGGTAACAGGCTGATCAGGCAGGAGGTTATTTGGGAACTCAGTGGAGAAGCCCATGAGGTTTTTTTGTGATTCATGGTGATGACAGAGAAGTGCAGGTTCCAGTTTAGTTTTTTACTTTCTCCATCTTTCCTCAGCTGACTCATTTTGCACCTTTTCTTGTACCAGTCGCTGCCCTCTCTGTAGAGACCTTTAGTCCTCTTTGGTTTCCATTCCTCTGCTCTGCAGTTTGAGCTGCTCCCCCTCATCCCCTGGCTTCCTCATCCTCTCCCAAGCTCCTTTTCCATGTCAGCTGGAGTTCTCCTCCTCCCCCTCTCTGAAGCACCAGGATGGGAGCAACCAGAGTGCATCAGAAATCACTTTCACCTCCTCTGCCTGGTGCTGCAGCATCCTCAGCTTGTTGGAAGATGTCAGGGCAGGGATGTCCTGCTCAGCCCCATCAGCTGTGACTGTGTGTGAGTATTTTGGGACCTCGGAGTCTTGTACAGCACAACCTGAGCAGATTTTCACAGAGGCTGCAAATATCAGCACTGTTTTTATCCACATTTTTCCCAAACTTTAATTTCTGGTCAAAAGCACGGAGGTGCTGGAGAATTCTAGTTTTATGGTGGTATTTATTTTAATGTTAGAGGAAAAGTGAAGTCAATTTACCATTTTCAGAAACGAGTGAAAACCATAAGCCAACTAAAAATATATCTGCATACAGAAATAAAATTCAAATTCAATGCTTAATGCAATTCAGCACCATAATAGGCAATTTCAGTTCATGTGAACAAAGTTGATGAGGTTTAATTGAAGGCAGGCTTATGTAATTGAAAATGTAAAAGGTGCCTTACCTGTAGGTATTGTCATTGGTGTTACCTCTGCTCTGTTTCTCTTGTCTGAGATAATATTTTCCTGTGGATGCACAGGAATTTTGAAAGGGGATAAATGTCTCTATTTCACAGATGTAAACCCACCACTCAGAAACACTGTTGGTCAGAGTTTTCAAGATTTGGCACTGCTTTTGCATTTTAAAATTTTCAGCTTTTTAAAAATCCAATCTGTGAGAAAGAAGCTGTCTTTTCCACAGTGCCTTTTTATTGTCCTTCCCACTGAAAGTAAAGTGTAGCTTGCAGACCACTCTTCTAAAAATCAGGGTTTATATCTGTTTCAGATGAAGTCTGCAAAAACTGGCCATTACTGAAATGCTGCTTTTTTTCACTCTATCTTGCACAGGAAATCTGTTTCAGAGCCAGAAATACAGATTGAATCTCAGGACTTCTACACCTTTGGTTCAGCAGCAAGACCATCTGTCACTTCTAATTCCTGCTATGAAAAAGATGATCTAGTTATCTTTGATGGAATAGTTCTGAATTTGCAAGCTACAGTCTTCTCCTTTTCCTCAATTAGATTTTCCTCCCCTCCTACATACTGGAATCTCTATTTGAAGGTTCAGCCTTGGATAAAGCTAAACCCCAAAAGAATGATGCCTTTTTAATCACTGGCTCCCCACTGCATATGATATAAACTTGCAAAACATGCTAGCTCCTCTCACCAAAGCAATCTTGACTTGCTTCCAAAGGAGAGAGAAAACAGGTGAATTCCTTGTCACTTTAGATTTCACTAAAGATATGCAGAAATTTTGCTCCATTTTAAGCTTGATATATGTTTTGGAAGGTAGACGATTTATAAGGAAGGGCTGGATATTTTTTCAGGCATGTCTACATCTTAACCAGCATCTGCATATCATTCCAAGGTTACTTTTAAATCTTCTGGATTTTCACTCAGCTTTGTTTGACTCTCAAAGGCAAAGCACTCTTCCTCATAGGACCATTAAACCATGATGAGATTCTCTTTCACAATGAGGAAAAAAAAATCCATATTTTTTTTTCTTTGGAGAAAACCATCCTCATCTTCATCTGGGTAAAGAGATGCTTCCTGAATCATAATATGTTCAGTCTTTCACGCACGTGTGTTCTTGGTGTAAACTACAGATAAAAAGCACATGATATAATTACATGCTTTTGTACTATAGGTGAGGGATTGTCTCAGGCTGTTCCATCCAGCTATTGTTTTTTCCCACCCATGTACACATAAACACATTCCTGAAGCTCAAACTCAGCTATGTTTCTGTAGGCATGTCTCAGGGTATGTCTCTGCTGTTAAATTTTAATGAAAATAAGATTGAAATTTTAGGGATTAATGACCACTTGGCAAAAATTCAGCCGATATCTACTTTAGCTGCACCACTTCTTCCAACCTCCCTTTTCCAATGAATAACTGAAAAGGACCGAGGAACAGAAAGCTGTTTCTAGGATACAATGTGCAGCACTTCCTACTCTTGGCTCACTCTAACTTCAGCCTCTCAGCTCTGTCATTTTTTTCTGTCTATGAATTTTAAAATAGCTTTTGCCACCAGATAGTGAAGTGGAAGCAATAGCATTTGTCCCAGCTGTGAGTGGGATCACCTTGCTACCGTGGTAAAATCGAAGGGGCTGATCTTCACATGGATTTTACATTAAGGTAATTTCCACACCTTACTTATCTTGCTGTTGGGGTAAAACCTTTCCTGCAGTGAGTTCAGAGGCTTTATGCATGTGTGTGAGAGCACATATGTCTCTGTGCAAAGCATGGCTTCTCTGCATTGGC
The DNA here is from genome assembly GCF_014805655.1 of Passer montanus. NCBI lineage: Eukaryota > Metazoa > Chordata > Aves > Passeriformes > Passeridae > Passer > Passer montanus. Next base: position 3,843,110 of record NW_024372036.1, read on the forward strand.
ATTCCAGCTGGCAGTTCCTGGAAAGCTGTCTGGAAAGCCTCCCTGCAGCTCCAAAATCTTCTGCAAAAGGGAAATCATGAGTGCTGTGGCCTCCCTCCTGCCACTCATACCTGTGCTGTCCTTTCTGTGCTCCAGCACGTGGGCAGAACAGAAAAGAGATGGTTGCTTTTTTTTGTAATCCCTTTTTGAAAGGAGAACAAATTCCTTTTTTTTTTTTTTGGTTTTTGTTTTTGTTTTTGTTTTTTGACCATTGCAGAAGAGGGAGAGAAAAATCTGTTGAACTGGGTTGCCCCAGGTTCATCTGGGTACAAACACTTTGGGTACATTGATCCATTGTAAACTCCTGGAACAGGAACAGGATGCAGGTATGGTGGACAATTACTATAAAACAATTGCTGCTCTGTATCCAGCCAGTTTACAGCTTTCTGGTGTCCCCGAGATATAGGTGCTGGTTTCATGTTCTTGGCAGCCCTCCACACCCATAAGTCAAGGTCCCCCTTTTTGACCAGGAGCTGGCAGGAGGCTCACAGATCAATGGTGAGGGGCTATGGAGAAAAGCTTCCCTCAAACTGGAAAACTGAAGAGATTTTTTTTGTTATTTAGGCTCGGGAGACAAACCTCCTCACCAGCATTTTCCACTTGCAGTACATGATTACTCTGAGATTTAGGAAGCAAACAAACAGTAATCATTAAGTGCAGTTTATTAAACAAAATAAATTTCTCCTTGTGCCGTTGACTAAAGAGTAGGCAATTTAGCTGTTCCTAATTATGAGGTTATGCCTGGATTTTTCTAAACTGAAATGACAGTTTATATACACGTTTTGTTTTTTTAGGAACACAGTCACTTTTTGAGGCTTTTGCACAGATGAACTCTTTGATATCACAAGTACCACCATGTGCAACAGATTGAAAATGGTGATGGAAGTGATTGAAAATTGCGTTGTAAGTCTTGGTGCTGCTTCTAGCAAATTACAGAGCCTTGAATACGTGGCACATACCCACAGTATTTCATACCTGCCCTGATGTTTAACAGAGGGCTGTTTTTTCTAAGCCAGTGCAGTCAGATACACACATTCACTCCAGGCCCATGTTTGGGATGATGAAATGAAATAGTTCCCATAGCTATTCCTAGAAGTTAATTAGCTGTGACAGTGGGAAAGTGACCACCTCATGATTCTTGGATATTTATAACGAGGCTGTCACTTGCTAGGTTAGTCAGGTCATAGAGGAGATGGGAGCGTGAAGTCAGGTTTCTGGTGGCACACAGGGCTGACCCTGCATCACTGCTCTTCCTTGCCATGGCTAGGTGTTGGCAGGAAGGATCTCCTGGTGCAGGATTTGTAACACGACCCCAGCTGTGATCCCTGTGTTTGGGAAACATGGCTTGGCTGCTCTGCAGAGCTCTGTAGGTGCATCTGCATTTCCTTCATCACGTTCCTTCAGAGTCTGGCCTGGGATTAATGAAATGGAGATGTCTTTTCTGCTCCTGCTTTCCTGAGCTCAAGGTCAGACTTCCAGGGGCAGAGCAGAGCTGTGGCAGAGGATGAGAAGTGTCACAGTGCCATCCTTCAGCTGCAGAGACTGCACCACCCTGCTGCTCATCTGCACCAGGTGCTGGTTGCTCAATGGGGGACACAGAGGGAGATTTGGGGTTTTTTTCCTCTACTTTATATATTTTGCAACTGGAACTTCCACTATCGTGCCTCAGGACTTACTGTAGCTCAGCAGTTCCCTAATGCATGAGGAGATGTTTGTTTGACTCTCCAATTTTGCCGTGTAATCAAGACTTAATGTGCTAAATGTGTTCTCTGTAAACTGGTATCAGCACAGCTGAGCATGACCTGAGCAGCTGGGAATATTTCTGAGAGCATTTTTTTGTGGTTTTGAGAATTAAGAGAGCAAAGGAGTTACATCAGCAGGGGAAAAAACCCTCTCAAATTACATGTTTTGTGCAAATCAGAGGCATTTTATTGGTAATGATAGCCTAACCTGGAACAGATTATTCCAAAGATCTTTTTCATTTAGAGTACCATTTATAAATGTTGTCACTGCTCATAAAAAGACATATCTCACACTAGAAAAACTATGAGTTACTATCATGACAAGGAGAAAGCACAGAAGTTCATTTTTGTCTGTCTGTCATTATGGTCCTTCAGTTTTAGCAGGAAAAAACTTTCATAGAACTTCAGCATGATTTGCAGAGTGTCATTTCTCATTTCTCTGTTAAAATTTCCTGCCCATAAATAGTGTGCCAAATGTTGTAGTGGGTTTGTCATCTGCCCAATATTCTTCAGAGAAAGCAGCTGACTGTTGGCTTCCCTAATTATTTCTTCTTCTAATATTGTTTCCTCAGAGTTGGCTTGAAGGGGGAACAAACCCTAACTATATAGGCACATATATAATCAAGTAAAACCAGACATTTCTGTCCAAAAAAAAAAAAAAGGTAAAGCTTTGGAACAAACAATAAGTTTCATGCAAATGTCTCTCTCTTAAAACTGGCAAGATTTCAATAAGCATTTTCTGAGAAGTATTTCATTTTATTTCACTGAAAGGTGGGACACTGCTTTCTGCACAGCTATGAACCCCCACTGGAGAGCCAGGCTGGGAAACTGCCAAACCTCTCATACCTGCAGTGACAATGGGGAGCCATATCAACACTCACAAACCCATATTTAACTAAACTGTTCAATTGAATTCTAATCTCCAGCTAATCGCTAAGGTTGAGAAAAAAAATCTCCCTATTCATGTTTTATTTCTTAAAAATACCTTTATGAGGTAATACAAGTGCATGAATGGATGAGAGACTCAAGCACAATACACTGTCTACAAAGCTAAATGAGCTGGGGGGTCACATTCTATTAAATATCTCACCCATGAAACTCCCAGTTAAAAAGAAACTTTAAATGGAGTTTGGAAAGTCACTGAAGGGCCTTTTTTGGGGGTTCCCAGGGTAGAAGGTGAGACAGAGGTGTGTTTTTGTTTTGCTTCACTCCAAGTCTCCATAAGCCACACAAATCAATGAGATTGCAACAGAAATACCATGGGACACCAATGTATGTGCAGTTGGGCACATTTTGTGTTCAAAACAGAGCTGAAGCCTCCTGAACAGGGCACGTCTGTGTCTTGTAGGGCACAGGGAGACCTTTCACCCTTCCTGCTGCAGGACCATGTGCAGGAGACAGCATGTCAGCCCCGAGTCTGGGCGTCAGCCTGGACATCTCTGGTGTGACTGCCACTATCCAACTGAAATTCTGCTCAGTATTGTTTAGTGGGAGGAATCACAAAAGAAAAGAGGTGCTCCTTGACTTATCTGGGGGCATATTTGAGGTTAATAATGGGAGAAATGTGGGGTTAAAACACACAGTCCTTAAGTCAGGACTTGTAACACAGTCCCTCATCACTCTTTGCAAGGTAATGGGTGCCCTCCCATGGTTTTACCAAGGCAGAACTGATGTTCCTGGTAAAAGCCACATCTGGAGAAGGTATCTACCTGTTACAGAACCAAAATATAATTTCACATGGGGATGCTGTGGAGCAATTGTGAAAAACAAGACCTGGTTCTCAAGCACAGCTGCTCAGGTCTCGTGCTCTCCAGAAACCTGTTTGCAAAACAGGAAGGTCTTCCCTGGACCACCCCCTCACAGTTTCAGGTGCTTACTCTCTGGTTCTGAGTTTCCACCTTTTTTGCTGACCCTGGAGGCCAGTCTGGTCCGTGCTAATGGTTGGCTGGGGAATCCCACGAAACTCTCTGTGGGTATGATGGCTCCTCTTTGCTGACTTCAAGAAATTCCTTGCAAGCAGCTCATTCTTCTGGCTGTCCTCCCTGCACTGCAAGGCTGGGCGTATCCTTAATTTAACCTGGCAGTGAGAAGTCCTGGCACTCACTTTTAACTGAAAGGGCTCTCCCTGACCCAGGTTTTGTGCTTGTGTGGAAACCCTGGCAGCAAAAATAATTTTCCAGGGTCTTCCCATTTGTCCTGTTACTTACTGTGTCTCCAAATCTCACCTTTCTCGGTGTGAACAGGCCAATGTGACCTTCTTGGCAAACACTTGTTGAAGTTTAGAGCCAGCAAAGTGTTGTGGGGGGCTATCAAATGTCTCCGAGGTAAGGCATGCATAAAACATGAGCACAGAGTTGTAAATAACTCGGCTCCTCTTCATTTATTTTAAAATAATGACGGTTGTTTAACTGGCTTAAAAGGGTTACTCTTTCACCCCTAGCTTGTTCTGAGCACCGTGGGAAAATGACACGAGCACTGTTTAGTTTAAGGGATGTAGTCATGCAAAACCTTTGCTGTACCTTCTGGAGGAAGCTGGAGTGTTTCAAGAAATAATGAAGGTGTGAATCATCACAATTCTGAGTTGTCTGATAAGAAAATCTTTTAATCTCTTGTAGCAATGCAAGGGCTCCGATTGCTGCAATTCTCTTTTATAAATTGTGCAATAAAATATGGAATAAATCATTGCAAATGAATCCAGGATTATCAGCAGTATTTTCCTTTGATATCAGTATTTCTGACCGGTTTTCTTTAAAGGCTTTTACTTGTTAGTTTACTTTTAGGAGACAAATAAAGTAATTAGTGCTCTTTCTTTTTTTCCCAATTTTATGGTCTGTTCTTGGCACACTTAGAAAACATTTGAGCTTGAACAGTTAATTTTCAGTTGTGCCTGTTAGCAGGAATTATTTCAATTTTTCAAAAACAACCTAAGAAAACAACCAGGATGAGATACTGGTTTCATTAAAAGTCTGTGCAAAGGATGAGGTGTTTTGTTGCTTCTGCCCTATTTTTTTCTTTAATTTTAGTATATTTCAAGTATTCAAAATGCATTAAAAATATACAGTTTTATATGTGTGTGTTTAGTCATCAAAACCCTCAGGAGTTCCATTCTGAAAAATATTGTCATTGTTTCTGGAATTTGGCTCCACACGCTCTGCATGTTTTTACAGGACAAAACCTCTGGTCTTTTAGCAAGCTTTTATGTTTTTATTTATACAAAAACCACACAATGCCATAGGATGCCAAGAAATGGAACAGCTTGGTAAGAATTAGTCTTTTTGGGGTCCTTTTGAGATCAAGAAATATATACAATCGAGTAAATAGCTCAAATTAGACACCTCAGAACCTAGCTTTGATATTTGACTCTTCTCATAACATACAATATGACTCTGATTTAGCTTTATCACTTCATTGGTCACTTCTTAGGCAGCAGATGCCCATTGGCTAGAGAGAAAATCAAACATTATTCACTGCTACTTTGACTGTGGATGGTAAGCATGTAGTTATAATATAAGGCAATGTCCTGCTGTAAGAGACTGGAATAGTGGAGCTAGAGATGAAGAAAGAGCTACAGCCATTAAAAAATACAGTTTGAAGTGTTTGGGTTGAAATCTGTTGTGATTTATTCACCAGCTTCTTGCTCAGGTTGCTGCATGTCCCCTCTGCCTGCTCTGGGTGGGACAGCTCTGCTGGGTGTCCATGAGCATCCTCCACACCCTCTGGTTCCTAAAGGCTGAAAGAAAGTGGAAAAGCACTTTCTGGGAACAGCATGTCCACTTACCTTTTGGAATTTTGTTCGTTTCTTTTATTGCTGGAATGCCTTTTACTAATATTTGATGAGTGTGTGAAAAAAATGTGAGAAAATTATATCAATAATAAGATTGCTCATGGTGCTTTAATTATTTGGTCCATTTGCTTCACGCAGGAAGTTATTAGGTAAAATACCTTTGCGTGCAGATTAGAGATGTGTGACACACTCTGCCTAATTGTCTGGTTTTTTTGTGCAGCTCAGATGAGGGTCAGGCTGCCTGGCCTCTGTCACCTCCCTGCCTTCATACAGCTGCTCACAGCCAGCAATCATCTTGGGAAATAACACACTGCTCAACCTCTGCTCGTGTGTCAGTCATGAGTGACTTCTTCCTACAAATAATTCCCAAACTGGCTTAGGAAACTGCTTTGGATGCTGGAGGGAGGAAGCCAAGTGGCTGTGAGCTGCAGGGAGTGAGTGAATAGCTGAGGATGAGTAGTGGAAGGGGAAGGCCAGCTCTGCCAGGCATGGTTATGTCTCCTGGGGCTCAGAGGTGTGGGACAGCAAAATGTCCCTGTGAGGGCAAGAGAGTCCTGAAGATGAGCTGAGACTCCCTTGCAGCTGAATAAGATCTCAGTAGGCATTTGTGGAAGAGGACAGACTGGGGAGAATACAAGAAGTAACAGAATCACAGCATTTACCTGGTTTATGTGCAGGCCACGGGCTGAACAGGAGGACCTGACAGGCCTGAGCTCTTCTCAGGGGTCCTGAAGTGTTGAGATGGTGAAGAGGAGGAGGAGGGGGGAGTTCCTCTGTGCAGCTCTGCCGTGTGGTGAGGGCCAGCTGGCCCTTCCTGGAGCTCTGTGACACTGTGTGAGGTCACCTTGCTGCCCTCCTGCTCTCAGTACATTTGTGGGCTCGTGGTGTGGCATTCACGTTCTCTGAACAAAGTGACGCCTAATTCCCTCTCTCAGGTTTTTCCTGGAGAAGCACAAAGATCAAAACAATTCTTATCTCATTTACTGCTCCTGTGTTTTGGAACATGTGGAATGTGTTGGAAGAGTATTTACCTGAAGGAATTTGCTTGATTGGATTCTGGTGTGAGTGTTGTTTTCTTGACCAGTCTCTGCAAACTGTGTCCTGACTGTCGGTCAGGAGATTTTGTTGAGTTGAGTGCTTGTGCAGTTTCAGTTTAGATGTATTGTAATATAGTACAGAATAATATTGTGGGTCAGGAGACAGGAGATTTTGTTGAGTGCTTGTGCAGTTTCAGTTTAGATGTATTGTAATATAGTACAGAATAATATAGTGTAATAAAGTAATTAATTAGCCTTCTGATATCATGGAGTCCTCCTCATAATTTCTCCCTGTGTCGGGGGTCCTGAATTATCTGATATCATGGTCCCTCTTATGTTGCTGCAAAAATTACATGGATGCCTGAGCCTGTGTGATCATACTCTGTCTACAATGGGCTTTAAATACCATCTGATTCAGGTACAATCTCATGCAGCAGTTGGGACTGTGTGTGAATTGCTTGATTTCTCCTTGGGTTTCTTTAAACCTGAGGCAATGGCACGGAAATCTAGAGATAACCTGGTGTAGAAAAATAATAGAGATGCTTCTGTTGTTCCCTTGCCATTTTCACTTCCTCTCTTTTTCTTCGAAACACTGTTTATTTCCCCGTAGGGCTATGAAATAACAGGAAGCAAGAACACCCCAGCTAGGCAACATCTCTTCTGCAGAACTACAGGAGATTACATCCTGTGAAAAGGTTAATGAAGAACTGAGACTTTTTTTGGCCAGGATAAAGAGAATTATTCACTTCCTGGTGCACTAGAAGCATTCGTGAAACCTTTTAGGAAATGGCATAATGTATTTTTAGTGCAAAATTAGGATGGAAAGAAGTTGCAAAAAGCTGTACCATCAGTCCTGGATTTGATGCACACGACATTCAGCAGCTGCAGGTTTTCTTACTTCCTTTCTTCATTGAAAATGGATGCAGAGGACTTTAGAAAAAATATCCTTATTTTCTTATATCCTCATCAGACTCTCCCTAGAAAATGCACACCACCCAGTGTGTGCGAGCCAGGCTGGTGCTGGACACTGATCCTGCTGGGCTTCAGGCAGAGTGCACAGCTCAAGCCTCACTTTCCACCTTTGAGAGGACTTTTGTGGCACAGTGCCCATTGCCATTTCCCTGCCTTCCTCTCCTGGGCCATGGAAGCTGCTTCCAGGGCTGCTACTTTGTACACTGAGAGAGATGTTTTTTTTTCAATCTCTGCATTTTAATTACACGTCCTCCTTTTCAAAAGGCTGGATGTTTTGAGATAATGAAATCTTTCCACAGGTCATGCTGCTTTCTCTTCCTCTGGATTCCTCTATTAACAGAAAGCTACCGGTTTCCAGAAGGAAATTGTCTTGATTTCTTTATAGCCTCAATCTGTTCTCACCAAAGCCACTGGCAAACCTTCTGTTTATTTTTCAGAGATACAAAAACTAAGCCAAGTGCCATCAGGCAGAGATCAGCACATTTACTGAACCACTAGCAAGGCCTGGGGAGCCTAGTTAAGTAATTCATTACAGCTTCCTTGAAATTCCTCACTAAATAGGTTTGGGGTTGTTTTTTTGCCAGAAATGCTAGCTTGCTGAGGTGGAAACATTTTGTGGCAATGTACCAATTTCTGTTATCCAGAAAGTTATTTTTGGGTCCCAGGTGAAATTTTATGGGGAGAAAAGGAGGCAGAAAAGGACTTTTTATCTGTAATACTTTGCTGAACAAATGTAGCTACCACAGCTTCTGGGCTAGAATTGCTTGCAATTGCCTGAGAACATCTGGGCAGATGGACTTAGCCCTTGATTTCAGGTGTCTAAATTGAAAGGCATTTGAAAGAGGATTTAAAGGGGATTGGACTGGATGATCTTGAAAACCCAACCAAGCCAAACCATCCAGTGACTCCATGAAGTCTATATGTTTGTGATGTGCAATTGCTAAATATTCCTATTTATATGCGGTTATGAAAAATGATGTTGGAATTGAGAGGGCCATTAACCTGAAGGAAGGAGAAACGTCATTTAAGCCCAGTATTTTCATAAGGATTTGAATTCCATGTCATGATGAAGTATGACATTCCCTGTCACAGGGCACAGTGTTAATTCAAGGCTCAGAAGGCACTTAGAGACATCATAGAAAATCTTGTCAATAAGTATCAGCAAAAGCTGTTTCTAGTTTAAGAAATCACTCGAAACTGGGCAAGTGTGTTGAATTAAATCCATGCCATCTTTGCCATCTTCACCTTGTCCTTACACCTTTTTCTGGCTGTGTGATCACTGTCCAAGACAGAACTCTTGGCTAGTGAATACTTAGTTCAGTCTGATGCAGTGGGATGTTTTATGCTATTTTAAAGAAATTTTGCATGAAGACAACAGAAAAAATCCTTCCTACCCCCTTCAGCTGTGCCTGCTCTCTGCAATTAGCACTCTGTGTCTGTAGCTGCACTGGCTCTTGCAGCTGAGATCTTCCACAAGGCTCTGGAGGTGTCAGTGAAGGAAAAATGATAATAGAGTCGTGAGGAGTGCTGAGGCTGGAACAAGACCAAATACCCATCAGCATTCCGCTGGTTTTGATCCATCACTGACAGTAAACCAAAGTCAGGGATCCACATTAATAAAAGCTTTTAAATACCTGAAGCTCACCGAAATCTCTGTGAGTAAAGTGTCTGAATATTTTTATAATCTGGATCCTAACAAAGTTAATAAATAATGCTTGTGTTAAATCAGAGTGTTGATGTGGCTGATTCATGTTTTATGGGAATACGGGAAAATTATAGTTATTCTCAAATAGTTTAAAGTATCACATGGTTACCTTGCATTTGAAACACCTCTATCAGCTTACCTCACTGTTGTGTTGCCTTGTGTTGATGTCACAGGCAGTACGGAAACAAAAAAAAATGAACTAATGATGAATGCTGGTACTCCAAAAAAAAAAAAAACCAGATCAAAATTTGCTTTGTATGTTGATTACCCTTTTATTTATAAGCAGGATATATACTAAATATTAATATTAAGTGATCTACTTTGCCCAACAGTGTAAGTATGAAGTTCCAAGGTTTTTGCTTAGATGCTGGGTCCCCATCTGTTGTATCCATGGTGATAGCAAGATTTTTGTTCTGATTCCTTTTCAAATCAATGTTGTGATTCTTAGTGATTTTGAAACTGCTTTCCAGCAACACTAAAAATTAATGGTTAATCAAACAATCTCAGCTTTGGCTCAGTTATCTCTGTGCATGCACCCATTATTAAGTAGCAATCTACCTCCAGCAGCAAAACCTTTCATTGTGGTTTCAGTTCTTATGTTGTGTCTGTAGGGATAGTATAATCTGTTTGAAGAAAATCTGATGAAATTGCACCAAAGCTTTCTACATCCTTTATTGGGAAATATAAAGGTCAAGCTCTTTCTTTGTAGGGATTACTGGGTCTGTAGAGCCTCAGCAGTAGGAGTGAGCAATAGGAATGAGGGAGTGGGGTGATAAATCAGAGGAACACTTGCTTCAGTAGATATCTCTCCTACAGCAATTTGCTCTTGGAAAGATAGTTAGGGTTTGTGTATCATCAGATCTTTTCTGGAAATTTTTGGGTAAAAAACCCCAAACATAAAGTTAAAAGATGTGACTTTAGGGAGAAGAGAGATTATAAAGGAAGGGTGTCCCCATGCGCATGTTTCAGAGGAAAGGAGTGAGGAAAGCAGGAGGTACAGCAGCGTGTGCAGAGGAAATACCTTGGAAAGCAAGTGAGAAATATTCTCAATTTTGACAGTCGTGGAATGGGAAAACTTTAGTTGTCCACCCCACACGAGGGATGATGTCAATTATGCCAATGGGACCAGCAAGAACTCTGGTTAGCCCAGAGTGTGGGACATGCCAGTGGGAAAATCAGTGTGTGACTGCTGCAGCTCCTTCTCTTCTAGCTAGGGACTTTTCCCCAAGCTTGGGCTGTATCAAATGAATACATGTCTGATAGGAAACTTGAAAATCTTCCTGGTATTCATCAGGAACTGCAGGTTTCCAGAAACTGTGTATTGCTGTGCTCAGGCTGAACAAAATGAAGAAGTACTCCAGAGATTTGCTGTGCTGTAATTTGCCCTTGAACAAAAATGAAGCTTAAAAAAGATTTAACAAATATTCACACTTCTCAAATACTTCTCTGGGGTTCTGGCCTCCCACTTGGCTTTATACACTGAAGATGAGGGGGAGAAGCCTGCACTGTGATTAATCCCCCTGACAAGGTCACCTGGATAAAATATTCTTGGCTAGAAAAATCCAAGGAAGGGTTTGCAGTGATGCTACCTATGTGGTTTGTCATTAACATACATTATCAGTGATTGAAAAGTAACCTTAAATCTTATTTCTGTGACTTTGCAGGGCTTTTATAGTTTCAAATAAACAGATGAAGGTTTTTTCTGTTTCCCCCTCAAGTGAATGTGCAAAACATTTGGCTCTGGCCATTCCTCACACTTGCCATGAGAGAGCTCCTCCCTGAGCCAGTGATGACAGAACGTGGTCCATTTTTTAAATGGGGATTTGCAAACTCAAACACATTCACAAATCAAGTTCAGTCAGGGGATTCCTCACATTCCTGCCCTGAATGGTCTCCAGACTCAATGAAAAATACAACTGGTCTGCACTCCATATGACCATGTTTTTTTAGTTTTGCTCAGGGGGATGTCAAATGGTAATCATTGTCAGCCAGTTTCACAAATGACTAGAAATTATCCACAAAGTCAGTGCTATCAAGATGGAACATTTCTAATATATCTTGTGCTACTTCTGACGTACAATAAGATGCAAAAATACCTATCTTTTTTACAAACAATTTGACTGATGGAAGAGATGCTTTTAAAATTTGACACTTCAATTGGTGGAGTTGCAAGATGTACTGAAGGACACGATCAGAGTTCAAAATGAACTTGGTCAGACAGACAGATGAATAGAGAACTTGTCAAAGAGATGAATAGGTGAATCATAAGCAAAAGGATGTTCACTGTATTTAGGAAGGAGAGTACAAATGCCAGGTGGGTACTGTCTGCTAAGCAGCAGTATGGGAGAAGAAGGTTTAGAGATGAGAGTGGAGCAACACTCTTTTAGTCAGCAGCATGGTATTGAAAAAAATGGGAACTTCACCCTAAGCTGAAGCTGAGTTTTAAATAGTTTGGTAGTCTTAAAAGTTCTTTACCAGTACTTCTGTGATAAATGCCTCATTTAGGTCTGATGGCCATTTATCCTCTGTGTAGATGCTCCATTTATTTTTGCAAAGCCAACTCATTCATTACAGTTAGCTCTTAGTAAAATGAAGCATTCATCTGGGAAGGTTGGCTTATGGCAGTCAGCCTAAAGACATCTCCAATTTTGTCTTGAATTAATTGATACAGGCCCAGTGTAAAAGCTCTTAAAGCCCACGTGCAGCGTGGGGTGCCTCCTTTCCTTGGACTTGCTTTGTGAGAGTGAATTTTTCTGTGGAGAGAGACAAGGTGCTGCAGAGGACATCCCAGGGAGCTTTCGTGGGACTCCCATTGTTTGGAGGAATCTAAGGAAATCCATGCAGGCTAAGGTAATATTTTGTGGCTTTATCCATTCTTATGACGTGGCTGACATGGATTGATGATGAGCACATGATTCCTATATTGAATTAATCTGAATTCTGCATTTTATTAAAAGCAGTGGGGACCAAGCTAAAAATGATCTTGCACACAGACTGATTTTCTCTTTTCTTAAAGCACAAGCAATACAGAAATACAGAAATGCAGATATCTTCCTTAGTTTCCCTGTGCTTTCCTTATCTCTACATTTAGCCAATACACACTTAAACAGAAAGAGCTTCTTACCTGTGTATCATGTATTGCACAAATTTGACACTAGTTTAGCTATCCATCTTAGCTGCTCAGAGCTTGGTTTAAAGCTTTACAGCAAAAGGAAATTTCAGGTGGTTTTCAGTGGAGGCAGAACAGACTGTATGATGGAAGAGTGGAGTGAGTTTTAACTGAGCAGTCCGGGGTCCCTCTCAATGCTACCCTCTTCCTTTAGGAGTTTCACAAACTTCTTTTACATATACCCTATTAATATTTATTCCTGACTCATGAAAGAAGGGCTGGGCTAGATGACAGCCTTGAAGTGGCCTTTAATTTCTATGACTTCTTCATATCTTGCATAATGCTGTATGACTTCAAACTGCTTGTAGGTAAGTGCACACTGAAAAATGTTTCCTTTGCCTCCCTGAGGGCACCACCAAAATGAAGCAAAGCAAGAAGTAGGTAGCTGAATGGGGCTCTCAAAATCTAGAAGATACTACATCTTGTCTGTCTGCAGATCCCCTCTGTGCTGCAGCCTCTGCTCACTGCTTAGTTTGCAGAGATAAGTTGGTCTTATCTGGAAATATCTCTGTACTTGAAACTTCTAAGCAGAGCAGATGCACACACCTCCTCATACTGTAGAGTAACTTGTAAGGTTGGACTATCTTGTCTCATAAACCAGACTCTGTCATCAACAGTCTGCTTTTTGAAGTTTCTGCATGGGTTAACTGTAGAGTGCCATCTCCCTCTGAAGATAAGATCAGAGACTGGACCTTCTCTGCAGTGGTAGACAAATGTGCCTGGCAATGTTTTTCTTTTTTTCCCCCCTTCTCTGTCTCCCATGCAAACACATACACAGCTAAACAAAACACAAGAAAAGAAGTGGAAATAATTGGGATAAACCAATCTAACACAAAATCTGTATCAACAGCCTCAGCCTCTGCAAGGGTTTAAAAGCATTTCTGACTGATTTGGCTGACAAACCCCCATCACTCTAAACATTGTTCCTGGTGTTTGTACCTGAGTAACCAGGAAGATGCCTACCAGAGAGACTCTTGCTCTTGGTTTTCTTCCCAGTAGTGCCCAAGTTACACAGACCTAGAGCACTGCTGTTCCAAGCTCTTGCCTGCAGTCAGAAACAGAATGTAATGCACAGTGCCCAAGGGAGGTCGGAGGCAGCAGTGGCAGCTCTTGAGAAGTGTTGGGTCCACGGGCACAGAGGTTGTGCTGTCACCAAGGCTGTGCCATGGGGGGCTGTGGGGTGAAACCCATGCCCAGTTCTAAGGCAAGGAGCTGAGGTGAGGCCAACATCTCTTTTCTGTCCTTGAGCTCCATCTCACAATGGAACAGCAAACCCTCCAGGAGCTGCTCTCATTTCCCATCTCCAAGCCATTCACAGGGTTTCCCAGATTTGCCAAGGTATAAGAGATGTAGCTTGGGCTTTTCTTCCTTGCAAGAGAAATGTGGGATTTTCTTTAGAGAAAATTACGGCTTCTCTCCACAGTGTGTAGCTGTTTGGAACAGTCAAGATCTGTCTTTTGGATTGATCTTCTCAAGATTAATCAAATTGGAAATATTCCTGGCCAATTAATTCTTGAACACTTTATTATTACGTTCATCTGAGCTAAAATAGCTATGGAAAATTCTCTTGATATTTTGGATAAATAGCAAATGATTTTTCCTTATACTCTGGAATAAGCACGCATTATCCCTAGAACCAAAATTTCTCATATTTTCCCTAAATGAAAGTTTAATATTTATTGAAATCGTCTGTTGATTAAAAGCTCTGAATAGTGTATCCAGAAGACTAATCGATATTTTAAATGCACTCAGACATATTAGCTGCTTACTGTTACATAGAGAAATAATGAACTTGCTATATGAGAAGGTAAAATTCATGAATAATTCATAGATGCATTAATTTATTCAGTTTTGCCTTTTGAATTGATTTGGCAATTATTCTTGTACTGCACATCATTTACAAACGCTTAGATATAAATATTTACAGTTGCAAATTTGCGGTCAAATCATTTCTGTTCTCTGATTGAATGGCTTCTGTAGCACATCAAGCAGTGCAAATTGTGATTTTTACTGTTAAATATACAGCTTGGTGGAATGTGGGTGCTGGAACGATCAAGTAAAGTGGATACATACTGACTGCAAATATGGCCAAACTAACATATTTTAAATAGAAATAAATATTTGCAGGCAAGTTTTCTTCATTTCTTATTGCAATAGGAACAAGGGAAAGACCTCCTGTGTTGTGCTGCCCCAGACAACAAAGACTAATGTCCTTTGGCACTGATATTTTTATTGTTCATTCAGCTCTTCTCACTTTTTCCTTTGTTTTCATTCTTTTCCCCTTGCTGATTGCGTTTTACATCTTGCAAGAATGACTGCAACATTCAGGAAAATGAGAAGTCCCTCTAAAGGGGCATGATTTAACCCCACAGTGAAGCTATGAAAAAAGAGAGGATCCAGAAGCTGAACATTATGGATTTCTGAAGAAAATTATTGTCTGAGTGAAAGGGTTAATTCACAGTAGTTTATTTCAGCCAAAGGAGACTTGCCTCCTGAACTCCCCTCTATTTATTGGAGAAGGAGAGACTTCTCTAGAGGATGATTCAGAACAGGAGCCTAGTTTTAAATGCTCTGAATCACACTTTTAGTCTGCTTATTTTGAACAGTGCAGTTTATCTTCCCTCCCTTTCCTGCTTGTTGCCCTGATTGATGAGTAAGGATTTATGCAGAATGAATGAATTTCACCTTTCATACCATTGTGAGCATTTAGAGAACTTGATTTGAGACTAAAAAACAAGTGAAAGTATTAAGAAGTATTATTTTATATACTTCTCTCTCTGCACAGTTAGAAGAACCTTTAAAAATTCCAGCTTAAAGAATTTAAGTCATTTAATGTAAAGCAATAATTCAAAGTCACTTCATGTGATTTTTTTGTTTTCTTGAAGCACTCCAGAAAATCGTTTTTCCAAAGTTCTTTCACGTTGAAATGCCTGCACAGAAGCACTTGAGGCTGAAAGTAAAGCTAATCCATTTGCAGATAGCACGTTCAGAAAAGAACAAAACCTGTGAAATTACGAACAGTTTGTTCTGAAGAAAAAAAGATGAATGCCTTAGCATTCAAAGCAATCCTAAAGCAAAAGTAGGTATTTTGATGAAAATGCATTTGAGAAAAGAGAGTGGATGCTCAGTTGGTCTTAAAGGCAGACCAGTGGTAGCCTGGTAGGAATGCAAGGGATGCTCAAAGGAAATTTGTCACTGTGTGTAGCTCATGATAGGGCATGAAACCATGTTCAAACCATTTGTGGCTGCTCCCCTCCTGGCATGAAGTGCTTGTGCTCAGAGAAGAGCTTCACCATCACAGCACAGCAAACTGCTGGAGCTTCTGCTCTTGGGGAAGCAGCACGGGGCTGCTGGAGCACCTCACACCTGAGTGAGTTTTGGGTCAATGTGCTGAGCTGATGCCCAGGAAGGAAATTCCTGACCAGCAGCCTCCTCAGGGCCTGCTGTAAGTGCTGTCCACTGCCTTGCTCTCCATGGTGGACTCTCTTTGTCTTTTTCTTTGTGACACTGGGGATGCACAGGGCTGTGGATGGCGTCCTCCCGGCACATCAGCATCTCGGGACAACCACTGCTGATGCCTCTGAGCTGAAACTGGATCACTTAACAGATGTTTCTACAGGTGTTGAATAGTGCATCTCTGTAAGGTGGCCTCCTGTAGGAAACTCAGGACTGCCAGCTGCCAAGGGCTGTTCTGCAGGGACCTCCTGTCCCAGGCAGCCACTGGTGATCCCACTCGTAACACTGACCCCCTGCTGACATCCACTGCTCTTTCCCTGGGTGCTTTTGTCACCCCTGTGCTTGCTGAGGGCTTAAGAAGAATTTCAAGCATCCCCACAAATGATTTAACATTAAAAGACTATTTTAAATATGATTTCCATTATGGACAAGGTCCATATGGGGATTTGTGCAGCTCAGAAATGCTGTAGGAGGGGAGTGATGAGTGAGCTCCTTAGGGCTCTGCCAGGTGCCTGTAGCATGTGTGTGCTCCACTTGAGTCACAAACATGACTTGAGAAGAGGGGAGGCCACAGGGCCATTGCACAGAGGTGAGAAACTGCGCTGCTGAATTCAGTGATGGTGTAAAGGATGCTTGAACCTGGCTTCCTGCTTGTGATGTGGTACATTGTGGAGCAGCGTGCCTGTGGTTAACTCTTCCTGTCATGGGTGAACAGACAGAAATGATATTTGCTTTTTTGTGCAGTGCTGAAACACTCTTGTAGTCTTTTCACATTTTCATGTGAAAAACAGAACAAAATTCTGCTGTCACTAAAATGAGTTGTCAGAACAACTGCATGTATGAGTTTAATTTCAATTAATATTTAATAACTATCTAGCTTTTCTCGGGGTAATGATTTCACAAGAAGAGAAAGATCAGAGCAGACCTCCTGCTAGTGTAGCACAGATACAGCAGGAACTGCAGAATTGCAGGGTCAATACAGCAGAATGAGATCCTGCCATCTGTAGTCATTGTGGGTAGCACTCCACTCCTTGAGAGCTGCACTTGGGTCAGTAGGACTGTGTGAAGGAAAGGATACACTCAGTGTTTATCGAGGAACAGAGTTTGACCCTGACTGCAAAATACTCCTTCCCTTGCAAAGAATAATCTGGGCATGGCTTAAGGCAATCATTGGTGTCTGTTGCCTTTTGTGAAAGGGGTGAGATGTCTCCTCACAGATCTTGCCTGTTTTAAGTTGTGCTGTCCAGCCCTTTCCACAGTCACATGGCCTTTTCACTCAGCCGTGTCATGGTGGTATTATTTTATGTAAAGTGGACTTTAATACAGCAATTTCTACAACATATTTGGAAGAGCAAACACTTCTGTATGGCAAATGATGCTAGAAACACTCAACCATCAAACAGTAGCTCTATGGTTCTGACATCAATGTCAAAAGTAATATTTCTACTCTCAGCAGGTTAGCAGATATAGGTGGTTGTGGTTCACAGAGAAGAATAGGTGCTGATTTGTTTCCTCACAGTTGTATTGGCTCTGCAGTGCTAAAAGTCTTGTTAGTTCTTGTCCTTGGCATCGTCAGATGCATTACTTTGAATTTTGAGATTTAGAAGAACCATTAGGTACAAAGGAGGGAACAAAAAGACCCACAGCATATGTTCAGTCTGCAGGCGAACAGCACTGCCTGTGCTAACCCCGATCCATGTGCATAAAGATGGTCTGGGAAGTTAATTATGACAGGCAAAAAAAAAAAAAAAGGAGAAAGGGCTGTAGGAATTTGCTCCAAATGACAGCAAATGCAGTTGGCAGGATGACTGAACCTCAGTCCCTGAAGAATCCCTCCAGGATATGTAGCTTCCCTGACACAAAGTGAGTGGGCTTATTAGCTGGATTTGATGATAGATTCATTTGCTACCCATAGCCAGACTAACATGTGTAATTCTTCCTCCTTCTAATTTTTTTTCTGCCATTGGATAGGGGCCAGCTCCATAGATCAATTTGTTTATTTGTGGTGGGATGTTTTTTTTCTGATGATGGATGAACCAACTGATAGTGCCATCACCGCCTTGTGAACCCAAGGATAAATTCATGGGCTGTTAGCAAAAGCACTGCCTGATACTTGTCATCTCCACTGAGCAGGCACTGCTCTTTTCTCCCCAAATTTCAGGATGGCTGGAGGCACCTTTTCCTTTAATGTTTTATTTTTCACTGAGCTGCACCCTGTGGTTAATTTCCCTTCCTACTTTGCAGCTTATCACCAGCCTGCTCTGTTACGTAGGTTTATTCCACTTTCAGATCTCACAGCTCGCCAAGCGCAAGGCACAGGGAGGAGCAGTGGCACAGATTCCAGAGGATCTGGCTAATTTCTCTCCTGGTTGGCATTAAGGAGCAAATAACTGAGGATTTGTACCTGTTCATTGGAAATGAACCCCCAAAGGTTTGTCAAGACAGAGGAAAGATGGTTTTGAGGCATGGCCCACCAGATGCCAACAGGGGGAGTTTCAGCTCTGCCTCAGATTTAGGCCTCTGACAGTCTCCTCACCTTTGCTGATATTGATCATGAGGGATAAAAGTTATTTATTTTCCCACATTTCAATAACATTTCTTCACGCCTCTTTCCTTTAAAGAAACACTTCCACAACTCTTCTATAGATTGAAAATGAAGGAGCAGTTCATATCTCTTGTTGAAATCCTTTTAAAAAGAGACCAGTGATGGAATGGTTCTACACCTTGCTTTGCTGGAAGGAAAGAAAGCTAATTTGCCTCTGGGACAAATCAAAACCAAATTTTAGAAAGTAATCTCCATTTCTCTCTCTTCCCTGAAAACCTTGGTGATGAGGCACTGTTGACTTCTCTTGCTCATTTTACATTGACTAAAATTTGAGTGATAGGATTTTAGAAAACCAAAAATCTGCTTCTAGCCTACCAGTTTAAACAAATTAATTCATAGCCAGATAGAAAACAAATGTAAAAATAAAAAATCCTCTTCAATATATTTGTTTGTTTAGGGGGCAATAAATGGAAGGACTTCCATTGTGAGGAGGCAGAAAACATCTTATGAAAATGAAGTTCAGTCCTTAGAGTGGGGGTGTAAACCATGCTCATGTACAAATGAATGGAGGAAATTTTTTTGGAGAGACATTTTGTCTCTTTATAAACAGGATGGATTATGTCTGTGCAATGCTGCAATCAGTTCTGCCAGGTCCCAGTGAACTGCACTTTCTTTTCTTTTCACAAAATTTCTCTTTTCTTATTTGAAAAATTGTCTTGGAAAATTGGCTTCAAAGAAGAAGGACTGTGTATTTTTTGTAACAGAAGCATGATATTTACAGTTGCTGCTGAGGAGGGTATCTTCTGTATAATGAGCCTCTAGGGTTCACTCAAGTTGCATTTCAATCATTCTTTGCAGCCATCCAGACCAGACTTCAGCTGCTGAATCTGCTTCATTTCTGGGTGTGAAAACATGAACAGATTAAATCCAAAGCTCTTCAGGAGAAAGCTGAAATGTCCTGAGTCATCCAGTGAGAGTTAACACTAGCTCCTCTTTTCAGAGACTTATTACCTCTGGCTCTGAGCTTCAAAACTACAGCCACTTTCAACTATGATGTCTCAGCTGAGAGGGTCCAGAGCTGTGATCTTGTCAATAGAGGACAGGATGGAAGAAATCACCCTTTGGCTGAGTTGGGAAAATCCTGGAAAATGGACTTCTTCTTACTTTGTGGAAAGAGCATTTTTAAGGGATTAAATATTCTTAATTTTCCACTTGGCATATGAAATTTGAATTCACAAGCTTTGTATTTTTTTCATACCCATCCGTGGGAGGGTCATGCTCTGTGTAATATCCAATAATATATAAGTAAGGATGTCTGTGTATATATGTAAGTATGTACACATATATATATATAAACTGTAATTGCTTATTTCAGAAATCCAAATTAAAATTCATATCTACAACAGCGATATTCATCATTTCACTCAGTCCAGTTTTGCAGTCAGTTAAAAACCTTTAAAAACCTTTTTAATTAGTAGCTATCAGCAGTCCTGTGAGTGGGTTGCTGAGTAGAGAAGGTTAATGCTGTATCTGAGGGGGAAGGGAGAGAACTTACGGCTGTAGGAATTAGGACATTTTTCTTGATTTGATGAAATTGTGTTGGAGAGAAATCCACTGTGTCTTGATACTGACGTAATTGCATTGCATATGCTGAAACATCCCTCTGTAATGGGCTAATCCAAAGGGCAAGGATGGCCTGGTGAGGTTTGCCGAGATGCTCTGTCTATTCCCATGCCAGCAGACCAGCCAGGAGGGGTGAACGGTTCCAGGGGTATTAGGAGGGATGCCAAGATCAGTCAGGGCTGGCAGGTTTCACTAGGACAGTTGCAATATTGTGGTAATACATCTGTCTGGGCATGGCTCTTGAGTCAGAAATGGAGAGTAAAAGTAATTCCCAAGGATACAGAAGTAGGTCACTCCATCCCTGACTCTGACCCACATATCTCCCCTGAGAATGAAGCCTCATTTCACACCCCAGCCAAGCGGTGTGAAGACAGGGCTGGAAACCATTCCAGTTCTCCTGTGTGCGAACTTCTGGTTGGAGCCCAGACTGGTTGTTGAGGCCACTGGCAATGAGTGAAAGAGAGGAAAGGCATGTGGATGTAGGGAAGGTGTTCAGACCAAGAACTGAGAGAGGCTGTGTCACAGGATTAAGGCAGCTATGCAAGCTTGCACAGGTATTTCCACTCACGCTGTCCTCACACCTTCTCTGAGGGGAGGTTTTGGTCCTGGACACAAAGGCTGTTTGTACATTGCCATGCACCACACACACAGCCCTTGGCCACGTCTGCTTGTGTGGACATGCCAGTTTGCACCATGCCAGGTGTACCCTGGAGAAGGGAATGGACAGGGAAGGAGCTGTGGAGTAGCAAACACTGGTTGGAATGGCTGTGGGAGCAGGTCCTGCAGAGCCCAGCTGGAGGCCATGCTGGAAACCAGGCCTGCATCTCGTCTGTGCCCTGCTGGGCTCTGAGCAGCTCTCCTTGGGTTGCAGCACTGATGATCCCAAGGCTGTATCCTGTAACTGTGGGATCTGGTCCGTGTTTGGGAAGTGTACAAAATGTTGCTTGGGAAGCATGCAAAATGGCTGCAGCAGGACATGGCACTACACACACACACAGCCCCTGGACACATCTGCTTGTGTGGACATGCCAGTTTGCACTGTGCCAGGTGTACCCTGGAGAAGGGAATGGACAGGGAAGGAGCTGTGGAGTAGCAAACACCAGTTGGGATGGCTGTGGGAGCTATGGGAGCAAGCTGTGCAAGGCCCAGCTGGGGCCCATGCTGGGGACCAGGCCTCCGTCTCATCTGTGCCCTGCTGGGTTCTGAGCAGTGCTCTTTGGGTTGCAGCACTGAGGATCCCAAGGCTATATTCTGTAACTGCGGGATCTGGTCCATGTTTAGGAAGCGTACAAACTGTTGATTGGGAAAATGTTGCTTGGGAAACACGCAAAATGGCCACAGCGGGACGTGGGGTACGTCTCTCTGTGCCTTTGGCCAAGAAGACCAAACTGCTGCTGTCACAAGACCATGTGAAACACCAAGGGTCATGATGGTGTTTTAAATAGGATCACCCAGTCAGTGGGGAGGCATGCAGAGCTGGCTTTGCAAACCACAAAATCAGAAGCCTTTGGAAAGAGTAAGTAGGAAAGCATCAGTTGACTTGTAGAGTGAAGGTGGACATTTGATGGAAGTACATTAAAATGGTTTAATGCTAAATTAAATATCAATAGAAAATGCCTTATATCTCTATCTGAAACTCCCAGGCAGGCTTACATGGACAGTAAATAAAACAGTGTGCTTTTATGGAGTAAGGTCAAGATACTGTCAAGAATCACATATCTTTTAGTCAAAAGAGATATAGGACCATTCTGTCTCTAAAGAGAAAAGGGACAACTACAGAGGGGAAATGTCTGTAGAAGAATTGCTGGTTCTGACAGCTGTGTGTTTAAAGCACAAAATCCCATGAAACACCACCAGGAATTAGAGAGGAATGTGAGGCAATTCTTTAGAGCAAAACAAAACAACAAAATGGGAAGCAAGTAAGTTGTGTCTACCATGTGCCTAAGAACAATAGTGCTGAGTCAAAACCTGCTGGATTTGGTTGGGAACGCTGTGGTTTAGCAAGCGCAACTGAGTTGAACTGGAATGCTCTTTTTGTCTTTCAACAAGCCTGTAAAGGCTGGCAGAGATCTGGTCAGCTGTTCAAGCCGTGCTGAAGAGCCCTCAGAGTTCAGTTTTTATATCTGGTTAGGGGCCCAGTAGAAAAATTAAGGGTCAGGCAGGTTGTGTTTGAACAGTGTGTGGAATGGGTTTATTCTGCATGGAAGAAAAACGTTTGTTGCCTCAGAAAGGTATGTCCTCGTGCACTCTTCTGAAGTAGGGGATTGCTGTGTAAATAGGAATGTGAGCAGCAGTTTGGGGGATTATTTCATGCTTGTGACGTTATACAGACTAGTTTAGCTCTTTGTTTAAGGGCTCATGTCCAAATTGATTCAGGTCCAAGTCAGAGCTTTGGTCTTGCACCTTGCTCCCTCTCTTCTTGCCAGCACTGATATTTGCATGGTCATGTCATGAGCCAGTTCAGGGAACTAAACTTCTTAAAGGCTTCAGCATTTTCTGCAGAGTTACTTTTTACCTGATTTGACTCCCTGAACCAGCTCATAGTAGGAACATAGCAAGGCCTGGTACTGGCACACAACATCTTGCTGGAATTTATGGCTGGGGTGAAATGGAAATTGCAAGACTTGGATTGGTTGAGTTCTTGGGGAACCTCAACTTACAGCAATTAATCCTTCCTCCTGCTCCACTGCATCCACTCATATACCTTCAGTCCCCTTGGATGTTTTATATTCACTGTAGACTCTGTAACTGGACTCCTGCACTCATTAGCATGTGTCCATTTTGGTCTGTGAAATGCTATGGGTTCCCAGCTTGGAAGGATTAAATCTCACCACCCTGATGTGTCCTTTTCAGGTCAAGACAACCATGGCAGATGGAGAGGTGCAAAGACTCCCTGACATGTAACTGAGTTAATGCTGATTTTTTTTGGCACATCTTGGGAAGAAAAATGCATTGGTGTCAATGTCTTGGCCTCATCCATTGCTGGAGAACCTTAAGTTAATCACTCATCCTCTGGGCATAGGCAGGCTATGCAGTCACATCCATTTAATGTTAGAAGGCATCTATGTATGAAAAGAAGTAGACCTCAGGATGGTAATTATTAGCTCCCATCTTCTTTACAGGGCCACAAGTATGAACAGAAATGTGCACTTTGGTAGAACTAGTAGAAAACAGGGCTTCAGAGGATGGATCAAATGGTGTCCCCTAGGAACTTGCCCTACCAAACAACATCTCCTTCAGGTAGAAAACGGCTTCAGAGGATGAATCAAATGGTGTCCCCTAGGAACTTGCCCTACCAAACAACATCTCCTTCAGTTCAAAGGAAGCCAAAGTATTTTCAAAATTTGATATGTAAGTAATAGTTGCAGTTGCTGCAGAGATATTGAGCAATTGTGTCTCAGTGTGGGAAGTGGCCTGTGAAATCAGGAGAGGTGGGGAAAAGTCCCAATGTACAATTTCTCTCTTGAGTGTGGGTTCCACATTTTGTGAAGGCCTGAGACCCTGACTGTAATTTCACCTTTTCTGACAATTTGACTTCTATTTCCATTTGCCAGCTGTTGTCATTATTTTGTGCCTCCATTGCTCATCTGTTTGCCATAGCAATTTCTGCAAACTCTATCCCAGCTTATGTGTTTTAGTTAATAATGGCTTCCTTAATGTTTCCTCAGTGTTCCTCTGTTCCTGGGTATGGAATGCAGGAATTTTTCCCCTCAAAATGAAGCTGTAGTTACCTGAAGGTTGAAAAATGAACATTGTATTTCAAGGCAGTAGCACATAGCAGTGGAGAAAGTAAGTGGTGCTTGTCACTTAGCCTGTTTTTTTTTTTTTTTTTCACCAAGAGCAGACAACTTACTATTCTAATAATTAAAAGGAATACAGCTGGAGAATAAGCTGCATAATGAGTGCCCCAGATGTTAAAACTTCAGCTCTCTGATTGTGCTTTTGGTCTCCACAGATCTAAAATGCAGAAACCAAATTCCAGTTTAGAGCTGCTGCTTTCAGATGGTAGCATGAGCTCTGGTATCAGCACTATATTAATTATTTTTTCCAGTGCATACCTCAAAGTGACACTTAACAGGAGGAAGACTAGGGGAGAAATAAATACTGAAATGTGATAGCATACATTTTATATTATTTACCCTTGGTCAGAGTGAAAACAGTGACTTGATAAGTGTTTCTAGTTTTAATATACCTGAAGAGAGGAGGGAAATACTCCCACTGTGGAGCTATCTATGGCTGGTTTTGTTCATGTGGAAATATGTAGCTTCTATGCCCAGGGGTGATGGGACAAAATCTAGAGTAGCTGTACTCCTCTATGTATGAGTAAACTGGCTCTATTTCTCTCTTATTCGGAGGAAATTCATCTTGCTTTTTAATCTTAAAATATAAGCATGGCTGGATCTCAGAGAAAAAGGCTTTAAAAAAACTAGTAAATATCTTTTTCTTGTTATACTGCTTTGGACACCCTTTTATGAATAAAATGGCACGGCCAAGCGTGAAGTAACAAAGGAATTGTAAGCAGTGGCCAGCATGTGGGAAGTCAAAACTATCTACAGCTGAAAACGTTCTTATTAGAAATGAAGGGCAAACAGGAATATAATTTATTATTGCCTCTCTATGTGGCTTCAGAGATCACATAATCCAAAGTAAAAAATGGCATGCATATGTTCCCTAAGATATTCTTCACCATAGAGAGGCTATATATCAAAACCTTATTTCCTGGTAATGAATTTTAAATAAGTGCCCAGGGCATCAGGTCACTGATGTTTCCACTTTGCAAACTGGGTGGGCTATGAAAGCCCCTAGAGCCCTTCAAAGGCGCCTTAAAAAAAGATCCCTAGCTTTAACTGACCAAACTTTTCAAGAAAAATACCTGAAACAATTAGGAGAATGAAAACCAGGAGGTCAGATTACTTGGCCCATGGCTGAGGATTTACATAAATAGGCCTAACCTTTGACTTGAAAATAAAAGGTAAGTACAGAGCCCTGACAGAACAGCAGGTCATTGGTATTTACTCTGTAAAGTACTGCCTCTGATGCTATGACAAAAATGCCAGGAATTCCACTGATCACTGTGTGCTGATAGGGCTCAAAGGTATGCAGGCAGCTAACAGAAACCCAGCCTACCTGACTGATCGAAACTGCATTACTCCCACGCATTTATAACCCGCAATCTGCGAGCGTGGGAAAGCGTGCAAGGCCTCAGACTAATTCCTCAGGAAAAAAAAAAAAAAAGGGAGAAAGTTGCTGTCCTTAAACATTTTTATTTTTTTAATGGTAGTTTGGGCAACATATAATAAAATTAACAAAAATTCTCTGAGTGAGCATCTTGAGACATATTCTTCACAGTGTGTGTTGCTGTTCAAGAGACTCCAGAGGTGGTGTTGCCCATGCAGGATGAGATTGGTACCACATTCAGTGTCTTGGGACTTTGTCAAAGATGAGCTGTGCTTCAAGTATTGAACTGGTAACCAGCTGTAGGAAGCCAGTCCCAGACTTAAGTGAGGAAACTCTAGACAGCAAACCTACAGGAGAAATGCCATGCTGTGTGTTTGTGCTACATTTTGTCAAGCAATGGCTGTGTGCTCACAGGTGAGAGAGGGCAAGGTGAGCAAAACAAATCTTTTTTTTGTTTTTAGTTCTAGTACAATAGCAAAGATGCTTTAGATATAGTTTTCTTTTCTACATGGATAGCAAAGAAAGGAGGACCCCTGTGAAAGTGGAAACAATAAGGGCAGAGTTTTTATGTTCATGTTTTATAGGGAGAGATTTGGTTTCCTGTTCCAGTTTGAGACACAAGCACACACCAAGTATCCTGCAGGCTGTTTCAAACTTGTTTCACTAATTAATCAAAAGTGATCCATTACAGAAAACCTGCAGGAATGTCAGAGATGGATGCTTCTGCTCTACTGTTTTTGACTTGCTTGTTGCAACAGAGGGGGAAGCTGTTAGTGCCTGTCTAGTAAATTATTGAAGGATGGTGTAAGAGAGCCTGCCGCCTTCCTCTTGAAGGGCCAGGGAGCCTGGGGCTAGCCAGCCACATGCTGCTCTCCCTGCCTGCTAGACCACTGTGGGGTTTTGGAGGGACATGGAGGAACACCCCACAGCTGGGTATTGATCAAAAAAGACAGGCTGGCCCCATGCCCTGGGCACTGCCTGGCCAAGCCCCAGGATTGGAAAGCTGGGTAGGCAGCGCTGAAGCAGAAGGAGACAGTGGCCACTTGCGGATGGTCAAGCAGAATGTCCCAGCATCCATGTGTGACCAGCGTGGCCAGAGTACCACTGGGCACAACTCCCTTTCCTCTGTGGCCAACAGGCATGAACTCAAATGGAAGTTAAAACCCTTTGAGGGACATCCTGTCTGGAGGGTGTTTGTGGCGACTACAGCCCCTTTGGTGTCAGTCCTTGTGCCTCCCCTCATCAGCCTCAAGCGCCTCCTCCAGTGGACCTCACTGGCCCTGGTCTTCCTGGACAGAGCAGTAGCCAAATGGCCCCTCTTCTGAACCTATTCTGTGATCCCCTCATGCTGAGAAGGCTGCATTGCTGTGGTGTCCATGTGTAGGCGTGCTGTGCTGGCACTGTGTCACTGTGTCACTGGTGCACTAGGCTGGGAGGCCACAGGGCAGAGGTGTCACCTATCCAGTCCCTATACTGTGCTGCCACGTGCTCGATCTCTTGTGTGCTGAGCTGTGTTCCCTGCCCTGCTCTCATCATCTGCTTCTGTTTGGCAGGGAGGCTGTTGAGGGCTGCATCCTTTGTGGAGTGCTGTCCCTGCACAGTCCACTCACAGACTGCTCTTGAGTGCTCTCAGACTAGATTTTGGCCAGTGAGATCGATTTTGTGGAATGATGAACTTTGTACCCTTACCTTGATCAGTGGAGCAGCAGACTCTGGCTGTACTCTTCTTCTGAGTCTCTTTTTACTAAAATGTCCAGTATGTAAGTCCTCTTATCCCATTTTACCATCCAGAACGTGTTCTGGCTTCCTGTGAAGTGCCTAAGGGAAGTATTGAATTCACCTTTATGTGATCTCTGATGGTAGGCGGCTTTTTCTTAAAGGTGCTTGTGCCACTCCACTTTTGCAAAACCACAGGAAAATATTTAGTATGACAGGACTTTCAAACATAGTGCTGCCATTTGCTTTCTTCAGATAATTATTTGCTTATTTCAGGATCACTGTTAAATGTGACATTCACCCTGACATTCCCTAGTGGCTGTACATGAACATGTAGCTTTTCCTTCAGTCTCTGCACCTAATGGAGAAATTCACTTTTCCAGCTCATCTTTTAGCTTCTGCCTTGGAGGTAAAACTAAACTTTTACTCCCTGGAAGAGCTGAATGGAATTTGTTTGTAGAGACTGCTGGGGTTGAGCTCTGTTCCCAAAAACTCATCATCAGCCCCTTCGGTCTCTACCAATGTTGTTTTGCCCCCTACCAATAAGTACCTCTCAGCAGATAAAAGGAAGAATTTAATAAAAAATTTAACTCTAGGGAGACTTTTTCTTCCCCAGCTCTGTATTGGTTGAACATGTTATTAATTCCTCCACTCTTCCACTTCCTCTGCTGCCTAATTAAGGTAAGACACTGGCCCTGTAAAATCCAGATCAGCCCGGCTTGCCTTCTTTTGCCTATAGATTTTCCCTCAGACCTAGCAAGACCACAATCTAGACCAGAGATTTGGGTACCTACATTCATTGGAGATTAAGATGCCCCTTGTTTTGCTTAGGTTGATCTTCTGCTCCGCTGCAGGCACAGTGCTGTCCCCAGCTCTGTCAGAGGACTCCCTTGAGTGGTATCCCCTGGGTTGCTCAGCACATGCTCTCCACACATTTGTAAACTCCTCCAGTGCCCTCAGCGTAGCTCAGGCTTGTTAGATTGCTTCCCACTGCACAGAAGAGCTATTTCATATATTCACTCATAGCTGGAAAGCATAAACATTCTGAAACAAAACATTACTCAAAGTCATAAGGATGGAAGACTGCAGTTGTAAAATCTTGTGTAGAGAAGCCCATTTTCTCTTGTGAAGAGCTCTCAGGCACCATATCAAGCTTGTGTTTTGCTAGAGGAGGCATCAGCTGAAACAGCAGCAGCCAAAAGGCATTGATTCGTTTCATTTATTTTTAACTTTCCCATTGAAATGCCTGAGGGAAAAAAAAAAAAGGGAAATCACTCCCTTGGAGAACCCTTCAGCTCTGGGAAAGATACCTGCTGCAATCTAGAAACAAGCTTGTTCAGGGAACAGCCAGGCCAAGCACTGCCCAAGGGGCTGCAGTTTGTTCTTTCCTAATCTATTTATTTTAACCATGAGCGCAGCCACCACTTTCAAAGGCTGTTGCCGTGGGTTTCGTTTTTGGGGTTTTTTGGGTTTTTTTGGGGTTTTTTTTTGGCTTTTTTTTTTTTTTTTTGTGGAGAGTTGAGCATACTCCAGTCATGGGGGTGGAACGAGCGAGAGCAGGGAGAGCCTGAGCCTGGGCAGCCTGGGCTGTGTCAGCCAGCCGGTCACAAGGATGCCTGTCATGTGCTGCTGCTCCTCACACAAAGATCTCTTTCTTTCCATGCCCGGTGGGTTCTCCATCGATGAGAGGACCTTGTCCTACAAACAGAAATCAAACGTCTGTAATTGCAGTGTCACTGATAAAACATGACTTCTTTACCAATTTCTGTGAGCACTTTGACCTCCTGCCTCGGTGCAGCAGACTTCGAAGATTCTTTTTTGTCTCTGGCTCTTTTGAAGGCTGTGCTGGAAATACTTTAGGAAAGTTTATTTGGGGAGTATTTTTGATCCATCTCAAGTAAAAAGCTAAGCTCGTGCACTTCAGTCAAAATTGTGCTGAATTGTCTGGTGTGATTGCTAGCTCTAAAAGAAAAAAAAAGGATTTCAGGTTATGGTTTATTTTTGCTTAAATTTAGAACTGCTTTTGCATGAATAACTAGTATTATGTATTTTCAACAAAAATGAGAACAAAATTTCTGCTCCACACAGCTTCCATTCCTAAAAAAAGTGAAAAACTTAAGAAGGTTGAAAAGAAAAAAATTTCAGTGCTGAATAGCATGGCTGAGCAGCTGTCTTATTTTTTTTCTTCCCTAAATTGGATTATTGCTATAACTGTTCTTTCTAAGTTAAGATCTCACTGGGGGAAGGAAGAAAGTTTCTAGGTTTCCCAGCAGGAAAGTCTTTAACAAGAAGTTAATGTAGGATAATGAAAGGGTCAGGAAAATCGTAAGCACAAAGGGATTGTCCAGAAGGCTGTGCAGAGAGGAGTACAAATAAAGATATTAAAGAGGAGGAGAAATGTGCAGCAACTGTTTTGAATTTTGACCAAGCTCTTCATGCCACAGCACATCACCCTGGGCACAGCAATCAACAGCACCCATGGTCAGTGTCCCAAATTGTCACAGAGAAAGGAAATGTCTTGTTTGTTCACATGTTCTTCTTTAAAGGGAAACACCTTACAAGTGACAGGATTTAAAGTCTAGAAGATGCATAGGAAGACAATTCTGTTTAAATACAAAGCTGAACTGAAAATGGGGAGAAGCAGGTATTTTTGGGATTTTGAGGTTATGCTTGAAGTTTGGATTTTGAGATTATGCTTGAAGTTTCTAACATTTAACTCCAACAACAAGGAAATAGAGCAAATTAACGGGGTTAGCAGACCACTTAGATTTGCTGTTGTTTTTCAGTCAATAGGTCACTTCCCTGGGTTAAGGGTTGTGCTCTGCCAAGCAGCAGGATTTTCTAGCTGGTTCTGTATTGATGAGAAAATAACTCTCGGATTCTGTGGTGCCATAGGTCATCAATATAATAAGAAATTCTTATGTTCTTGAAATACTGCAAAATTTCTGCCTTTAATATTCATAGAGTATTATGTTATTTTTCAAATATACTAAAATTTTTTCAAATATATTAGAAACTTCTCTTAGCCAGTTTTTTTTTGCAAGCGATTTTATTGACATTATCTTCTGAATTCCGCTTGAGATGCTGTGTACTAATGGTGCTGGTAGTTAATTCAGATTTAGTATCTAGAGTGGGATTTTGCCAGTTAGATCCCTTTAGGGTCAGGCTTGGACACAGAAGTGTTATGGCCATGGAGACTATTTCATCATGCAGATGTAGGTACCTTTCTGGTCTGCATAGTTGTGTTTGCATTGTTACCCCTAACAGTGAAATAACTTGCCAGCTTTAAACACTGCGTACAATGGAGGAGAGACAGCATGAGTGGCACTGAGTTCCATGAACAGATCTGTTGCTGAACAGCATTGTTAGCATCAGAAAAAACACTATCTCATCTACCAGTTTCAGAAGATTTTATTGTTCCAGGATAAGAAGATTCCACATTGCTTATTTCAGATAGAAGTGGTTTTTATCTGTGAAATGTCCTCACTTCTCAAAAACAGATGTCACAAGCTAAAATACTTAAAAACTGAGGAAAATGACAGCTCTCCCCTTTCCTTTTGCCCTCAGCAAAAATGAAGTCTTGGCTAGCTACTGGCATTTTTTTGGGAATTATGCCTGCTCAGTTATTTTTTTTTATATTGCTGCAACTTTTTTTTCCTGATTCCTGCAGAAATGACGCTTATGCAATCCTGCTGCGTGCGCTTGTATCTTCGTCACTTCCACACCCCCGAAATCTTTTGAACCTATTGACAAATTTCAACCCATTGATCTCTCAAAGAAAAGTTCCTACAAGCTTTGTGAAAAGAACCTGCTCACAGAGAGGTTGGCTGCAGTGTGAACAGGCACCCTTTCAGACAGAGGAAAACCCACTTTTAGGAAAAGTGTTTATTTATAGATACCTGTCCATGGAGACCATTTCAGGGAAAGCTGTTTCCTTCCTTGAGCTACAGTCAATTTAGTTTGAGGCTCTGGTCTTTCAGCAGCCAGGCTTCAGTGGACTGATCTCCACAGCATGTGGGGATACTGATTTGCAGTAATGATTTACCACCTTAACTGCATTTAAAGCAAATGATTTTTAAAAACCACTTAATTTTCCATTTCCTCTCCTTTTTTTCCTCCCTTCCTTTTTGTTAAGAACCAAAAACTGCCCAATAGCCTGTCTCTTAAGACCAAGACATTATGCCCATCACCCTAGAAGTCAACCCTTGACCTTTAACACTGTCACTTTTCTCTGTGGATTCTCTGAGGTTAAAGTTACAGAATTGCTGAAACAGATAACAGAGTGCAGAAGGCTGAAAAGTGACTGGGACGAACCTCCAGGGACAAAGTTAATCTGTTGGAGCATTTCCTGTGTGTACTTTGAAACCTCTCAATTTAACTTGATCAAAGCATGAGCCGACACGTTTCAGCTCCCTACTGAACAAACAAATTTGGTGCTTATCGTTGTTGCCACCTCAGCCTTTAATTTACTTTACTTAGTAAGCCAGTACATGTTAAATGAACAACCTGGTTGCTACAAATGCTGGGTGCTAGTCTCCAAAAAAGGCTGCAGTTCCCTTGACATTATTTAGTTCAGCACATCAAAGACCCTGTTTTTCACCATAATCTCCGTGTAAAAGGACCACAACCATTGTGGTCAACAGAAGCCTCTTAGGGAACCACTAGATCCATCAACATTCATTGGCTTATATTTCAATATCTTGGGATTCTACCTTTCTTTTGCGTTAATTCCCACAAGACATAGGTGGACCAAGAAAATAAATGGTGGTACTTTTAAAACACATTGGTTAACTCACATTAACACATTTCAAAGCATATATGGATTAACAGATCCTTTAAACATCACTTTTTTATCAAAAGCACTAACAAATAATTTTTTTAATGTTCTGATAGTTGGGAATTTTTTTCCCAAAAAATATCTTTAGTCAAGTTAATAATAGCAATAGTAAAAACTAGTGTGAGATGTCACGGCCAGACATGATGATGAGCTAAAGTGGCTGCTTTCTGTTTTTAAACCAAAACAACTTGACAGGTGTTTTTTAACCAAGTCTAAAGTATTTTCATTGTTTTCCACTTACTTAAATCCACTGGCCCCTATTTTCCAGCATATTTGCCTTTCCTTATTCTCAGAGAAATTGAGTCCAATGATTTGAATTGTTCTTCAGTGCTTCTCTGTGGCTGCAGAATCCCTGAACTAGGAAATTACTCCTGTCCCTCCAGGGTATAGGTTTCTGGGTCCATCATGCAAATATTGAAATATCCTGGGCTACAGGAAACATTCAGTCAATAAACAAACATCTTAAACCAACCTTCCTCCCAGAACAATGCTATAAGGGAATTTTGCTTGATATAGGTAGGTACAGATATAATCTACTCTTCATCCAAACCATGGTTGCCTTTGGCAACTTCTTTCCTTCTTTCAAGTAAAACCGACTTCTTAAAATATTCTGCAGTCTCAGGTATTAACCATAATCAGTTTTTATTCTACCTCTGTGTTCATCACTCATTGAAAATGCAAAATACTTAAACAACGTAAGTAATGATAGAAAATGTCTAAAAAAGTGCAGTGCAATGACACGTCTCCTCTTGGAATTAACGGGACACATGTGGTGCTCTCCTGAACAATTCCCTCAGTGTCATTCAGAGACTTGTGAGCATCTCTGTAGGAAATGAGAGGGCAACCAGCCACATGGCAGTGTCTGCTGAAACAGATCAGCCTCCACAAGCAATTCAATAATAAAAGTATTGTGTCTTTCCCCATAATAACCACAGACTAGTTGAGTTTAGGGGTTTGTGAAACTTGCAGGTGATCTTTTGGTTTTGCTGGCATGTAAGACACTCTCAGTTCCACAAGGTTCCTTCCCAACGTGGACTTGCACTGATTACTCTCTTTCTCCATGTTGTTAATTTAAACAAGTTAAAGAACTTATTTTTCCACCTAAACGAAATCTGTGCCAAACATAGAAAACTCCTTGCTCAAAAGATGAGTTGTCACAAATAAATGACCTGCATTTTGGGGTTAGCTTTAATGAATTAGCCGTAATTAGTGCAAGATAATGCAAGATTTATCATTTTGCCAACCTGGTTTCAAACTTGTCTAAGGAAATCTAATTGTAACTAGTTGCCATTTTCAAGAACAAATTTAGTCACCAGAGTTGGCTGGGTAGTGTTTCCGTACTTCTCTGGCATGAAACAGAACTCTAAAAGTATTCTCCAAATAGGGAAAAGAGCAAGTTTGTTCTGGACTAGGTGGTAGCCTGGTGCTTGTTTTTCACATTGGGGTTATTGGAAAAACAGATTTCAACCCTTCCTTGGCTTGATCTGGGTTTCTCACGCCAGGAGGGATTCCCCTGACACCACTCCATCAGCTGCTCTGTGATGGCTCTCCTTAAATGGGTCTGGCCATATAAGTTGCTTGTGCTTCTCCAAGAGATG
The DNA here is from genome assembly GCF_014805655.1 of Passer montanus. Lineage (NCBI taxonomy): Eukaryota > Metazoa > Chordata > Aves > Passeriformes > Passeridae > Passer > Passer montanus. The sequence goes on from NW_024372036.1 coordinate 3,876,511, forward strand.
TTGTCTGTGTGGGCTTGAGCACTGCTCTAGGATGAGGGACACTCAGATGTTTGCTCCTGAGCCAAGTATTTTTTATTTATAAAAAGTGGAAATTTCTCCAGTGGGTGGGCTTGGAGAAAATGCCTTTTCCTTTCTATCAAATGACGCTGGTGAGGAGAACACCTAATCCTGAAATTGAAATTCTTACATCAGCTCCAGAAGTCTTGACACATATTGTCTCCTAGAGTGACACGAGCTGGTTTTTATACCAAAAGTTTTGTTTTAACATCTACATTTCCATAGGATTCTCTATTTTTTAGCAAGTCCACATTTTGTAAAAAAAAAAAAAAGGTATTTTATAGAAATTTCCACAGCAGCTCTAGAGAACAGGAGGTGAAAGGACTGGTTCCTTGAGCTGCTCTGTGGACCTTCTCACTCAGCCCCAAAAAAAACTTCAATCCTTTGACTCCCCTTCTCATCCCAGCTGGTCTTGGTACAACTAATCACAGAACATCACAGCTGATGCTGTCTGGAACATGCTGCTAAGGGCTGCAAATTCCCTTGCAGGTATTCCTGTCTGTGCTGAAGCAGCCAAACAAGTCAGGGCCCCTAAATGAGCAGGGCTCCACAGAGGCCAGCAGCCCAGAGGTGACCTGTCCCATGTGTGGAGCCCTTACACAGCTAGTAATGGTTTCTAAAAGCAGAATGGAAACAAAATATTTAAAATCCCCCAAAAAGGAGTCACCATCAGCTGCTCAGCTGTACTGGAAGTCCTGTCTCAATGGAAGTCTGGTTGGATGGTTAGCAAGTAAAGTCTGCACACCCCTGGTTACTAAGGGAATAGGAGCCAGGAATTGTCAGCCTTACATGCTCCTTGGTCCTCCTCTTCTGGATGAATATTAGTTACACTTTTCTAGGCAGTTTTGTGGGTGGGTAGAGACAAAGGAGAAAATAGACAGGAGAAAAAAAAACAAAACCTGTTTCTGTGACAGGGCCACCTGCTCATGTCTTCTCAGGGTGGTGGCCTCATTGTGTGTACTGCTTCTCTTTTCCTCTACAGACAGCCAGTGTTCCACACATCTGCAATTTTCCAACCATGAGTTATTTTAAATTCAAACACCAGTTTTAGCCTCCAAAAATTAATCTTTGCAAAGCATCTATGTCAGGAAAACTGCTGTCCATTAGTAGGAAATTATTCAGAAAAAAGGAAGACAATTTGCTTATTTATGTAAGAAACTGCTGTACAACTAAATACAGATATAGGTCAGTAAAATAAGTTCTTTGATCTATTGCCACAAGAAATCAGTGTAAATATGTTTCCTGATAAGAGTTGCTACAGCATAATTGCATTTTACAAACTGTGTAGTGTGCTATTACTCAGGAAATGTGTTCACTGATATACATGTCTCCACTCAGCCTCATGGTTGAAATGTTTGCTTTTTCTATTATTTATACTTCTTTCACATTTTTAATAAGGTGATTAAACTCACAAAGGCATGGAAGAGGTACAAATAGGGAAAATTGATTCTAAAGCTTACACAATCACTATTGAAATAGACACCAGTTGATTGTTTTTGAACATATGTAGGTTAGTGGCATTTCAGATTAAACTGCAAGGCAAATATTAAGAGGGATTAATTTATACTGTCAACTATGACTGTTCTGGGCTTCATCCTTTTGCTAGAATAGCTGAGAGCACAACTCCATCACAGCTGTAAAAAGGCTTGTTCTTTGTGGAGACTTGTTCTGTTTTAGGGGGAACAGCTCTCCCTGTAGAAATTGAGCCCCCCCCAAGCTTGCTGCTCACTGAATGCTGGTGGTGTTGAACACTCACCAGGTCCTCACCTCAGGGCAGATTTACCCTGGGCTTTAGTGGGATTGCTGATATGGGAAGATGGGAATGATCATAGCGCTGTTAGAACTCCAACTGTGATTCCCTATTTACTAGGGATGCTGCCATAATAATGAAAGGTATTCAGGTAACTCCTTTCAAGGTTTGTGAATCTACCTGAGCAATGCCTGCTGGATAGAAATTGTTCAGCTCAGGCAGGACTGAGCTTATTAAACATTGTCTCAGCATGAAACTATGTATATGAGTGTACAGGTTTAAGCAAAGCCATCTCATCAGATTTAATATGGGAGATATGAAAAGACCATTGTTAAAAATAAGAGTGTCAGGGAAGTGGTTGCAGTAGCATTTCTTTACTTTGGAGAGCACATGGTTGAGCTACCAGAATCAGAACACTGCAGCAGGATGGGAAGAGCAGGAATGCATCTCTGCACTCAGGCTACAGAGGCTGGGATTTGACTACTTGTGGGCTGCTATAAAGTCCCATTTTTCCAGGGCATGGTATTCATGACAGGGTAAACAACCCCCTTCAGGCTCCAGTGGGATGTCAACCATCCTCATGGTCTGTAGTAGGCAACAGAGGAAAAAACAGTGGGTCATTCCTCAGAGAGAGGATGTGGTTCTGGGTTCATGGCCAGAGTGGGAGGCAATTCCCGCATCCTGCATTTTCACTGGGTTCTGGAGCCAAATGTGCTGCTCTGCACATCATGTTCTTGTCATAGAAAAACAATTTCTACAGCTGTCTTCCCTGCAACAGCTTCAGGACAAGGCCTTCCTGGGACAGCCTGAGGGAAGCTCTTCCTTTTTCTTAAGTAGGTGCAATATGCAGTCACATGGAGGACAGCGTGAAATCAAAAAGAAACTGAAATCTGATTTGTTACTGTCTGCTTGTTTAGAGGAGTAATGGGAGCCATCACCATCATTTGGGGTCTAAGTGAGCCTTGTGCTGTTCCATGGCGTTACTGCTCCTGACCTCTCTGCTCGAGGTATCTCCTTTCAATTTAATGGGAACCAGTATCTTTGTGTAACTGTGAAATGGTTGAGTGATAATTGCCGTCCTTCTTAATTCACTTGGAGATTGACTGGTAGGAAGTGTTTTGGTGGGACAGTCTAAGTTTCTGATGGCATGGCAGTTCAGATTATGATCAGGTTCTGCAAAGCCAGAAAGATGTTGATGTTGTCTTGTTGTAATTGCAACTCTCAGAGTACGTAGAAAAACCTTCTCCTTAGAGATATGTAGGATTGTCATCACCATAGTTATTAGAAATTTAGCTTTATCTTTTTCTCTCTTCATCTTTCTTTTTATTTTACCTTTTAAAATATGTTGAAATATTGAATAAGATGGGGAAAATGAACCTATAAAAGAATGAATTAGGAATATACTGTAAGGAGATACCAGGAAACAACAACATTCATGTTGCACACAGAGTCTCAATTTGGCTGCTTTGGGACAGTACAGTCTCTAATTACATGAAAAAATATAATTTTTGGAGTCATATGATATAAAAATATAGACTACTTAAAACCTTAGACAAACATGAAAGTCCCACCAGTTATGTTACTCTTCCTCTGCTTTGTTGCCCTTGTGGGTATGACACTCATTTTCTACAACAGTTCACTGACAGTACAGGGGGTTTGCAAGTGAGTTCAAATGTTCCTGACTCCAGTGCCATCCTGAACAGGGATAGATGTATTACAATTTTGAAAGGCTTTCCTCGCTCAAGCCCACAAAGATTGCTAGCAGTGGCCATAGCTGGGAGCAGAGAACCTTGGCTTGGTTCCCTCAACTCATAGTGTCCCATCACTATGTATTAGAAGAGCAGGGCTTATCTTTTTCAGATTTCTGAAGAGAAGTCTGGAAGGATTTCAGAAGATATGCAAAAGGGATGTAAAATAGGATATGTAAAAGAGGAATAGTCTGACCCAGACAGAAATTTGTTTTTCCAGTCTGTGTGAGGGCATCTAACTTGAGTCATCTTAGGGGTGAGAAAGTTAAAGTAAGGCTCTGGATATTAAAAGATAAGGCTATTGATAAGATACTTGAAAAGCATGAAAAGAAATTAGATGTCTCCTTCAGACATGCATCAGGCATTTCCTCAACCTCTTCCCCAGCAGTATTCCATGAAGAAATGCTTCCTTCTGTACAAGAACTTTTCTAGTGGTTAAAGACATTAATGAAGTCTGAGACAGGCCTTTGGGTCCTTTTTCTTGACTGCTCCTTATGGACTGCATGAACTCAATCACAGTTTTACATCCCTGAACTTCACCTTATTTCTCTGTAAGACAGCCTTTGCTTTCAATGTCAGATACATCACACAGCCTTGTGAGGACAGACTTTATGTAAAGCCAGCAAAGATTTGCTGGGAGAAAATAATGTGTGGTGTAATCATAACATCTTAGAGTTATTATCTTTTGCCATTAAAAGAATTGTACTTTGGCATGTGAGAAAGGGAAGAAGGAAAGATTCTCATTAGCAGCTTCCTTCCTCAGGCTCTGATCTTCCAGGGGCTCCTCTCTGAGAAGTGTGAGCACAGCTGCAGTCCCACAGCAGCCTCAGCTGATGGAACAGCTACCTCTCCAGTGCAGTGCCATCATCTGCCCCTCTCCTTCAGCCCCACTCTATTCCCTCCATCCCCCGCACTGGCCTGGATGTTCTCTGCTCCTTTGTGGAGCCATTTTAAGGTGTTAACGTGGGAGAAAGCTACCTGTGACCTTTTGTTTGTGGAGATAAGGAAGGCTCTGAAGTGTGGCAGGACACTCAAGGTACCCCAAGGTGCTGCAAGAGAGGGGCAGAGTGGTGGGACAGGACAGCAGAAGACACAATGACTGAGGCTGCCAAGAAGCCACAGCCTTTCCCTTCAAGCCAGAGCTTCCTGGTGTGCTGGAAGCTCCTGCTGAGACTGCCTGGCTTCCCTAGAGCCCCACAAGCGCCAGTGTTGCCCTGACTGCTGGGAAGTGCAAGAATGAAGAGGAGGAAGGAGAGGAGTGAGGATGGTGTAAGATGGTACTACAATCAAGAATTACTGTAAGAGAGAGAAACAGGAGTCTGAAAGTACCATGGGGAAAATGCTGTTTCATGGCTCTGCAAAGTTGACCAAACTGCGGTTATTAATAGTCTGGATATACCATTTTCCCACATTAGAAAGTGCCAGATTTGCTCACCTCTTAAACTCTGCAAGGAGCTTTGGTCTTTCCTCCCTCCTTTAGAAGGGATGAAGCTGAATTAATAAAGGTTGAGGGAAGGGCAGCAAGGATGAGTGAAGACACAGGGCACCTCACCCTTTTCTAAGGGGAGAGGCAAAACAGAATAATCATTGGAAGTGGAGTCTGGAAAAGAGAACTGGCAAGGGCAGAGAGGGGCTCTTGATTTGTGGTCCTTCATGGGATCATCAATGGTGTGTTTGATGGGTAAGAAGAAAGTGAAGAAAGAGGTGTTTCACTATTACTTGCTAAAAAGGGGGGCAAACACTCTGGCAAGTTACAAAGGCAGGATGATTTAGGTTGAAAGGAATGCCTAGACATAATCTGGTCCAAACCTCTCTCTAAGCATCCCAGCTTAGCTCAGCATTTTTCTTCCTTGGTTTTGAATGTAGGATGCAGATCCTACTGCTTCTCTGGGCAACCTCAACTAGTGTTATCAGATTAAAGATCTGAAGCAAATTAAGAAAGTGAATCAATGCAGAAATCAGATCATTGGATATGTTTTACTCATAAGATGCTATGGAGTGGAAAGTCCAAATTTCTTCATAAGATGACCAAAACACAAAATAAAAAATGCTTCCTGAGCTACTGAAATTGTGAGCACAACATCTGGCTTGAGGCAGCAGCTTGAGGAATCAACATGATTCCCACCATAACTTATTTGTCCTCCTCTGCCCTGAAACACCTGCTATTGGTCAGGCATTGGTTTTGAAGGGTCTCTGGTCCACCCAGCATGAATGTCTTTGGTCTGATCAGTGGGTGACCCAAGCCTGCCAACACATCAAGCAGGTGAAAATGCTGCTCCTAGTGCTGCCTTCAGTTTTCACAGGACAGCTGCCCAGGGAGGTTCGGACCTATTTTCATCAAGCATTAAAAGTTGATTTCATAACATGTATTTTTCTGTCAAACTTTGTGAATAAAACAGTGCAGGAAGATGTCGTGACTAACGCGAAGCTTTTTATTCAGGCAGCAGATGAAGTGGGTTAGTTTTAGAAAGGAGTAGGAGTCAGAAGAACATTCAGCTTAAGCAGACAGACCAACCCTGGTTAAACTGAAGGGAAAAGCAGTGACACCAGGCCCTGCATATCTGATGTGAAAGACTAGGAATACAATACTGGATTTATTGTTCGGGTTATACATTATCCCAGAAAACTGTGGTTTTATAGTGGCGACATCTGACCGCTTGCTATCAAGAGATAACTTGAAAGTGCTGCATGATAGGAGAGCTGTTTTTTTCTTGTTGCAGTTATTTTTATTGACAAGCTTTCAGACACCATGAAAGAGTCCACTGGTACTCAGCAGCAAAATACTGTTCACAACCAGCCAGAGAAAGACTGAAGGCATGAACAACAAAGCAAATGAATACCCTGCTGCCTCTCTGCACACATAGCTGCTTGTTCAGCCTTCAAAAACAAGTAAATAAAACACACAGATGTTTGGATTCAGAGATGATGATTCCTCAGTGCAGGATGTCTCCTATTTGTTGATGCAATGTCTTGCAGGAGAGCTGCTTCTTTCTGCAGTGTGTCATGTGCAGCAGAGCCCCCTTAACTCTCACATCAGACCCCTCCTTTCCCACTCACAGGAGTTGATAATCTCTTTGTTGCAGAAACATTAATTGATTGCTTGGGGGGAAAATACATTGAGAAGGAATGCAATACTTTATTTATAGGTTAGTTGTTGCTTTTCCTCCTGTAAATTGCCTTCACTTCTGGTGGTTGTTTGTTAAGGAGAGCAATGCTGTGATCACAGGCAAAGGCTTTCTGGTGTCTCTGTCTTCTTGCTCTAATTTCTGCTGTTCCCCTGCCAAGCTCAGCTGCAGAGGGAAGTTCTGCACCAGCTGTGGTGGTGTCCAGGGCTCAGGATGGGACAAACCAGAGGCACAAGGGCCCAGCAGGCAGGTCCCAGGCAGGGGATGAGCTAAGGTACCTGTGACAGGCACGGTGCCTGGATCTGCAGCTCCACTTCCAGAGGCTCAGTGTTGCCAGGAGTGTCATGGCCAAGACGTGGTGGATGGGCAGGTGGAGTGAGCTCAGCCAGGTGTCATCATGGACCCCAGCTACACCAGCACCCAGTGTCTGAGTCTATGAGCAAGAAACCCTCATTTCCCCTCCACATGCACTTGAAGGAAAGGAGGAAGCCTAATCTGTGTGCAGTGTGGCCCCATGTCAGATGAGCACCTCTGGAGCCAGGATCTGTCCTGGATGGCAAAGGAAGGGCAAGCTGGATGTCCAAGTCTGCAAACTGCAAAGATAGGGAGACAATGAACATGCACATTACTTTGTTTTTGCAGCTTATATCTTACCCAAGCCTTTATTTTTAGGGATCTCAGTTAGAACAAGAGAAATAGCAAAGCTTTTAGTAAGATCAGTTTCTCTAATGACTCACCAAGTGCTACAAAGTCAAAACAGGTTGCTTGTGCTTGAAAGGTATAAAACATGTCATTTTTATGGTTACTGTACAAAACACTGCATATATGCATGCAAGGGAACATTTTAAAATCTCCTCGAGCTTTTTTCTTGTGCAGCTAAAGGCTCCTTTCTCCTGTTCTTTTATTCGTGTGTCATGATTTGTATTAAGCATTATTGCTCTAGCAATTAAGCAAATTTCCTCGCTGCACTCTGCCAGTCAGAATGTTGCTCCTTTATACTCCCAAAAGGAAGGAGGAATTAAGTTGCTGTACCAGTGTCCCAAAACAGTTCCTTTTGCAGACCACTAGAGTATTTTCATTGGTGTTAGAAGGGGCATCAAGTTCTGTGAGCACTGTGGAATGAGTAACACCTGAATCTGACCTCCAATAAAGACCTGTAAGTCCTTCAAATGTCTGTTACATAATGCTATTTTCAATAACATTAATACACCTACATTTCTTTAATGTCTTTATTCCAAATGAAATTTCACCACCATAGTGGAAAATGTGCCTTTACTGTTGTAATTACACAAGATTTGACAAGAAAAATATCCCTTTCAGCAAAGGCTGACAGAAAAACAAAATTCCAAGGAAATAAAATATTGTGTAATGCAATTAGAGATTTTAGCAAAAACCTTTTGAGGGAAACACTCTGATTTCTTCAGGAAAAATGACAGCCAGTTTAGAATTTCCCATTAGTTTCTTAATCTTTCCCCCTTTTTAAAGTTTTTAAAAATTTTATTTGATGGAACCAGAAGCATCCAGAATTACCCAAGCCCCTAGAGAATATAAATAGTAGCATGTGATATTTCCTTGGCTGGAGAATAAGTCTTGTGCATTACATTCCTTTTTCAAGTTAGGGGATGCCTCTGCTACAGCAACTGATGATTGCTGATGTGGTTGATCCACACCAAAGTCCCATTTCCAGAGCAGCACCTCTACCCAGGCCCCCACAGCTGGTGTGGAGCTCACCTGGTTGTGAGCTGCAGACAAAAGATGTTCAAGACATCCCTGCATTGTGTTTAGACCTGCCTGAAATGGACTCTGAAAGGAGTTTATCTGATGAGTTAAAGCAGCAATGCATACAAAAAATAGCTCACATCTTTGAGATCCTTGGTTTTTTTTGTACAAAGGTAAGTTACAAAATCCCTGGTAGGACTCTGCAGGTGAAATGGTCTTTTTCCTCCTCTTCCTTCCTGCTGGGGAACTCTGCCAACTGGTTGCTCTGGGACTTTGTCCTTCTTACCATGCTGGTTACAGAATGAAGATTTCTTGATGAAGACTGTCTTGAGGATGGGGATGAATTAAAAATTTAACCACACCCTTCCCTTGCAACACTGGCTTCACAAGAGCACTTCCCCTCCCTGGGCCATGGGGAGCTGTTATAAAAACAGGTGGAGGTGCATCACTCCCATATGGAACTGTAGAGAACATCAGATTCTGTGGGGTGTTTTCTACACTGTTGCTCTGTGACCTCCACAAGCGGTTATAAAAATGGAAAGAGTTAAATGTGACGGCTTTTGGAAGTGCCTTCCCAACTTGGTGCAGGTATTTCCTGCCTGACAGCTCAAAAATGGTAATTCATGGACTAGGATGAACATTTCTTTCTGCTCTCTGCTCATTAAAACATCAGTGATGAGAGACACAATCTCCATACTAGCTGTTCTGTGCCTTGCCATGGCTCTGGCCTTTCACCAAACAAGAGGGCTTGGTGCTGGTGAGTACCAGGACGCATCTCCAGGGCACAGCCACACACTGTTGGGGCAGAAGGAAGAGCTTTGAATGGCCTTTTGACCCTCTAGTCCTTAATCCTATTTACATCCTCATGTGGCCAGAGAAACCTTTGACTAAAGTGGTCTTCGAGTTCTGGGAGAAATGTGCTGATCTAGGTCTCGTGTAATTGACTGAGGACAACGCCAGCAGGGAGGAGTTTTACAGGAGGGTGTTGGAAAGGTGGGTTTGTTGCCCATGGATGGCTGACCCCAAACTTCCAAGGACTGGCCCAGTAACTGCTCTATGCTCTTGCAAACGTGTCTTGCAAGTCCTTCTCCAGGACTACTGAGTTGCTCTGCTTCTTCAAGATCTTTAAATTTGGGTTTCCCCACAGCCAGACCTTTCTCAAGCTGCTTAGCTTTTTTTTTCCTAGTACACCCACATAATTACTCCAGCACGAAGAGTGGGCTTGTGAAGCAGCAGCATTTTAAAAAACCACAAACTCTGATCTCAAGGCAATCTTTCCCTCCCACTTCCTCCCCCTTCAAGCAGGGGTGTCAGCCGTGCTGTTTCTTTCAAACTTTCTCTGAGTCATCTCATCAGGCAGCTTGTAAATACTTGAATGCATCCATCAATGTCAAGTCAAAGTAAGTAAGCAGCAGCACATGCTGTGCAATGGACTTTCCCTTGCTCACATTTCTCTCATTTTCAGGGATGCAGAGAATTTAGGGGTGACCCTATCTTCCTGCACCATCAGCATACATACATGTGATCAAAGATTTGTCTCATCATGAGAACAAGACACCAGAAATAAGGTGAGCTGCTTAAATTCAAGAAGGCTTCAACTCTTCTGAAACTCCCACTACTGTATTATCCAGAGTGGAATGCCTTCATATAAGATGCTCCATTCATTTAATCTTAAACCTAAGAAATTTGAGGAGCTGCATTACCAGCATGCCTTTGAGAATTTGAGAATGTGTCATTGCTAACCATTTTGGACCAGCTGGTCACAGCATTATGAACTGTTGCTGGAAAAATATTATGTTTTCATATTACAAGGGTGTAATTTGCTGTGTCATCATTGCGTACTAAAATCTAAAAGGCAGAATGTGATTCAGAGGGTGCATGGAACACAAACCACCTCCTCAGAAGGCAAAAATCTCTGCTGAAGAGCAGCAATGCTCCCAAGTATGACTGATAAACATGTGAGTCTTGTCGTGAGCTAAATGGCAAAATATGGCCCCTGCACCAAGGCTTTGCTCAGCACAGTGCATAATTTCCTGGTTTGTCTGCTAGCAGGTTGGTTTATGGTAATGAAATCATGGCAGTGGGAAGAAAGGAAAAGTCTTGCAAAATTTCTGAGTTATTCCCTCCAGATGGCTTGGAAGGAAGGTCTGGTGTCATCGTGATATTTGCCTAATAACTCTGAAATGATCAGTTGAGGTGGATGAGTGTACTCTCAAACAAGTATATGTGGAAATATGCTCCTCCCCAGCCCTTCCACCCAGACAGGTTGGTTATGTGTGAAAATTACATTGTGAGCCAGAAACTCAAGCTCAGTGCTACCTTATGGAGAAGACTGGGGGAAAATTGGCTGAGTAAGAAGAATGTTATACTGCAAAATGGAAGGGAAGATGTTCTGAGTACTCTTCCTCCTCTCTGCTCCAGCCCCCGGTGAGAGCTGAGCACAAGTCCCGCTGTGAGGGGCATCTCACTCATATCTGCTTTGCTTTTAAAACATAAGGCATGGAGACCTCTCTCTAAATTCAGTGGCCTGCCAGAGTAAGATACTGGTTAAGGTGAGTACAGATGGTAGAACTGATTCACAAGCAACTTCTCCCGGCCATGACCAAGGACATTTCAAAGGTTGCCCTTCCCTCTTTTTTCTCAGGGAGTGCAAGTTGAAAATCAGGATAATTGCACAGCAAAAATGCTTTCCATCTCACTCCTTTATTTACTTTTTTTTCATTATTTCCTTCCACTCCCAGGTGAAGGAATGTAGGCTGTTTGAAGAGCTGATCTGCTCGGGTGGGGCATTAACTTAATTTGAAGCATTGCTGAATATTTAGTCATGTTCTGTAGGAGTATTAGAATCAGAAAATTCTTGGATTCCTAACAAACTCTGCACGTGTACATGATCTCCAGAAAGAGAACAAGTGTTTAAAAACAAGGCTCTGTACACAACTCTGAAATAATTTAAATATAAGATATATATATATATAATTTAAGTTAAAAACATCTTGCAGTACTACATTACTGACAGCTGAAAGTCAGACACCAACTGTGATGGCATAGATCTGTAAAGTGCTTTAGGGAAAAATTACTAACTGGTATAAATCTGATTTTAAAATAAAGATAGCACAAAGAGAAGTTTGAGTTAACTTAAATAGGAACATGCCATTTACAAAGAGAAGTCTTTTTCCAATGGTCAAACTGGTCAACCAACAGTGGTTTGTGAAGGCAGTTCTCTTATTTTTAAATCCATTAATCTGTGCTATGGCATGTGGCACCTTGCTTTTGTGACTTATATCCTGAAACCAGGACACTTCTCAAGTCTGCTAAGGGCTATAGCAAGATTGTCCTCTTTAAAAGATTTTGTGTTTTAAAAAAAAATTCCCATTTTGGACAAGGATGAACATGAGCGCTTAAGTGAGCATTTAATCCAGGGCTTACAGAAGTATGTTTTCTGTATGGAATCACTTTGTCTCCCTTTTTCTCAGAATAATAGAAGTACACCTTTTTATAGAAATGCATAACTGCCTGATTAAGTGATGGCTTTATAAAAAAGCCCATTTCTGATCCTTCAGACTCAGACTAGAGATGGAAGTCTCACAATGCATACTGGAGCAGTGTGCAACAAGAACTGGACCCAGCATTGTCAAACCAGGTCCACTAACAGTTCACACACACTGGCTCCTGGCTCTTTTGGCATCAGATTTCAGAGGAAGGTAGAAATTGTTTGTAAAGCACAAATACTTTATGGTGAATACCTTTTCACTATGTAAAAGATGAGCTCAAAGCTGATGGTGGATGACAGATTGGCTGATTTATCCAACTTCCATGGACAGTTTTCCAGCTGTAGCTCCAGAGCCATAGTCAATATGTAGTCATCTTAACTACTTCCTGGAGAGGCATAACGAAGTAATTAGCTGCCTAAGCTCTATCAGATATACTTTCCCCTATGTGCCCACAAAACTGCTCCTGTGAAAGTCAAAACACAAATCTGGGAGGAGCTCCAGGCCATAATGCTGTCTTCATAATCAAAGTGAGGCAAAGGCAGCTGATGTATCAAAAAACTCCCCCCAGCTCCCATTGTCAAAGGCAAACTGGCTTTCAGGTCTTAATGGTCATTACCCAATCCCTTATCATTCCCAGTGGCTGAGAGCAGCTCCCCCACAAAGCCACACAACATCATTCACTCTCACACACCACCTTGACTTCAGCACCAAGGTGCATCTCATGCCCTGACTTATCTTGGTAAGTGCTGCCTATGAATAATTCAGGACATCTCCAGACAAGTTTACCATTTCAGTCCAAGTGAACAAGCAGCAGTAACAAATCCGATGCAAAAGTGTAGCAACAGACTGAGCAGCTAGTGCAAAGCAAGGAAGGTTTCCATGGACACACTTTTGCTCTGCTAGGAGGGTTTAAGAGAGAAATGCAGCATGAGTGGAGCAGGTTGAGGACATAAGGGGGGATGCACTGTTCCAGAGAGCTGTGCTTGCCTGGTCAGTGGGGCAGGAAGGTGTGATGAGAGCTGGAGGCAGGATGAAGGCTGTGCAATGTGCCCATCCCTGCAGTGCGGGGCTGCCCGAGCTTTGCCAACATGCTGTGCTTATTAGTCACTACTGGTGTGACAATGGGCTGCACTGCTGGCACTGCAGCTGTGCCAGATGCTCAGAGCTCAGGTGCCAAGTCACACCGTGCAGGACACGGTCACACACAGATAGACCTGGTGCACGTGGTTACAAACACACTTTGTTACAGTGTTGAATTGTTTCTGCGTACATAGCTTCCTGATTTTTAACTTTTTTAGCCAGAAATTGTACCAAGCAGCTCAGAGGCTTATGTTAGAAGCAGGCAGAATTCTTGTGACAATGTGTTTGGCAAGGATAACACTCAGCAGATTTCAAGGACATTTTGACAGGAAACTTTAAGATACATTGTCAGTGCTATAACGAGAAAGAATATCCTCCTATTAACATGTATCTAGATTTTCTCCTTGATTGTTTGGTTAATGATCCCAACCTTGTTAGCTGCTACCAGGGAAGATCCAGCAGCTAGAGGTCTGAGATGAAGTAGATGAAGGATCATGGATTTCTAAATTAGAAATGTTCAAAGGTAGAAACGGGTAATAAGGAAATGAAAGGAAAAATTTTTGTGATCATCATCCAAACTCTAGGGGGAAATAAAGAAATCTGCTATGGATAAGAGGTGCTCTCCATTCAGCCCTTCAGGTCAAAGATTTTCTGAAGTTTCTTTCTTTGAAGAGAGAATGTAAAATGAGCATAGATTTAGAAATACAGGGGGAACGTGGAGTGTGGAATACAAACGGGAATACTTGCAAATGTTGTGGTATTTGGGTCCCTTTCTTTGGTGAGAATGACTTTACCCTGCCAAAACTTGTCACACCTAAATTACTTAACTATTCCTGTTATGCTTGTCCCTTGAAATATCTGAGTAGATGAAAGCTGGCCCAGCTTTATTGGTGGATTTTGGAATTTGTTGGGGTTCAGGGTTTGGACTTGCAAAATTGTTTATTTTTGTGTTTTTCACCACAGCTTGTCTCTTCATTCCAATGTTTCCTTCAAGTTCTCTGAGCAGGGTTTGTCTCTTGCTATATTAACATATCCTGCTTCTGGTATGAGGAGTCTTGCTCTGGGGCAGGGGTGCTTCTCCTGCACAAAGCATATCTAATTTTTTATTTTACAACTAGCTTCTAAAGGTCTTGGTTATCTTTTATCTGCTATTTAGGTAAAGAATCTACAGCAAAGAATCCTATAAGTCTTTCCAGCTATCTGCCAAACTAATTAAAAAAAGTCCCATTAATTTCTTTTGGGCAATTACTACATAGTGAATAATGCAGTAAGTCACTCCAAGCTCCTGTGTAACGTTTCCTTGCTTTATGGATTGTTTCCTAGCATGCCTGCAGCAGAGCTGTTTATGTTGTTTTCACTTTGTAATTTTGTGCATGAAGAACTACAATAAACATAATTAAAACCAAATTTCCCTATCTCTCCTCTTATATTTCTTCTCATGACTCTTCCCTTCTCTTAATCTTCTTCATTCTCCTGCTTCCTTCCTCTCAAATTTATTCTTCTTTCTTTACTCTTTCTGCTTTTGCTTCTGCTTCCTCTCCATTCCCTGGTTTTTTTTGCCCTTTTTTTTTTGTATTCCTTGTGTTTTTAGAGCCCTCAGAGGGCCTACACTTAGCATAAGCTGGGGTTTCCAGAGATGACAAGTTTGTGGGTAGATGCCAATAAGATTTGAAGCTGAAACACAATCATAAAAAAGATCTACAAACTCTTGCAAAACTGGCTTGTATAGACTCATACCTGTGAATGACTTATGAGCAGACTGTCTGCATTGCTTGTGTTTTCCATTTAAGGTGATCAAATGTCATCTTTCCACCATTCATCCAGATGTCTGATTTTGTATCTATCAGTCATTTTCTTTTTAATGAGATAGCTGCTACAGTATTGAAAGCACAACTAGATTTTATTCCCTAAAATGCCCCCTTCTGCATCTGGGTTTGTGAATGCAGACCTTATTTTAGGGGTGAAGATTTTAGGGCTCTCCAGGCTTTGTTTCTGCATGACCATGGGTTGACCAGCTCATCCTTGATCTTCAGCCTTCCATCTGCAAGATGGAGATATTGACTTCTACATCAATTACTTGGAGTTCTACAGATGACAAAGGTCTTTACTGTAAAAAATGCTTTTTTCTTTTATTTACACCAAGAAAGCACTAAACAGTTCTTGATGAGTGTTCAGCCCTTGCATGTAGAGCAGATGCATTCTGACCACTGGGATGAGGGGGTGAAGTTTTCCACAAAATTTAGCAGTTCATCCGAAAAATGTGTAGAAGCTGATGAGCATTACCCAGTGGGATTTATTTAATTACTTCTTCCTCTGCATCTTAGGAAAAGCCATCACATCTCATTATGCAGATTCTGCTCACTAAGTGGGAATAATTGGCTACTGGAATGACACTGCTTTAGGTAAGCACTGCCCATGACACAATGACAAAAAGTGTATCCCTTTGGAAAAAAAAAAGAGATGCCATCTTGACTGTGCTGAACACCAATATCAGTTTGCATTTTGCTATCTTTTCTAAGGGTCCCTGTAGCACTTGCTCTGAAATTTTATTTGGCCATTGATAAGGACTGTAGGATTTGGCTTTTAATGAAGATGATACAAATTTCACCTCGGCATCTTTCAGAAATGTCATACTTCAGTTAAAGGAAAATGCTTCTGCTCAGCACAGAATCCTGTTCTGACAGACAATGAAACACAGATTAATGCTCTCATGCTAAAATGTTCTCTCATGTACCTTTGCTAAGTTTACAACAAGAAAACATGTCCCAAGGTGTGGAATGGGATCATATTTTTTTCTTATGACTACATAGCTTCCAAGCTGTTTTGAATGTTATTTACCAATGAAAGAAAAGAAGGTAAGAAGGATTTCCCCACCCCTTCATCCCCTCATCTATGCTTGCTGCTCTTACAAAATATCCAAATGAAGAAATGAAGCAAAGATGAAGATGAATTAACATTAAACACATTTAAACACACCTATGAGAAAGACTTGGGAAGTTCAAAGAGAGCTGGGAGAATGAACTTCTCTATTTGTCAACAGCTGAAATGGGATCATCTGGAGGAATTGCCACCAAAAGTCACCATGTTTTGTCAAGCCCAGAATATCTGCCCAGAATATCTGTGTAATCTGTAAATTACACAGTATAGTTGCCTCAGTGTAAATACAAATGCCATTATTTCTTTAATGCTATAGTGTTAGAAGAGACTTGGTGCCCCACATACATCAGCGACCTTCACCTAACAATCTTTTCTAACCAATTAATTCAAAGGTTCCTTGCTCACTAGAAGGGAAGAGAAGGGGCTTGATCCAGATTTTGTGGGGATGTGGAGACAGACTTCCCTTTGACTTTGCTGCCTCAGGCCCCCAGAGACCACTTGTATGTGCATTTTAACGTGGATGTTCCTTGCAGGTCTCCAATCCAAGCCAGGGGTCTTGGCAGGGACACAGCCTAAAGGGGTGACCCAGGGTTCATCTCGCACTGCACCGAGGGCAAGGCAGCTCTCTGTTTCCATTTTAATTGTGTCAGTGCTAGCCAGGGCTCACGTCTGCTTCCTCTCTCACCCCACAAAGGGAAAATGTGTGCCAAAATGCTTCCTGTTTTTCACTGCCAGCTGGGTCGCGTGCTCGGGGTGAAGCTCATTAAGGCAGTGTGTGGCACTAAACCCTGCAGCCTTCAGGAGTGGAAACAATCATGTTTCAGCATCCTAGTCCTGAGTGGACTCAAGTGGAAATCAGGCTGCAGAGCACAATCAGTCCAGAGACAAAACCTGAAAGAGGGAAGGCAGACACATTTAGAGGTCTGAACAAACCAGGGGAGGAGGGCATTTGTTCCACACAGACAGTGTAATTGTCCTTTGCTTCAGACAGCATAGGAAGGAGAGCCCGAAAGGAGCACCTGATGGTGCAAAATTGCTTATAGTCACAGGGATTTGCCTTCTTTCCCACAGTATGAAGGGATTGTCCATTTGGGCAACCCTTTTCTGATTGATGGAGCTGACACGCATTACAAAAGTATTATCCCATTAATTAACCTTTAAAAAATCCCTGTTTCTTGACAAAAGCACACACACACACATCTGTGTCCTTGCCACACTTTTCTGTATTTTATACTTCTCAGCTGTGATATCTCTCCCTCCCAATGTTGCACCTACATTTTCCTAAGCCTTTGAGGCCAAATTGTTTGAATAATGCTGGTCATTTTGTCCTATAAGGGCTTCTTTTTCTCCCAGAGCAGGTTACAGGGCTGTCATGTCTAACTCCAATCTCACACACGGAATAAAAGACAAAGAAAAACTCTCTCTCTTCGTTCTTGGTGGCTAAAACAAGATTTCATAATAATGTTTATGTTTAGAATTTCTGCAGTAATAAGCAGATCAGTATCAGTGCGTATGCAGTAAGTTTAAAGAGCTGTTAATAGACAGTTGGATGGCTTAGGAATTTAAAACCTTCATTACTATGTCATCAGTTCAAAGCCAACTCAGTTTACCAGGGAGCCCTGATAGCATCAGTTTCTCCTTCCCAGATGAAGCAGGTATGCTTGTCCAAACTTGGAATTGCATTGCAATTCCACAGAAAAATCAGGAATTGCAAACTTTTCATTCCACAACTTCCTAAAAAAATCCATTCTGAAAGTGGTATTTTTAAAAATTGCAGTGCTCATTTAAAAATTTCATTTGGCCTGCAAAACACTCATAAACAGCCAAGATTAAACATATGCCAAAAAGTAGAATGATGCAACAATAAGAGATAATACACAACATTCTTTTTTTAAAGAATAATTCTGAAAATCTATTTTATAGTTATGATCAAGAAAGGATATATTCTATAATAATGTGTCATTCTGGTTATTTTCTCAAGGGGAAATAATTATGAAATATTCTATTTTGATTTTTTCCATAGGAAAATACATATTTAGTAGTTTTTGGAGATAATTTAGGTTAATGTTCTTTGAACGTCTTTCTGATATTGTGTGTATACAAATTCCTTATGAGGAAGGGAAGGGAAAGAGCTGCTTACTTTGAGTATTCCACTTAGGATGTCCTAATAATTTGTTAATGAGCCACCAGTTGTGGTCTTGCAAAACAGATTGGGACAACAAGGAAGTGAGGGAAGGAGAAGGAGAAGGAGAAGGAGAAGGAGAAGGAGAAGGAGAAGGAGAAGGAGAAGGAGAAGGAGAAGGAGAAGGAGAAGGAGAAGGAGAAGGAGAAAGAGAAGGAGAAGGAGAAGGAGAAGGAGAAGGAGAAGGAGAAGGAGAAGGAGAAGGAGAAGGAGAAGGAGAAGGAGAAGGAGAAGGAGAAGGAGAAGGAGAAGGAGAAGGAGAAGGAGAAGGAGAAGGAGAAGGAGAAGGATTCTTTGAACGTCTTTCTGATATTGTGTGTATACAAATTCCTTATGAGGAAGGGAAGGGAAAGAGCTGCTTACTTTGAGTATTCCACTTAGGATGTCCTAATAATTTGTTAATGAGCCACCAGTTGTGGTCTTGCAAAACAGATTGGGACAACAATTAAGTGAGGGAAGGAGAAGGAGGAGAAAAGGAGAAGGAGAAGGAGAAGGAGAAGGAGAAGGAGAAGGAGAAGGAGAAGGAGAAGGAGAAGGAGAAGGAGAAGGAGAAGGAGAAGGAGAAGGAGAAGGAGAAGGAGAAGGAGAAGGAGAAGGAGAAGGAGAAAACACAGTTTCTTTAACAGTGTATATCCTACATGTAATACAATGCTTTCCTCTTCCACATGCTCCATGAGGAGACAGTGGATTTTTAAAAATACAGTTGTAGGTCTTAAGTATTTTCCTTAAATGAGACCCATCAAGTAAGATCAGAGGGCTAAAATGTAACTCATTGTTTGTCTGTCCATTTCCACCATCATGGGAAATCCCAAATTTATCCACCAGTGATTGGTTTCTGCCTTCCAAAGCCAAGTAAGGAGTTCAGAGAGGAGGATTGTTTCCTTGTCTGTGAAAAGTCGTTTTGTATTTATCTGTGTTGGTCTCCCAAGGGATGATTTTCTTGATTAATTGGATTCTGGTGATGAGAATAGATGAGATAATGGTGTGGTGAGTCCAGTTTTCAGCGATGGAAATGCTCAGGATATTGGTTGTACTTAACCCTCTATTTAAAAAGAAGAAAAATTCATCATCCCTTTGCCTTTGCTACTGTCATTAGGAATGTAGGGGCCAATTAACATAAATAATAAAGAAGGAGGAAATTTTCTTAAACCACAAAATTTGAATGTGGAAAATTTCCACTTTAATTCCTGAAAAAAATGCCTTTATCCCTTTTTTAACAGAAGTTTTCTTGGGCTACGACCCTTTCCTCTAGTGCTATGGTTTTCAGCATTTTGTCTATGAATGCTTCATGGTCCACAAAGTATTCCTTGGGTTCAGGAAAAGGTGAATAAGTAAAGAAGGTTCATATATGCTCTCGAGTGATCTATGCACATGAATAGTTGTGGAAAATTGAAAAGTTTTGGACATCCATAAAGCAAAAAATTGCATTTGCAGTTAGCTAGGAGTAGAGAAATTTCGGACATGGGTATCTGGATATTTTGTGTTTAGTCTAAAAGACTTTTGCATAAGATACTTTACAAGTTAAAATGGTGTAAGATAGTTTCATGATATTTTTAAAACCTGTAATGAAACAGATAAACTGATTCTCACTTGAGGGTATCTAGGAATACCAGACAAACTCAGGATATGTACAACATGTAGGTACTGCTTCACTAAGAGGTATTTGAGTAGGAATGGAGAGACAATTTTTTTTTCCTTTAGAAAATCTCATGGTTAAAGAAAAACAGTGAAACAAATTGCTTGCTAATATTCTTTCAACAGAAAGATGTCATGTGAAATTGCTCCACTCCAACCATCAGGTTATAACTCCTGATTTTTTCTTTTCTATTTTTCTGAGCTGCAATAATGACATGTTCCTCCTGGTATGGTATCTGACATCAGACTGATCCACATACTCTGAATGCCAGGGAAATCTGGCAGATTTTGGTCATTCCCTGACAATCTTCTGTATCCTGAGGCTGGAATCAGGCATTGTCCTTTCCCTGGTAACACAACTTACAGCAACAGGCACCAGCTGACCTGCAGGTTTCTGTAGCTAAACTGCTCTTTATATGGAAAGCTTTCCAAAGACATCTCAAAACACGTCATTTGACAATTACTATGATTGCTATTACTACTGATTTTTTAGAAACAGAACTCCCCACACCTTTTTCTGCAGGGCTGTAGTTTCAGTGTGTCCAGTAAAGTACTCACCTTTTATAACATCTGAGGGTCTGAATCCAAGCATCCTTCTACTGCTGGTTATGTAGAGTACTGCCTTTCCAGGCTGGTGTAGCTGTGTATGAGGGTGTAGCTTTCATGCAAAATCCCAGTTTTAACATAAAATCAGCTCTTTGGGTCAAGACTTTCAGATTTTCAGACTGCTAGCTACACAAGTATCTCCATGGCCAGAGATGTTTGGAGCAGTGGGAGCCACATGCATTGAACTTCTTTGGAAACCAAATTTCTTGTGCCTGTCTCCTACAAAAGCTTTACATGTGCAGTGAGGCATGAGCAGTTTTGGGGATGTCAGTGGAACAGCCTCCATGTATGCAATGAAATACATGAATATGTGCAGCATTGAGCCACTTATTTTGTGATTTGCTTGTCTTGATCTTAATTTGAAGCCAGCGAGTCTTGAAAAAATTGTCTTTGTTCTTGTAGGAGATGAGGTGAAAAGTGAAGCTACTGTTTATACTGAAGAAATTTCTGAGTAATCTCAAGGTAAAATAGCTAAGGAACATTTATTTTGAAGCAGTCAAATATTGTAGCCTAACCATGACTCATCGCTGCCAAGTTCAGCATCTTAGAACTTAAAAATGACTGTAACTTCATGAGAAAAAACAGGTGAAACAGGAGATGGTGCCACCTTGAAGCATCTTTCTTTGACAAGGAGGTAATGTTTTCTGGATTGCAGCATCATTTCACTTGCTTGTTATTTGCAGATGTCCATAACTGAGACAATCTGAGTCAGTGAGACAAAGAATGCCGCAGTAAAATTTGTATTTTCAAAGGAACTGAGTGGTGATTGCAACTCACTGTGATTGTGTGAGCATCTCTGATCTTCTCACAATTTCATGAGTGCAAAATAGAAGGCGGCTCAAAAGTTGTTGTGTTCCTTCCTTTCTCAGTCTGATTTTCAGCTATACACAACCAGGACATTCAGCAACCTTTGTATCTTAAAGAAAAGAATATAGATATAGATATATAGATATGGATATAGATATATTTCTATTCTAATTTTTTGTTTGTTTGGTAGACATAGAACCAGGTGCTTCAGGTGCTTGAGAATCTCAGCTATCAGCATCAGGTGTTTCCTACATGGAAGACTTGTGCAAAGAGAACTTTCATGAGCTTTTGGTATAAACAAAATGTTCCATAAAGCTCCTTAAGTGTTCCTTCCTGCTACAGAGTGCATGGGGGAAGAATACTCTCCATGTTAAAGTTATTTGTCCTCAAAAAGTGAAAGCTTGGCTTTGGTGAGCAAAGGAATGATTTGCTCAAAGGCAACCCAGTGAAAGATGGTATGAAATTCTGGGTTCTCTGTAGCCAGATCTCTTTGGCCTCAAGGACATCCTTAAGCCTTAAGTAGTAATTACAGAAAAGAGCTTGCAGTGATTGTTTCAATATCTCTGCAACAGAACGTGTATATCACAACATGCTTTATGAAATGCTCCCTGGGTAATGTTTGGAAGTTAACTTTGCCATATGAAGGTAAAAGTTCCCCTCCTGTTTGAAGGGTTTCATGAAAAAAAGAAAAAAAGTGGATCGCCCACTGACAATTTCAAAGACCAATTTTAACAATATCACACTTTTGTTTGTTTATAGTAAAGCTCTTGTCTAAACTTGAAGATTCGGGGTTGTTTTCCCCTGGAGTAGTTTTGTTGGCACTGTTCATAATCCTTTAAATTCCAAGCTAGATTTTGGAGGACAGTCAATACATTACTTCATGTGAAAGCTATTATCCCCTATGAATAATTAGCACTCCATTCTGCAGGAGGCTGAACGTGAGGCTTAGTGCTGAGCTGCTGCTCGGAATGCTGACTGTGGTTTGCACAACTTACAGTCCAAAGTGGAATAAACTGTGGGCTTGGGCTGCCTGAAACACCACTCCTAGGTGTATGGGCTGGTCACTGAATGAGTTCTCTTTGGGAGAAAACTCGTGGAAAGCTTTTTGTGCACGTGGATGTCTGTCCTCCCCAGCCCAAGGTCCATCTGCAGGAAGAGCAGCTTGGAAAAGTGAAAATGGCTGCTGTGGAATTCCTTGCCATGTGGAGGATTGCAGCTTGGAAAATGATCAAACTGCACACACTTGTTCAGCGTCCTCCTGTCCACAGGGGTGTCACTGAAATTTTTATCCATTCCCAAAGAAGCCAAATCCTAAAGCAGGAAAAGGATGATGAAGAAGAGCAGGAAAAGGCAGATTTTGTTTATGTGCCATGCTTTTCAGGCTGTCAATCCACATATCTCTGTGCTGGTCACACTTACAGAAGCTTCTTGTAATCCTGACTAAGAAATTTCATCTTTTTTCTGAATTAATCTGTCATAATGATGTAGGGATATCAGTGCTGTAAGGCTGCTGTTATCTATGTAATACAACCAAGACATCTTTATAGATTATTAATTCTAGTGTAAACCATTTACCAAAACACCCACGTAAGTGGTATGTGAGACACTGATAGTGTTGGACTCTCCCAGAGCACGGGAGCATGTTGCACAAAGAATCCAGTACACAAACCTAAGATGTTGAAAAAGATAGTGCATGGTTGCTTATGGAGTTGCTAGAAGTCATAGCAACCTGGAGAAAAATTGATCCATATTTGGCACTGCATCTCTGTCATCAAGAAAATATGATGATTTCTAATGGCAGGCTATGAAAACAGTTTTAGATCCAGGGCTTTTCAGAGTGCTCCCAGGAGTTTGAAATATCTCAAGAATTACTTTTCCTCATTAATTGTGGGATTTCTATAGGAGTCTGAGGTTTAGACCATAGATGTTTGCACATGACCTCAAAAGTCAGTGAGTATTCCTGTGAGAGGACAGGGAAAGTGAACAGTTGTGTTGACCTTAGCTATTTTTACCCAATATCAAAAAGTTTCACACATCTTTATAATTATTCTTTTAAATTTATTTTTTCTCTGAATTGAATATTCTGGTCAAAGTGTGGATCCCCAACAGCTGAGTGTTCTGGAGAAGAGTAGAATAGGAATTTGCACCCAGTGAACTCTAAATCGTTGTGTGAACACTGTGGCCATTTCACCTTTTTTCCTGAACAGGCATGTTTTGAGAAAGAGAGTGAAAGAGTGACACTTCATTGAAGAGTTTCTAAATTAAATACTCCTCCCTTTCTGCCACTTCAATTGAATGCTAGGAATATAGTTTTAATGCCAGAAAAGACTATTTATTACCATCTCGCCTGACGAAAGCCATACATTTTTATCAAACTGGTTTGTCTTTTGAGCCTCTAACCCTTGGTAGGGTACACAGGTTCAATTTCAAGGCTTCACCTGAGAAGGAATCCAGTGTACCCTTGAGCAAGTGATTTGGTTGGAGATCTCGGCTGTTAGGAATGCATGCCTTTGCTCCTGAATGCAGTTAGCATAGTTGCCAGATGTTGGATCTTGCTCTGCCCTAATCCATTAGTTTAAAAAGCCCTTTGCTATCAGAGGTATTTACAGACCATGTTCAGATTCTTTTTTACCTTTCTGGGGATAAACTAAACAGACTGAAGTCCAGGAGTCATAAAACTCCTCCTTAGAAAAAGGTTTAACTTTAGATTGTTGCTCCCTCTGAAAGGTGACTGTAAAAATAGTGCTGTGGAGTTTCATGTTGATGGTTTTAATGGTTTCTATATAAAGAGCTTTGGTTTACCAGTTAAAATGCAGTGTGACTGCCTGCCAGACCTTTCAGTTTTATCATAGTCTCTGAGGGAAGTTGAGATTTTGCATCCTGTCTGTCATCACAGGCAGTAAACACAGATTAAATCAGACCAGGGATTGAAGATTGCTGTTGAATTCCATCATCTGCATCCCTCTCCCCTTGAAAGAAAGGGATCACATCTCTGGTGACAGCAAGCCATCTCATGCCATGTGATGTGACTTGGAAGTTGCTCAGTCCCCCCATCCCCTGGGTCCCTTCCTGGCCCCCACCACCAGGAGCCACCTCCAGTCCAGCCTTGTACAAGTGGGGAAGGAGAGGCTGGAGGGCAGTGCCAAGGCAAGGGCTCCTGCTCAGTGGAGAGTTGAATGTGAGCCAGCAGCGCCCTGGCAGCCAGGAAGGACATCCCTGTCCTGAGGGACATCAGGGACAGCATCCCCAGCTGGGCAAGGGAGGGGATTGTCCTGCTCTGCTCTGGGCTGGGGCAGCCTCACCTCGAGTGCTGGGGGCAGTTCTGGGCACCCCAATGGAAAAAGGACATGAAGCTATTGGAGCGTGGCCAAAGGCAGTAAAGGTGGGGAAGGACCTTGAGGAGAAGCCGTATGAAGCTGAGGGCACTTGGTCTGTTCAGCCTGGAGGAGACTGAGGAGACCTCACTGCAGTTACAGCTTCCTCGTGAGGGGAACAGGAGGGGCAGGCACTGATCTCTGCTCTGTGGGGACAGTGACAGAACTTGGGGAAATGGCCTGAAGTTGTGTCAGGGCAGGTTGAGGTTGGATATTAGGAAAAGGCTCTTCCTCCAGAGGGTGGTTTGGCACTGAACAGGCCCCCCAGGGCAGTGGCCACAGCACCAGCCTGGCAGAGCTCAAGAAGGGTTCAAACAATGCACTCAAACATGGTGTGACCCTTGGGGATGGTGCTGGGCCAGGACTTGGATTGATGATTCTTGTGAGTCCCCTCCAACTCAGCATATTCATTCATTTTGTGATCTCTGGTACTGCTACTCCTTCTTCTTCCCCGTGTGGTGTGGCACTGTCAGTGCCTTTCACTGAGTCAGCAGCCAATGTCACCCCGTGAGGCCAGACAAGTGGCCCTCTTAATGAGCCACAAGATGAAGCAGAAGTCTGCCCTTGCTCCTTCAGCCACATCAGCTCCCTTCTGCAAACACCCAGTGAAGCAGTATGTTGCTCTCCAAAAAAATAGCTTGAATGTCCCCTAGTGCAAAAAGCATCAATTTTGTTCTATGAGAGGATTTCACTTTTACAAAGTCATTTCCTCACAGCAATGCTGCCCTTTAAGGCAAAGAAATGTTTTTTTACTCCCTCTTGTTCCAGCTGGTGGGTGTAGATAGAAAGAAAGTTCCATACTTTAAAGATAAGAATTATAAAAGTAGTGGATTAGATTGGTGACTGTGAGGAAAACCTAAATACAGAATGAGTGAAAGAAAAAAGGAAGAAGAAATGAAGAATATTTGAGGAAAGAATACACAGTGTTTTTTTTTCTCTCTACTATTTTTACTTCCCACCACTCCTTCCAATTTAAATCTTTCCTTTGGTTGTAGGCATAAACCCAGCAACTATATGAAGCAAGTAATTAGTGCAATGTATGAAAATAGTATTATTAACTTAGGTGACCACAGTCAAGATCAGATTTCTGTTCTTTTTTTTTCCCCTATAATATACATGTAGAATTATATTTCCCTTGACAGAATATTTCCTTTGCAATTTGTTAATTGCTTCTTTTATTATGAAGAGAATTTGTACTCAGAGAGCTGCAAAAGGCCATAGGGCTCCAGCAGCACTTAGAAACAGTGAGATCTGCAATGGGAAATAAAGAGATTAATTAAATGATCCCCAAATGCTTTCCAAGGCTGGAACAAGAGCTAAGGTTTTCTTTTGACATGTTACCTTCTCCCTAAACACATCCACATTGTCAAATAGGCAAATCCAGGCTCTCCTGGTTAGAGCTGCACCTGCAAGACCCAGAGTGCAGGAACAAACACTGCAGCTGTTTTTTAACAGGTGGAGAGATGCGTGTGAGCTCTTTGGATTTGCCCCAGTTGCAGGGTAACAGATGTAATGCTGGTCCCCAAAAACCCCAAGTACAGACCACAGTGTGACCCACCTTCATGATAAAATACTGGGAATTCAGGCTGCAGTGTTTGAGGCTGGGTATCATCACCCTCTTCCCCCTGCTTGATGTTTTTGCCAAATGGAAAAACTTCCAAATACATTTCACAAGCTGTGTCATTTTAATTACCATTAATGATATTTAATTCTTGAAGATACATGTCTGCTAAAATATTTATTATAAATAAGCCCTCACTATAGATTTAGAGTCCATTTTAAAATGCAAATCATCTCTAAAAAACAGATTTAAGACAGATCTTATGCAATATTTATCAATTAAAACTAGTTTCAGGGATTCATAGTTGCATAAGGATTTATAAATAAAAAATAATACTGGGGGATATGTTTCATTTAAACTATTTTATTTTCTTTAGATTCAGTTATATCTAATATTTTGGTAGTTAAACTGAAATCCTGCTACATAATTTACATCTGAGAACATAAGATAACATCTAATTTAATTTCATCTTCTTTAGAGCACATATAAAACATATTCTGCAGATTCATAGGGACATGGTGTGATTTTTTATAATTAACCTGACAGGACACAAGAAATGCATGTATGGATAGTTGTTAGCAGTCTTCCAGCATGGTTAAAGTCTTCTTGTAATGAAATCAAGAGGGTGTGGATCCCTTCAGAAGATCACAGAGATCATGCGTGTTTGTTCCAAGTGTTGTCCAGACCTGGACTGTGAGATCTAACACAATTCTGGTCACAGTCTGTATTGGTTCAAAAGAAAACAGAAGTTCTGCAGCTGCTGCTGCCTGAAATGTTTGGTTGGTGCATCCAGTCAGAACTGCCTTGGAAAGTGACTATGTAATAGCAACTTTTTATTCCCCCAGAAAGAAAACATTGGGAAGTTAATATTGATATATTTTTTTCACAAAGTATTTGAAACTTTCCGAGGCTGCAGAGGTTGGCAGTGTCTTAAAAACAGATTCAGAATTTTGTCCTGGTATTGCTGTGTAGATCAGTTTGTCCTGTTTCCCTGCATCTTGCTGCTGCTCCTTGTCTCAGTCTTACACTGAAAACCCCTTCAGACACAGACCAACCTTTGCTTCTGACATTGTGCCCATGGCAGCGTTGTCTTTCCCTATGAAGTCTTGATGACACAAACAATTATACCAAGAGGCCATTGTGGCAATCTGTTTAGGATTCCTGTAGTAACAAACCTCTGAAGACTTTGAACAGACCTTGTTTGAATTGCAAAGAATCTTTAGGGGAAAAAAAAATAAATATGGTTGTGATTTAAACATTTTCCAGTGGTAGAGAATCCATCACAGTCCTCTGCAACTGATAAATGTTAATTATCAACACTTCTATCAATCGTTATCATTTCCTGAAAACAACCACATCAAAACTTACCTGTCTGTTTACTCAGAATTGCAGATGAATCAGATCTGCTCAGTTTAGCAGCCTGCCAGGATGAAGGTATCCTCCTGCTATCCACTCCATCCCAAAGGATACTGCATTTCTCCAGAAATTTGCCCCAGGATACATCAAAGAGTTTTGGGGGACATTGCTTTACTTCTCTAAAGAGTTAACAAGCAATAGGGCTGAACAAATAATGAAATATGTAACACTGTGGATTTCACTTCCCCTGCTGCAAAATGTCCATGAGCAGCACATACATTATTTAATGTGGCTCTTCAGAATTGCTGCAAGAGCTGTACATTGGTGTGTGTACGTGAGAAAGGAGGGTTATTATTCCTTCCCAACCAATTGCTTGGCAAATTCCCTGCAAATATTTGGGTCTTGACAATATTAACTGTGATGGATAGTATCACTATTTTGGTATTCTTTCTAGACTTGGCAGGTGCTATCAGCAGGTGGAATGTATTTGGGCTTCAGCTCTGCCATGCAGACACACAGTTAGAAAATTCAAAAAATTGAAACTAAACACAACAAATCTCCCCTTCTTGAGTCAGTCAGTTACATGAGACACTGCTGTTGCAAATCTTGTGTTTGGTGGTGAAATCCACAGGCAAATCTTGAAAAGGATGCACTTTACTGGAGCCAGGCTGGCCCTGGACACCTGCAGCATCCTGGCCAGGAGAGGTTTGAGAGTTCCCTGCCAATCACAGCCTTGGTGAGGAGTGGATGAAGACTTCAAGTTTCACTCATTTTTCCCTCTCAAATACCCGCACACCCCCTGATTCACAGCCTTCAGCAGCAGTGAAACCTCAGGTGGGCAGCAGAGGACAGTAACCCCTGGAGGTATCCTGGCCCACCCACTGCCTCCAGGGAGCAGGAATGTGGACTGGGTACAGCAGCATGGAAGATGTGAGGGCATTAAAATAAAGATAGTTTTTTACTAACAATCCTCCGTGAAATTAGCACCTACTTTTCCTGATTGATTGTTTGTTTGTTTTTTAAGTACCTGACACTGAAATGCAGCTAACAGGCATTCTTGGTATGGCTTAGTATTATGAAACAAGAAATTATTTTAATTGCCCTAGCAATTCCCTTCCCTTGCTGTAAACAGAACGATTTCCTTCAGCAGCAGCCTGACTCATGTGCTGGTTGACAAAGGAGCTGCTCCCTCGGATCAGGGCTGCTGGAAAGTTCTCTGGGGGCTGCAGCCTCTCCCCTCACCTGGACCACGGGGCTGCAGGGATGCTGCTGGGGCAGGGACTGATCTCTCAGCCCTTTGCTTCCAGCTGTCCTCACCCAGCTCAGTCTGCACAGACTCTACCCTCTCCTTTGCAACTGCTTTCATTTTTCATTTACAAGCATTTCAAAGCTGCGTGTGTGGAAATCATTTTAGGATAGGGGAAGGGAAGAGCTCTGAGCTGCGAGAGCTTCGAGAGCCCAGCTCTCTCTGAATTATTTCTAGATTGAAGTATCTTTGTAGAGTTTGAGGGATTTTTTTCCCTTGAGCAGGTTCATGCCCTGTAAAAGGATTCAGTTAAGACAGAAAAGCAGTTGAATCCAAAGGAGTAGAAAAGGGATTTTGGTGCATGGGAAAATATCCTGTGGATTTTCTCTCAAAATGTGCTGATCTATAAATTTATGTGCTAAATGCAGGACACAAATATTATGAAAATGAATCTCTAGCACTGCACAGCCTGCAGAACCTCCTCCTCTGGTGTTGGCTTTGAACTCACAGCTTCAAAATTATTGATTTAAGCATGTTATTATTGATTACATAATTAAAGTATGAGTGAAGGAAGGAACATGCAGCCAGTTATGGTATTCAGCTTCACTTTATTTGACTTTATGAGACACATTATTTATTTGTGTCTTGCTGTGGGATACGACTGAAATGTGTCTTTAGATATGCTTTTGGCCCTTGGCAGGTGAAACATCTTGGATTAATATCAAGTCTTAAGCCAGTAGCACAATTATATGAACACCACACTTCAGCTTACATATTCTGGATGTTTAGTCATAGTGCTGTAGTTAACTAAATGCCTGTAACTGTCTCCATAAGCCTAGTAAGTCTGTATTATTAATAAAAAGGTCTTTTGCTGAGACTTTTAAAACTCCTCTATATTCTCAATGCTCAGGTGAAAGAGGGATAGATGAAAAGAGATTTTCAGACACTTCAGGGTGTAGAAATGACATTGCAAGCTTTTTTCTTAATAATAATAATTTTCTGCAGGCTGCACTCTGACTAATCTGCAGCTTAAATTGTGTAAAAACAAATTGGTTTTATTTAAGAGGCACAGATTTCTCAGGAGAAATACCTATTTTCCCTGCATGTATCTCTCCTGGTAGTGGGACTGCAGAAGGACACAGATGCCCCAGTCAGAATTTGCTCATAGACACAAAAAGTCCTTTGATAGTGATACATACACGTTTTAATTAAATAAAGAAGACACGCCTTCAAACTGATTCATGTAGCAAATGATACAGCAAAGCTAATTATTATCTTTGAATCTGATAACAACAGTAATAAAATCTTCCAGATGCAAGAGAAAGAGATATAGAGAGCATTTGGGAAAGAAGGTAATGTAGATTCTATGACTCTTATTTTCTATTAAAATCAGATATGAAAGTAATTATAGCATTTTTGTGTGCCTGTGTCAAATTTTGCCAATGCCAAATAAGCTGGAACTACAAATTTTTAAAAAGATACCTCAAGTAACTTGTAGTATTTATCTTATCAGCATTTCCAGGTGGATATAGTACTGGTTTGCTGTGGTGGCTGCACTTATTCAGCCTGAGATGAAGTAGAAGAGATGTTATTTATAGCAACTCCTTCCATAAAGCTTGTGCTCTGTGCCACAGAGGAGCATCCAGCAGTCTACAGAGTTCAGATTACTCCAACTGCTCAGACTCCAGTCTGGCCTTTATTCCATAATCAATAATGATACAACCCTCATTTTTTATTGCTACCTAAGCATAACTACTAAATAGATTTGGTGGGAGATATACACCACTGCTACCACTAAAATATCTTTGTTCAGCATCCTGTCCATGACACAACAACGTTATCTTTTTTTCTTTGTCATCCTTTGAAAAAAAGAAAGATTTTTAAAAGACTTGCCATATTGATGAAGTGGATTTTCCCTTAAGTCTGGAAACTCTTTTGGGGAACTTGATGAAGCTAGGTTACTGAGTGCTTTTTCACTTGCTTGTTTTCTAATTGCATATAGATTACAGCCAAAAACTTGGTAGATCTGAACACATATAGCCTCTGGAAGATGTGATCTGAGCTCAAAATTGAATTAGATTGCAAATTTTTTTGTTTTCATATCACAAAACTCTGAAGCCAACCATACTGACCTTGAGAACACTCCAAACTATATGGCCCAGACTCATGTCCTATAAAACCCTAGAATCTACCATCTGTTACAAAGAGAGCAGAAGAGTCTCTTGGTATTGATACTATTAGTATCAAGGTTAATTATTCCATAATTAATTACATTTGGTTCGAATTATTAGCTTTTGCTTTCTGGTCTTCATTTGTTTGCATACCTGTGCCAGCTGGTCATTACAGATTGCATAAGATTGGGTTTCTTCATTTGGATTGCTTGATACTTGTAAAACAGGAAAATTCTAAACAGAACAATTTTGGCTATGAATTTTATGATACAATTTTAGCCCTTTGAACTAAAATTTGTAAAACTCTGGGTGTCCTGTTAATACATAAAATCTAATTTGTTCTTCTGAATAGTTGGGGCAGTAAATAACACAATTCTCTCATAATCTATAATACAAAACAAAAGGAATTTCTTTTTTTTAATGTGCCAATCTTGCATGGAAAACCAAGTGGCATTTTAACAACATTGCTAATTTCTAGTTAGTAACCAATAACTAGAAACCTAATTATTCAAGACTTCCTTTTTCTACATTTTATAAATTCTGGTTGTTTATTATAAGTTAACTCCTTAGTAAAGATTTGTGAAGGAGTGTTTTCTTGCCTTTAATATGAGTAGTTTTTTGCCCCTCAAATTCTGTTCAGAATTCTGAAGGTTATTTTCTTCTCCAAGGTGAATCTATGTAGAAGCATGAACTCAACTGCAAATGAAAAAGGTTGAGGGCAAAACCTGACCTCAAATTTTGATTTTGTTCAAAACCAAAACCCGGGTGAGAAGCTGTATTTTTTAGCACTCTGTCAAAAATGAGCAGCATTGGGAAATCTAAATTACTCAGGCACAGCTGAGAAGTTCACAGTGCAGTCAAGAAGGATAATGTAGTTTTCAGGTCTGTGGGTTGAGACCTGGGCAATTTAAAGGAATGTTGCTTAAACTGATCATCTTCTAAGGAAATATGCTCAGGAGCCTCTCCAAAATGAAGACAAGCTGGGTTATCAGATTTTCTAGTAGATACCCATCTAAAAACCAAGAAGTAAAGTTCCTTTCTCAATCAAAAATTCAGGCAAATAGGGCATATTTGAAGTAGGGAAGGGTTCAAAGTCTTGGCTGAACTGGAGAGGTTCACCTGTTCACAACAGGCCTGGATTGCAGCAGTTCTATGTTATTAAAAGCTATTCCTACAGATGGTTGCAGATGTCCAAAGTGTCCAAGAGTTTATGCCACTAAACCTCATGCCACAGCTCCACCTTGGTAGAAATTGGCTTGGAGCTTAAAAGCAGTTGATAAACTGAAATAATTAAGTCATGCTAGGGAAATTAGGATTCAAAATAACTCTATTTCCTAGTATTAACTCTGTCTGGCACTGTACAGATTGGACAACATGGATTGCTATTCCATGTTTATTTTCTGAATATGGTCTGAATAGTATTTGAATTAACTCCTGCATTAGGAACTTTATTCCCTGGGTTTGATCAAGCTGAAATTGCATGTACATGCTTCACATTTTGACTGTGTGCATTAAGCATTCAGTTTGCAAGCAATCATGCACATCAGAGCACTTACAGATCATTTCAGATATGACGAGAAAAACATCAGCTCTTGGGTAACCCAAACCTGTCCCAGTCAGGTATCTCTTCCTTCCAGGCTCACTGTATCATGTTTCTATGTAAAAGTCAACATCCTTCCTGGAATGTTCCCCCTTAGGGGGAAGAGCAAGGGGAAAAAACAGGGAACGTGCCTGTGAGACAATGGTATGCCTTTGATTCATTGATCCTAAGGACAGTGCTGAGACATCCTCAAGAATTTAATGGCTTTGGAGCCTGAATTCCAGTTTGCCGGTGCTTTTTTCAATTCTAAAACCCATGGAAGACTGAAGAATTTTTTTCTTCCTGTTGTTGTGGGTTTTTTGTTAGGTTTTTGGAGTGCTTTTTTTCATTTCTAAAACCCATCTAAGACTGAAGAATTTTTTTATTCCTGTTGTTGTGGGTTTTTTGTTAGGTTTTTGGTTTGGTTTGCCTTTTGTTTTTTTGGGTTTTTTTTGTTTTGTTTTGTTTTGTTTTGTTTTTTCTTTTCTGGCAGTGAAAATGCTAGTTCAATATTTTTCATTTGTTTGGAAAGAACAAGAATTAGTCCTCCTCTCTATAGTCTTGTGTTCACCTACACTGCACCAGCATGAAGTCAGTAATTGAGGTTGGTATTAAAAACTGAATCCATTTGTTTTCCTGTGTTTGGATCATCTGTGGATTATAACCCTGAAGCTGCACTGAGCCCCCAAAAGTCCATAAAACTGCAGTTAGTGTTTCCACATGTAGTTTGATTGCAGGGACACATTAAATACAAATATATTAAAAAGAAGGACTCAAGAGCAGGCCTGACACTCTTCCCTGTAAATCTGGAATATAATCACACATTTTTTCTGTTATTCTAGCTGTATTAATGTAACTAAAAAAAAAAAATTAATCAGAGTATAAAGTCTATCTTAAAAACTTGATTTATTTATGAGCAGTGCTATAAAACAAGTAGTATTTACCCTGGAATGTCTTTAAACTTGTTGAAACTGTAAAATCCAATTAACGCTCTCTCTTCTTTGCTTCAGTCCATTCAAAAACCAGTGTCTAAGTCTTCCAAACACTGACAGAAGGGTTTGTTAGCTTCATAGAAAACATCCAAACAGTTCATGGAATTTATGCCTTGGGGAAGCATTTGTTTTTCTTGTTTGGTCAATTAAACACTGCCTTTCTTATGGGAGGGTGTATTGTAACATCAGGCATGATAATAAACAGAAATACCAATGGATTGCTGCAAAAAAAGTTTGGGTTGATGTTGGGGATTCCAGTTATGCCTTTGGAGAGCTCAGACACTCAGGGAAGGGTAATGCAAACTGAGGAGCCTTCTGCACAACTTTGCTTGAGATTATTCAAACTGAATAGCTCCAAGCTCCTTATGAAGCTGATGGAGCTCTAGTGGCAAGAAGTGAAAAAAAAACCAAATAAAGTTAAGCTACGTGATTATTTTTTCAACGTGAGCAAAGGGAATTTTAAGCAGAAATGCTATGAAGAAGTTATCATGGCGCCATCAAAGATATTAGAAAAGTTTTTCTTCTGAAAAGGAATACATGTACAAAGCATACAAATTGTTGAGCTGGATGGAGGCTTAGAGAGTGCTGATTCAATACAGAACACAATAATTTCACCAAGACCTTTAAGAAAAGTTTTGCTTTATTTCAATACTTTTAAGATGCATAATGTTCAATTTAAGTTTTATTTTTATGCTTGCATTTAGATTTATATCTTTTTTTTTTTTTTGTAACATTATAATAGAAAGGTCAAAATCATATGAAGCAGTAGTGAAGCATTTATGTAAGTATGACATGAGCAATTAATTTTGAATTATCTCAATCTCACGCAAAGTCAAGGACTACAGATTCTGAAGCCTTGGACTTTCCCATGAGGTGGTCTCGGGTGGGAAGTCTTCAAATTGCAGAGGGTGTGTTTCCTTTCATTGGTTCCATTTGCAGGTACTGCCTTCACAGGCACAAAGTTGATCCAGCTCTTGCTCTTTCCAGGAGGTCTGGTTGTAGAATTGCACTCAAGAAGCTCTGTCCTGTTCCTCAGTTTTTTCAGTGTCTCCAGTGATTTAAAATTAAATACAAAGTGTATTCTTCAAAGTAGCTGTTGGTGAACTTCCTCCTTTGATTTTGTTCCTACCTTCCCTCTACCTACTCTGTCCCTCCTGATCTGATTATGTTAAGGATGACTCTGGAAGAGGAGGTGGCTGGAAAAATACAAAAAGTACACACATCTGTTCTTCTCTCCCTCTCCCCTCACTGGGTTGCTGAGCACATACAGAGACCCTGGACCACAGTCCCCAGCAGGCCTGTGGCAAACCGTAAGGAGGACTTGTTAACTGTGATTCTCTCACAAAGTCCTTATTAGGCTACACCATCAGACTTCCCTCTTCTTCCTTCTCCAGGTTGCTGTGGGAGTGTAACTGATGCACTTCATTAGGGTTTGAAATGGTGTGAGTAATCCTATTGTTTCTATCACTCTGTGTAAAGTGTGTATAATCACCCTGCTTCCTCATGAGGGTATGAGTAACCCTTTTTTATGACAAGCTTTTTCCATATTCCCTATTTTTTTTGCTTTTTAACTTGTGATTCTACTCCTGCAGCTTTGGATTGATTCAGGTGAGGGGGGAGGCTGGGAGGTGGGAAGAAGGAGGGATGCAAAGGGAGAAAAAGAGCACTTTTCCTTCCCTCACCTGTTACCCTGATGTTTCAGTTTTGCTGTGGGCTGGAAATCAGATCTTAAACCAGAGGAAATCCCACAGGCTGTGGCTGCTGAGGGTTGTTGGTGAGGATGTGGCAATAGAGGTGCCTTGTCCTGTTCCCAGCAGATGGAATTGGTGGTTTGGTGAGGGTGTCACCATCCCAGGGGTCTTTTGCATGCTCACTCTGCCAGTGCTGCTCCTGCTGGTGCAGTTGTACTGAGATGGGAAACCTGGGGCCAATAAATCAAATGTAAACAACATCCAGAGTTTACTTACAAGTTCTTTTGACTAGTCTGTGAACAAGGATCTGGAAACCAAAAACTTGAGCTTGTTCTGGGCAGAAGGACAGCATTGCTTCTTACTCATGTCTCACAGTTACTAATAGCACTGAATGTATAACTTGGCTTAATTATTTCAGGTAATACATTTCTTTTCCTCATGCTGCATATGCCTTGTTCTTGCTGCTGCTCAGTATTCAGTACTGCCATCACATCCAGCAGTTTGCAGTGCTTTCCCCAGTGTGCCCCTGTGTTCAGCTCCCTCAGACAGTCATACTGGGCTCTACAGTCACATGTATTTTGCAATATTCCTCTGCCACTCATTTCCACCAGCACTGTCTCTCTGCAGTGTTTTGCCGCAGGAGATGGACAGCGTTGTTCAGAGCATTTCCCAAATGCTCAATAAGACTTTTTGTTTCTGAATTCAAGGGTTTGTTATACTTCCTGGGAATGAGACAGTTCCCATCCTATTGGAAGAACAGGAGAAGAAGGCCCAAGGAAGAAAGGAGATTAAATACCAGCTACTGGATTGATGGATTGCTTTGCTTTGCTTCCTTCATAATATACGGGCATAAACCAAAATCTTCCATCTCACACTTTGACATTTCTGGCAAATGTAAAATACAGACCAATAGAAAAACAAAAGTAGCACATACCAGGAATCAGTCCCACAAACCCAACTTTTTTTTCACTTTGCTGCCACAAACCCTTATCCCCATATTGTTAAAAGAATTCCTTCTCTTCCTTCCTACATACAAACTCAGCCCCCTTGGTAGATAGTCCATTTCTTTTTAGCATCTACTGTCTTTGTGGTAACATTTTTATTTGCTGGATGAAAGGGTAGGAAACCCACTGGTGATTTTCTATTGTTGTTTATTTTATGCAGAATTTCCTCAGATGCTCCAGCATGGATATCTGGGGATCTTTTCTTCTGTAGTATCCAGCATGGAGGGGTCTTGATCCTTGTTACACATTCAGTAAACATTCAGCATTAACAACATATCAATGCTTAGTTGTTCTTAAATAATTGTTGTTGCCACTGGCTAGAAAATAGAATAAATGGGAGGGGAGGCATACCCTGGGCAAGTATTGATTGCTGTTCCAAAATATTGTCAAAAAATGAGATCCACGGAACCTATAGTAAAACATTACAGTACAAGTTGGTGAGACACTGTGTTCTGAATTGTTTTCAACTTTATTGAGAACATTATTGATCTTCTATATCCAAGGGGACTTGGTTTCCTAAGCATTTTCATTACAGCTTCTGGCTCACCTACAAGCACACTAAACCAAGAATACTTTGTCTGGGGAACTAAGTGGTCTCTGGTCTGCCTTGCCCTTGAATTGAATCCGACTTCTAAGAGACTTCCTCAGCCCTGATGTCGTCAGCAGAGCACAGTGCTATGTTGGAACATGAGGGAAATATTAGATCATGGAAATTAACTAAGTGGAAGGACTTAATCTAATTCCTTCATCCTAGGTTATTGTTCTTTTAGAGTCATAACAAATTAGGAAGACTATGTAGTGCAAGGAAAAAAAAGAAAAACACTTTATCCCAAAATCCCCTAAGAAACAAAACAACAGAGCTGGTTCATGATGTCTTTTTCTTGTGTTCTGATGTGTCCCTACTCTTGTCCCTTTAATATACATCATGAATTTTTCAGAATGTGCTCTCTCTGCTGTTGTGCATGGAACCGTGGGTTACAGATGTTAACAGGATGTGGTAGAAATTAGTTTTAAAATTTCTGGTGAAGAGAACTGTGCTGGATATGGTCATAGGCTGGTGAGATGATCCACAAGTGGTGCTGAATGTCTGTGATTTCACTGTTTTGAAAATACACACCCCAGGAGTGGGGCTGATTGGAACAGCTGTAAAAAATGGCACTTTTATTTTAAGTGTTGAGGAGAGATGCTAAAGGGCATTTACTGCAAAGTGAGGCTTGTGAACATGTTGGTCACAGTTCTGATACCCTGGCAGTGGCTGCCACATGAGAGAATGCCCGAGCCTGAGGAGGGGCTGGGGCAGTTTCCCAGCTGCCCTCAGACAGATGGAGGAATGGATGGATGCCAGACTTCTCTGTGCTTTCTCGACAGGTTTTATGTGACCCAGCAGAACACTACTGAAACAGCAGGTCCTGTACCACTCATGTAGTAAAAGCTAATGGGTTTGTTGCTGAAATTTTTAGGTTTTCTGTGTGCAGTTGTAAGCATCCCATTTATCTAACAGCTGTGCTATTGTTGTTTATGACCACTGACTTGAATGAGTTACCAGGAGCTGCTCAGAAGGGGCTCTTTGCTGCCTGTGGCTGTTTTCATCTATGCTCTTGTGTCCCCCAAAAAGAGCTAGGCTTTAAAAAGGTGTGACTCAGCACAGTTGTGTCACATAATTTATTATTATTCTTGTTGAGAGCCTTGGGTATTACCTCAACACAATTATGAAACAGGGCCCTATTGTGGTTAGCCCTGTACACAAATATGCTGAAGGGTAGTCCAGTTATAAAATGAACAGTACAATGAGAAATACCAGCTAGAGACACTAAAATGAGTGCAAAAAAACAAGATAATGTTTTAGCCATCAGTGGTTGGGTTAGTCTGCAACTGCCTCAGCTGAAAACATAGGATTTCTAAACTGTAAAAGGCTCCTTAAAAGAACTCAAACATAAACTTTACATCATATTTGTGAGCGAAGCAGAAGTAAAGGTTTTGAGGTGGTGAAGCAATTGAAAGAAAAAGTGTTTGCAGAGTGATTAAAATAGGGTACTAGCAAACCTGGGCTTGCATCTCATGGTCCTTACTGCTGAAGAATGAATCTGCTTCTATGGCTGGTGGTTGTGCTCCCAGTCCTGTCCTTCTCTGGCATCACATTTTTGGAAACTGCTTCATGGCAGGATTGAGAATGTGCTGAGCCTCAGACCAGCTGGCTCAGACAACATGTCCATTGCTCCAGAGAGGATTTCCAGAATCCAGCTTTGGTCCCACAGAAAAGCACTGGATTGCCCAAAGAGATCCCATTCAAATAAAGGTTCCAGAAATTTCCAGTCTCTCTGCTGCAAAGCTTGATCTCAATTAGACCAAGAGCTGCAGGACCTTTGCTTTAGCTCCTTGGATGACTAACATTATCTGGGGGTCTGGTTTGTCTCTCACTGCTGATGAAGTTTTCCTCTAGGAAAAGTCTGATGAGTTGTGGTGGGTTGGTTCTGGTTGGATGCCAGGTGCCCACCAAAGGCACCCTATCACTGCCATCCTCAGCTTGACAAGGGAAAAACAATACAACACAAGGTTCTTGGGTTGAGATAAGGAGAGAGACCACTCACCCATTACCATTGCAGGCAAAGCAGTCTGGATGTGAGAAAATCAGATTAATTTATTACCAATAAAAGCAGAGTAGCATAGTGAGAAACAAAAAGCATATCTTAAAATACCTTCCCCTTGCCCTTCCCTTCCTCCTGGGCTCAATTTCAGCCCCATTTCTCCTCCTCCTCTCTCTTAGCAGCACAAGGAGACAGGGAATAGGGGCTGCAGTCAGTTCATCACTCATCTCTGCTGCTCCTTCCTCCTCAGGGAAGAGGAGAACTCCTCACACCTTTCCCCTGTTCAAGTCTGGGGTCAGATATAGGGGAATCTTCCAGCAGCTTCTCACAGAAGAAGCCTTGTAGTTCCTCAGCTTCCAAAACCTTGCCTCAAAATCCCAATCTAAAGAACCATAGAATGATTTGGGTTGGAAGGACCTTAAAGATCATCTAGTCCAGCTTCCCTGAGAGGAACAGGGACACCTTCCAGTAGATCACCTCTAATCATGACATGTAAGTGTCTAACCCCTGCCAGATGCCTAATAGGTTAGTCTGGGTCAGATATAGGGGAAGCTTCCAGCAGCTTCTCACAGAAGAAACCTTGTAGTCCCCCAGCTTCCAAAACCTTGCCTCAAAATCCCAATCTAAAGAACCATAGAATGATTTGGGTTGGAAGGACCTTAAAGATCATCTAGTCCAGCTTCCCTGAGAGGAACAGGGACACCTTCCAGTAGATCACCTCTAATCATGACATGTAAGTGGCTAACCCCTGCCAGATGTCTAATAGGTCTTGTGGTTGAAAAATGCATTTGATTTTAGGGAAGCTTTGAATGGGCAGCAGTGATTCTGCTTTGTATATTTCCATAAGTGCTCCAGCAAGACTGAAGTACCATGTGGCTGAGGGGAGATTTGATTTGTGGGTCAAGAACACATTTTCACATCTCTGAATAGTATAACACCCTTTCACATTGATCGAAGAACACAGAGAACTTCTGACTAAACACTGTTTTTCCCTGTGACTGTGGCTTCTTCCTTTCACCTCCCTTCAAGGGCCCAGACCTTGATGCTGCTGCTACATGAAATTGTTCAGCTGAAGTCCATAAGGCCATGGCAAGTGACCACAACTGAGTATCTGTCCCATGGATTGTTTTCTTTTCCGATTAAAAACTCAGGCAAATTCTTCTCATTCCCTAATTTCCCAAAGTGCCACGATCAGGTCTGTGCACCAGCACACCAGTTCCCCACGAGCAGCTTGGGGTGACACAGAACTGCTCTATGGCACGTTCACCTGGGAATGTTACAGAGTGGAGATGTCCTTTAGCAACTCCCTCTGAAGTGACACTTTTTTCCTCCTGAAAATAGAAATAAATTTTTTCTGTCTCTCAGTGCAGGTTCTGAACTACAGCAGGTCAGTGGTGTCTGGGCCAAGTGAAGACTGCATCAGTCAGCCCCCAAGGGTCCATGCAGGAGCTCCAAGCATGTTGCTATTTATTTTACCAGGTAGAGAGGTGAACCAAGCACAGAGCAAATACTGTACAGTCATCTCTGCAGCCTTAGAATGAGTATTTAACCTGGGGGGGAAAAAAGCTCATAAGGAGATAATGTAGATGTATTGGGAGGGGAGGTAATTTTTAAACCAAAAAATATGATGTTTGGAAATAACAGTTTGATTAAATGGTTTTCTAGAGCTAGAGGAGGGATGTGTGGTGTTGAGTCAAGGCTAGTCTTTGGGGAGGCATTCTGAAAATATAAAATGACACGATTAGTACAAGCTTTCTCTAATTGTCTACCCATAAGACTAAAGAATACTTTTTTCCCTACTTAGCCATGCACAAGTTTTTGTGCTGAATGGCTGCTTTTGGGAGATTGACAATGCCAAAGGTAAAGGCTGGCTACCCTTTTCCCTCCAGCTGATGCATCTGGATGTATCAGTCAAGGAATATATTGTGAAAATAGTAACATTTTAAAATTAGACTAATCACTGAGAGAAATAATTCATGTCATGGCAAAAAATAGTTTAGGTAGTTTAGGAAGTGGCATATATGTTGTAGCCAGCTGCAAGTGGATCTTGTCTGTCTCTCAGTTGTGGGGTTTCTTTTCAATTGATACTGTCATTGAAATAGCTGAGACTCAACTCCAGATACCTCGACCTTTTTCTGCTTATTTTAATGCTGGCTGATTCTTCTGGATTCCCTACTCTGCTTATTAATTATACATTGAAAAATAACAAAATATTATGAAGCACTGCCATGTCTGTGGAATCCAGCATATTGGATTTTTCTCCTGGAGAGTCAAGCTAGATTAATTATTCTGATAACAGCAGGACTAATCCATTCATCACATACAGTGAAAAAGGCACCGTTAACATTCGGACTGAGTGATTCTTGGTCTTGAGAGGGGCAAATGGCAGAACTGGCATTTAGAGGGCATTTGTGCCTTTAAAAATCCACATTCCTCTGTTACCTTCTCCCTTTCTTGGGTCAGATTCTTGCTGCAGGGCTGGCTGTTACCATGGGGGCAGGAGGCAGCTCTGTGCAGGTCTGTGTAGGTACAAATGTTTGGCAGAACCCTCCAATGTTAGGTAGAGGATATAATTAACCCGTCATTTAACATTAAAAAATAAAATAAATAATAAAAAAAAAAACCAAAAAACCCAAAAAACCCAAAAAACCCAAACAAACAAAAAAACAGAAAAAAAAGAAGGAAAGAAAGAAGGAAGTGATTTTGTTTTTCTGGTTGCCTTAGTTCCTGCTTTCCTAAGGTGAGATTGCCAAGAATCATTTCATGGCTTTTGAAAGCTAATTTGAGGTCAGACAGTGAATCAAAATCAATTCTTGATTTTTGTCAAGTGTGAGTTGCAGCCGAAGGGTCTGATTTGGGATGAGGGTGAGCATCCACAGTGGCATCCTGCCCTCACTGCTGCTTCCAGCTGCCAGCACCTTCCTCTACTTCCTCTGAACTGATGAAACTCAGGGGCAGGATTCTTTCAGCTCAAACCCCTCATGTTCAAAAAAACTTATTCTATTTTGGTACAGGGAAAGGAAAAGAAAGTTAGATCTCTGGAATGTGCCCTCATTAAAAAGAGGCAGGTAACTGGCTGGCTGCATGACTGGAACTCGTCTCAGCTCATGCACTTGTAACTGAAACAACTCAACTTTCCAGAAGTCTCTAAATGGATTGCTTTCAGTCGGAACAGTACACAGACATTATAAAACCTGCAATTACTTTTACTGTAGGGCCATAAAATATAGATCTGT
Source organism: Passer montanus (assembly GCF_014805655.1). Classification (NCBI taxonomy): domain Eukaryota; kingdom Metazoa; phylum Chordata; class Aves; order Passeriformes; family Passeridae; genus Passer; species Passer montanus. Next base: position 3,918,383 of record NW_024372036.1, read on the forward strand.
TAAAGTCTGGGTGCAGAACACACGGACATCCTACAGTTCCGACCAGCCCAGATGAAAGTCTATTATGAATGATGAAAACAAGGTACTAGAAAATCCATTAGAGCTATTTGTTCCCACTTGCAATGATAGTCTCTGTAACCACATTAAATCAAAGCATCTCTGGGACTTCATTACAAATTTCTTTTATCGATACCGTAAGCTGATATAAATAACAGTGTAAGAAAATCTGGGAGAAGAAATTACATTGCTTTGTATGATTTAGGGATTTGTGATCAATTATTTAGCATTTCTAGCAGAGATGCACTTAATGTTTTCATTGGAGTGGGACTCTCTAGTGCTGGGGACCGTGTGCATATTGAGTGAACAAGAATCGCTGGCCCAGAGTGCTCTGACCATTTAAATTGGGTTAAGGACATAAGAGTGTAAAATGAGAGAGCAAAAATGACTAAACCCCTCTCTAGATACCACCACTGCTCTGGGATTGAAACTACATTCATATCTAGTGAGAAATGAAAAGACATGTTTGGTTTTGAACTCTAGGAAACAGCAAAAACAGAGACCAACAGAAACCTGTGGTCACTGTGTGTAGCAGCTCCTTCCCCGTGCTCTCCCAAGCCCCTCTTCTCTCACAAACAGAAACACGACTGGCTGAGGTCTCTTCTGGAAATAATGACCTTGGCCAAGTATGGTTAGCAAAGAGAAGCAAGAACTGCCTGGTTTTTGGGTAAAAATTGAATCAGAAATTTCTGCAAGGGCAGGCAGTGATAGGATAAGGGATAATGTCTTTAAACTGAAACTGGGTAGACTTAGATTAGATATTAAGAAGAAATTATTTACTGTGAGGGCGGTGAGACACTGGAACAAGTTGCTCCAAGAGGTTGTGGACTCTTCAGCCCTGGAAGTGTTCAAGGCCAGGTTGGATGGGGCTCTGAGCAACCTGGTTTAGTGGAAGGTATCTCTGCACATAGCAGGGGGGTTGGAAAAAGATGATTTTTAAGGTTCCTTCCAAACCAAACAATTCTAACAGTCTCTGATTCTGTAATTCAGATTGTTGTTGTGTTTTTGACACAGTCAAAACCAGCCTTGCTCTTCCTGACCCATCAAGATGTTTGCATTTCAGTTTTCAGGCCTTGTGAGCTCAAAATGTAAAAAAGATATATTAATCAAACATGCCAATAAAGTTCAGAGAAAGCAATATGAACCCAAAACAATGATTCCCCCCCCCACACCACAGATTCCCCTCCCTCTCTGCAATATGCAATTTTCATGAGGTGGTTATCAGTCCTGCAATAACTAGGCACAACAGTGTGAGCTAGGAATGTATCATCAATTTATCATCAACATTACCTTGTAATTTCTTTGCTTTTATTGGTCTATACAGCCTCATCATACATAAATAGTGGTATGCAACTTTGTGAAAATTGTTCAGAATGAAAAAAGCCCACCTTGAAATAAATGATATTACACACATCAATTTCTAGCATAAATATATAATTTGCAACCCCAAATTATAAAAACTGTGACTTGTTAACATAGATGAGGAGATGTGTCTGTGTCAGTCACTGGTTCCAAAATACTTTTAAACAATAAATCTGAAACTCAAACTTTCATGATGCCACATTTGCAGGGACTGCTGAGGTGGGTGAAGTTCAGACAATGATGGCAAAGGCTCTAATTTCCTAAAGGATGTGAAAATCCAGTTTTTACTCAAGGTGGCTTTGAAAATTTTGGACTGTTTATTCAGCATTATCACATCCATGCATTTGTCCCTGTGAACTGAATGTGTCAGGGAAACATGTTCCTGTCCTGAAGGATGGTGCTGCTCTATTGAAAACAGAATTCTAGGAGTATTCTTTGCACATGGGGGACAATGGAGTGGTCTTCTGAAGGCCTCAAATGTCAGAGAATTCTTTGTCTCTCTCTAAAGCTAAAGCTCTGGAGACTTTCCCCAAGGTCTGGACAGCTGGAGTTGATGCCATGTGCAGGAGTAAACTCTCAGCACAAGCAGCAATGCTTGTTCCTGACCCCAGCCACAGCCCTCCTGTCAGTCAGGGACTGGTTGGCTCCAACACAACCTGCAGCAGCTCATCCTTTGCCCTTCTTTGGGTCTGAAATCTGGGTCTGTTTTACCATTCTCATTCTTTGAGAGGAGGAGCAGATGTGAGTATCCTAACCAAACAGAGCCTTTGGGGCAGTGGCTAATTTGACTAAAGATCAAATTCCTAATTTGATCTTTAGTCAGTGTAATCATGGAAGCAGAATGTCTGCATCACTGGCATTCATGAAGAAAGCAGGGGATCCTGCAGGGGGGTGTTGCAGCATCATGTGAATATTGCCCCTTTTTCTCTTCCACTTCACTGTACCAGAAAGGTGAATCTATCAATTATGTCCCAAAAAGCTACAGATTAAATAAACACAGCCTGCTGTCTCCCACCAGCCTGTCACCATGGTCTCTTTGACCTGTTTGACTGAATGCCACATAGCAAAGCCAAAAAACAGGAAAACTTCCTGTGCTCACAGCAGTGACATGATATAACCAATGTCCTTGTCTCTAGTATCCCTTAGAAAAAGCCTTTTGAGGTTTAGCTGAAGCTTCTGAAAACATCCTTGAAAATGGTTTCTGAATACATCAGAGTTACAGCTTTTATGTGTATATCTGTACATGTACATATAAATATTTTTAAAAGGTAAAAGTCCAATTCATCTTCCATTCCTTACAAGTAGAGTACATCCGCTGGGTTTAATAAGAGAGTAAAATCAGGTCCCAGCTCATGAAAGAGCTTCAGTCTGAGCTTTGAGGAGGTGACACGTACCAGAGGCTTTAATTAGTCATGTCAGCAAAAGCTTTGCTGACTAAGGGCTTCCATAGCTCAGCTGGTCTGTGGGGCAGCATCCAAGCTGGATGCTATAGGATATTGACCTCTCTTGAGAACCCTGTGCAGCAGCCAACCATCTGCAAAACATGCAGAGTAATCATAATAATTCCCTTGGCAGTCTGTTTCAGAGAGGAAAGGGAAAAGAAAGAGAGAGAGAGAAAAAAAGGAAATTAATTTCAGTTAGCGTTGAAATACTCCTGTGATTATTGCCTTCACATTTTTTACTTTGGGGCTATATATTAGAACATTTCTACTCTCAACACCAAATGTTGTAACAAGGTCTTCAGGGCTAAGACAAAAAAGAAAACTCGTTATACTAGTCTGGTATTCTCCCCCATCAACAAAGATAGATCTTGATTCTTAAGAGGAAATGTGTTCTTACATATTTTTATACAGAGGTACTTAACACTATTTGTTAGTAGCCACAATAGCTTTCATATCTAATTGTAGGGGTGGCCAACCTCCCTGACCCCATGAACAATGTAACAAAATCTTCATATGCCTGACAGTCTGTTATCCCAGAATTTATAAGAAAAGGAAGGGAAATAAGTTTATGGTGGGGTTTTTTTTGTTTTGTTTTTTGTTTTGTTTTTTTTTCCCTGAAGCACTGACATATAAAATACCTCAATAATGTTGTATTTCTATATCTGATGCCCTGAACTCCTCCATTCCTCTGGAAGCACTGGCAAGGGCAGGTGTTGCTTTGCAGAACAGCTGCCTCTGGCTGGTGACTACAGCATTATCAGGCCAGAACTGTGTTCCATGGAAGCCCTGTTTACCCAGGAGAGGTCAGGAGGTGGAAGTGTCCCCATGTGGAGGTGAACCTGTGACAGTGCATGGAGGTGACTTTAAAATGAAGGCACTCTAGCAGGTTCAGTTCTCAAATTCGTCACTTGTACAAATGGGGGAACAGAAAGTAAAATAAGACTATTTTTCATGTAGCACATGTAATAACCCTTTAAATACTTTGTGAGCCCTCTAGTGGTGCTGTCCATGCCCTGGAAACCTCCGGGAGGCAGCTGGAGCAGGGCAGCCTCTCCTGTGAGTACCAACACTGCTCTTAAGGGTGCAGCGTGCACATCTCCTTTTTTTTTTTCTGATTAGGTTTTAAAACCACAGAGGTGAGGGCTTTATTTCTGCTTCCCCTGATCAAAAATTCTTCAGAACAAAGGTATGTGGCTCCTACATCTCAGGCAGCTGTGGTGAACAGCTAAGACAACATCATCCTTAATGTGCCTGCTGCAGGTCTGGTTTTCAGTATGCCGTGGGTTAAACAGCATTGTAGGAATACAACAGGAGTTCACCAGAGAGGAAAAATTTGGCTGCAAAATCCTAAACCCATTTCTAAAAGAGCTCATCTATGGGATTTCTGTGCTGTGAAAAGCATCACTCTGCTTTTATTCCAAACACAGTTTGGAGCACTCCTTTATTTTTTTAGAATTGACTCATAAAGACTGCAGGAGGGCAATTAGTGAAATAAACCACTAATCCTCCGTGCAGTGCCTGCTATGGCACTGCTGTTTAACAGCCTCCTTGCTAATCAATTCTCTTCAGTCGGCTCAATGCCATAGATGCTATGTAAATAAATGCAAGTTTAAGAGTGTTCTACAGCGAGCAGTTACAGGTCTGTTCCTTCTCCTCCACCATAAAATCAGCAGGCATGTTAACAGATATCTACTCCACCTTGTAGAAACGACTTTCCTTGTTTGTTTGATTGCTGCAGCTCAGGAAAAAGAGAAGCAGGGAGCAGCAATAAAGCAGTCTGTTCATCGTGGGCAGCACCTCCAACATCTGATACCTCGATGGCAGCCAAGGCATGGAACAAAGGTGAATATATTAGAGTCAAAACAATGCCAGCAGTTTAGGTGGCTATTTTATTTCTTCTGTGATATTTTTTGTTTCTGTGATAAATTTAAAGCCAGATTCTCTTAATTAGAGCTTTCTGGATGAAATGGCTTTTCCCTTGTCATCTTCTTCCTGAATAACATTCCTCCAGAGGAGAGGTTTTCCTTTACAAGTTGAGATGTTTTCCTTTACAAATTGAGATATTAGTGAAACATGTAATAAGTATAATTTGAAATGAGGCAGTGTGCAAAATCCCATCCAAGACAAATGAAACCTAACCCTCTTGAGGATGATGGCAAACCCACATCTTCTTTAATGGAACTAGAATTTCACCCTGGTGTGTCAGTGAGCAACACCTTTTAACTAACTTTTTTCTCTTCTGAGAAGGGTCAATGCTTTTTCAGAAACTTGGAAAGCCGTGTGTATTTGTCATTTCTATTCTGTGCTGTCCTGAGGTAAGAGCAGTGATGCTCAGAAAGAGATAATGAAACCCTTAATATTTCCAATACTACAATCCAGTATCCTCCAGCACAGAGATGAGGGTGAAAAAATGAAGACACAGGGAGATGGAATTACTTGCCCTGAATTATCCATCAGAACTTTAAACAAAGCACAGGTCTTGTATGCTCATGGCATTGAGCAGACATTGAAAACCAAGTAAATAAGATGATGCTGGGTCCTGCAAGTTTCACTGAGTTACTTACATAACATTCTTGTCAGTCTTCATACTTACATTGGATGGCAAATCTAAATAAACAAAGCATTTTATTTGAGTTGAATAACAAATCTTGAATAAACAAAACATTTTATATGAGTGTCTAGCATTTAAGAATTTTTAGAAGCTCCAAAGTTCCATTATGTGGCCTTTGTAGAGAACAGCTTCCTTCCCTTTTTTTCAGTGTGGATTTTTTAATAATTTCTGATAATGTTGTGATACATATCACTGGCAACTTCAAACACTAACTTTTTTACAGATAAATGATCTTAATTATACAAATTCCTTCTGCCTAGTGGGAACTTATTAATATAGCAACATCTTATACATTAATACTAACTAATTTCCATATATATTATTTATCCATAGTTTAGCATCTAGCACAGGTGGTGAGCTTTTCATTGACTAAAATGGTGAATGGACTCAGGTAAATTATACTGACACACCATATGCACCATGTGCATGACTGCTGAACCTAAAAATTTCACAAAGCAGGAAAAAAGATGTCGTATTTTATTTCTCTCCAAATGTTACCAGTTTTGGAGCTCATTTCCTTCTATAAGACACAAAATATTCAGCAACTTCTTTAGGTATATTTATTAAGGATAGAGAACTGGACCTGTTGACATACTGCACATGCAAAGCCATCCTGAAATTATTAGTTTAACTAATAGGCAGTTAAATTATTTCAAAATATGCTTAGAACACGTAAAATTACTTAAAGAGGAATATTTCTTAATTCAGTAACTGAAAAAGGTGGCAACAAATCCTGGAAATTCAAATCAGTGCAAGCTAAAGGACAAAGAGCTGGTTGTACAAAAAATGAGAATTGAAAGGACTCAGTGAGTCCTGCTGAAATTCCACAATAACAATATATAACAATTTCTTTGTAGAACATTGGAGAAAGTTTGTTTATTTAACTGTATTTGAATTTTAAATTTAGTATGAATAGTTCAGAAATTTCTTTTTGTTTTCTTAAATTAGAAAGATCCTATGTGTTTAAGAAAAAGAGTGGGGGCTTTTCTTCTACCTTGCATTAGACTGAAAATGTACATGCTTAGTATAAAACAGCTTTAAATTATGTAGCAGAATTTCCTGCCAAAGATTTGAGTCTGCTCTTACTAAGGTGAGGGGTTTGTCAAGATAAGCCATACAAGCTTTCATGGGAAAAATGCAAGGTGAGCATCATGAGCATGTACTATAAAACACTGATAATTTTATTTAAATAAAAATATTCTTTATTTTAAATACACATAGATATGATTTATTTTTTAAATGCACATGCAAAAAAAAAAAAAAAGAACAAAACAATTTTGTTAACTATCTTTACTTCAGTGGTAGCAATAGCAGAGTGGTGTTATTGCTCCCTCCTCATTTCTGCTGCTTTGGCTGTGCAAAGGGAATTGAGTTCCTAGTTCTGTGTGGTCAGGAGCTTCTGAGTGCACAGAGTATTTCTCTAGGAGCTGCCAGGAGTGAGGCAGCCAGCCCACATCCAGTGGGTCACCCTACCAGCCTCCAGCCCTCTAACAGAGAGCTCCAGGGGTCTGTGATGGACAGGGTGAAAATCATTGCTGTTACAGATTTCCACTGAGCAATCTTGTCCCTAGAGAGTGTAATTACAGAATCATCAGGGTTGGAAGAGACCTGCAAGTTTATCCAGTCCCACTGGCAATCCAGCACCACCATAATCACCCCTAAGCCGTGTCCCCAGGTGCCACATCCAGATGGTTCTTGAACACTTCCAGAGACTTCACCAACTCCTTGGGCAATTTATTCCAATGCCTGATCACCGTGTCAGTGAATTTCTTTACTAGTAGCTAATCTGAACCTCCCAAATTCAAATTTAATCCACCCCCTCTTGTCCTTTCACTTGAGACATGGCAGAGCAGACAGACCCCAGCTCGCTGCAACCTCCCCTCAGGTGGTTGTAGATGTTTTTGGGCTCCTTCATGATCATAACTGAGATAATCTGATACAACTGAGATACGGTAATCTCACAACTGAGATAACATAACCACTTGCCCAGAGAGTCTGTCTGCTAATTAATCAATCAACGCTGATAAATGAATCTCCATCAACTAAAATGGTTCTCTATGAATTTTGTCCCCTGTTAAGCCGTTCCATTCGAAGCACAGGTGGTACAGAACCAGAGCACGTGGGTTTACACTAACAACAGTCCTGGCACGTCTGTGCCCACCTTTCACTGAAAAGAAAGGTCCTGCTCCATCTCTCCTGCCTTTTCTCCCCAGCTGCAGGCACCATTCTCCCTCTCCATATTGGCTTTGGAAATTGTGTGGCCTCAGGGCGAGCCCGCTCACTTGACAGGTTGACATATCTGGCAGTAAAATGTTCTTTTACTTGCATATTTATTTATCTGCAGTGTTGGATTTCCACCAGGTCAATTCTCTGCATTGATTTGCCCCAGGGCTACCTGATCACTAGAACCATCCCAAGGGAATGGGGCAGGAGAGCGCGGCTGGGGGAGCAGAGAGGGTGAGGGGCAGGGTCTCCTCTCTCTTCCTTGGCAGGACTCAGCGAGATGTGAAACCATAACCAGAAGATGAAGCTCACTGGCAGCTTGATGTCCTGCCTGCTCTTGTCACACACTCCTGTCCTGTCCTTGCACCAGCCCCAGCAGCTGCAGGAGCTGCCTTGGACAAAAACCTGACACTTCCTCACAGTCCTTGTTTCAGCTGCACTGCCAGAAATGCATTTCACTGCTGGGCAGGCAGGCAAGAGCCCACCCACACTGACAGGAGGGAGCAGGCAGGGCAGGGACATGGAACCAGAGCAGATAGATAGGATACAGATGGCTTGAGATGCTTTGGAAAGGCTTCTGAGATATCCAGAAGAAATCATGAGCTCTAGCTGTGGGATTGGCATCCTTGAGAGCCCCTCTGAATGTGTTCACGGTGTCCCTCTTCCCACATCACTCAGCACATCTTTCTCCTCTTAACAAACAAATGTCTCCTTATGGCAGGAGTTGTGGATGGGTTTAAAAACACACGAAGCCAGCTGAAAACAAAATTCATGTGACAGCTATCACAAAACTGCAGCTCTAACAGTGATGGCTGCCTGGATGTTGAAACAGTGCTGAAAGAGACTCGGACTCAGTGCAGTGGCACTCATCAAACCTTGACATGATGGCAGGTATCCTTCCTGTTCTCACAGGCATCCCAGAAGCCAGAGCTGTCTTTCTGCATCTGCTTTATAAAAACTTGCTTCTTGAGCTGCACATATCAATTCAGTTTTCTTTCCTTCTGGATGATGAGCAAATGTGAGCTTTGAGTTTATCAAGCCACAGCTGTGAGATACCTTTGACAGGGAATCTGCAAACCCAAATCCCCCAGTCTGATGAATATTCTCAAAACTAAGCACATTCAGGCTTCTGTGCACTGGATATCACACAGGCTTCCACAAGATGTGAGGGACTGGCAAAACAGAGCAGTGGGCTTAATTATGAAACAAAAAGCAACTATGAGAGCAACTATGTAGTAGCTAAGGGTACCCAAACCCCAGAGATTAACTCTGTCTTCCTGAGATATGAAGGACTGGCTGTTACATGCCTGGTTTATCACTGTGTTAAACCAATTTTATGTTGGTGTAAAAACAGGATGGTAGAGCTGTGCTGAATAAACCTAAGTATCCATCCCCTCTGCTCTGTCATATACTCTCATAGATAAAAAACCAGCTAATGATTGAGGAAATCAAAGAAAAACCTGTAAAAGTGAAATGGTAGAAATGCCAGGTGCGGGGGAAGAGAATCATTACACTACTTGATCAATGCACTCCTACTGAAATGATTTGGCCTGAGGGGCAAGAGAAATTATTGGGAAGATAACATGCAGCAAGATAAAGACCTCTTGCAAAGCAGCATTAAAATATCTTTTATGAGTAATTAGACCAGGCTGAAAGTTTCTTAAAGACTTTAGAGTTCAACACACACTTTGTGTGCTTGACCACCTCCATCTCACTGTGTTATTTAATTCTTGCAACCCTTTGAACCCTGTTCTGTTGTTACTGAGCTTGTTATACAGTACTTTATTGGTTTAGCAGACACTTTAATTCACAGTGACTTATTCACAACATAATTCTATTCAAGAGAAACAAGCATGTGGTTCTGTACAACAGCAGCACATTCTGAGTGGATAGCATGGCACACATTGCAAAATCTATATTCATCACAGAGCATGTGTTCATGCCATGAGAATTCATATTTCTTCTTTAAAACTACACGAGTCTTTCTCAAGTGTAAAAGGCATTAGGAAGTGCACTTGAAACCTCTCTGGAGTTCAGGAAATGCCAAGGAACCTCATTTTTAAGTGTGTCTATTTGCACAGGAACGTCAATATGCAGAATGGCTGCTGGGTTAGAACAATGCAGGAAAAGAATTTGCAGAAAGGGGGTCAGCATGGCTGGGGTGAGAATATTGTGAGAAAAGTACCTTGCATGATAGCAGAGCTTTCAAATAATGGCTCCATTTAATTCCATCTATGATCATTAACTTTAGCTGTTTAAAATATTGCAAATGTATTCCTTATGAAATTGTTTCAAAGAAATATTTGGCTTGCAATAAGTTAGTAGCAACCAGTGGCAATGGTACTTTTACAGTAAATGTACATGAAATTTATGAGTGACTACACAGTGGGACATAAAAATATCTATTTGGAATTTCCAAGTTTTATAGGTTTTCTCCAGAAACAAACCCCAACCTTCTGAGAAGCCTATTTACCCAAGTAGATATGTATATACACTCATTTATATTTATATTTATATACACTCATTTACTAAGAGAAAGCAAATTTGTGTCCTCTGTAGTGTTTCCTTTAATTAACTATAGCAGGTTTGCCCTTTGATTGCTGCTAATGTTCTGCGGAACCATTTGTTTTCCTGCAGAGTTAAGGGCATTAAAGGAGGAGGTATTGGCTTCTTTTTGGCATAAATTAATTTTAAAGGAATTTTTGTTGAGAAGGATATTTTAAAAATCCTGAAGAAACAGAGATTGCCCAGTCTCTTACCTGTCCACTTTAGGAGTGTGCATGAGCAGACACCTGGGACATGGACCTTATTGAGGAAGAAGGGAGAATATTTTTGTAAGGAGCATTCTGTTAAGTTATTGGCAACAAGTCACTTGTCCCTCAGGACACACAGCACTTTCATTTCTGCAGGCAAAACATGGAGGGAGCCTGTTCTAAGTTTACCTGCTATTTATTCTGAAAGGCTTTAATAAAGACTTAATTGTAGAAGGGTTTCCAAGGAACGACTTGAAAGTGAATCTATCCCTGTCCAGGGAAAATAATGGTTGTGCTGCATAGTTCAGAGTCTTTGGGATTAAGGATGTGGCTGGCGGAATTTATGAAAAGTAGTGTAAATAAATACATCAAGATGTGATCATTTGGAGGTTGCTTCTCATAACAGCTCTTCCCCCTCCTTTTGTGATATTGATTCTTCTCTGTTGTGCAGCCCTGATAGTTTCCTTTGGGAACTGGTGCACAGACCTGGGGTCTGGCTGCAGGGTCCCCACAGTTGGGATGGGTTGGTCCCACCTCCATGTGCTTAGAGGGCTTCAGCCTTCAAACACACTTTCTCAGGAGAAAGCAAGCAAAGGAAGGCTCAGGTTCCTTTGTTGGTGTTCAGAGAGATGCTGTACCTGCTGTGGGTGGGGGCTTCACCACCCTACAGTGCTCCTCTGGTGTTCTTTCCTTTGCTTTCTGTGGAGGAGTCTGTTGACAATAGATTATTTTCCGCCTGAAAAATGGAAGCAGTTTTGTTGTTCATCTTCCCTGCTGGAGGTTTTCAATGGCAGGTGTGCTGCAGCAGCCCTGGAGAGCTTGAGGAGCCCACTGCTCTCACACCACGGAGTCAGAAAAAGGCACGTGGGCTTGAAGAGCCTTTTGAGAGACTCTTGAACCTGAACTTGGCTGCTTCTCTTGTGAATGACAGCAAAGAGCCAATCGCCCCTAACCAAGCTCATGTTGCAGTAAAGGGAATTTAAATCCTGACAGTTTTGCTTCAAGGCTGTACCAACACCTCCATTTGGTCACTGGTCTGTCTTTTTATTCTGGCACTGTTGTAGGAACGTAGATTAGGACCAAAAAGGAACAAAATGGTTTCTGTTCCTAAATAGATGCTTAAGTTAAGGCCATCAGATGCAAGTTTTAATTATCATTGAGGTAACTGAATACTAACATTTTTTTTCTTTGTTTCAGGCTGTAATTATCTCATTTTACACCTTCATGGTCACTGCTTGTTTTCATGGGGACATTTTTTGCAGTCCCTCGCACTGATTTAAAAAAACATCTGAAATTACTGGTACCACAATTAGGACTGAAACTAGGAACAGCTCTTCCTGATAATTGCAGATATGATGAGTAACTGTAATTTATGTTGGCTTTCTATCGCCACGAGTTTTACAAAAAGCAAACAAACAAAAACAGATCAGCATCCCCACACTTGCTTTCTGCCCAGCCTGTCCCCTCCCCTCCCAGCTCCCGTGGGTTGTGGCCACACAATGGCAAAGGTGTGGGCTGAGCATGTCTGTCTGTCAGTTTTTGCTGCGTCTCTCCAGTGTAACATGGGGGTGAACCACACTGGATCTCATCCACATCCATCTGTGCCACACCATCTGCTGCCACAGCAGCTCACAAGGGTGTGAAAAACTGAGCTGACAAAGCCAGAGGACCCAGTGGACAGGAACCCACAACACTGAGTGTTGTGAAGCTATGAGGAGCCATCACAGAAGAGTTTGGCCCCAAATCCTCCTCCCAAGTGTGTCTGCTGGGCAAGGGGCCATTGCAACCTCTCTTATTTCAAGATACTCCAGAAGTACTTTAAGAATTAAAAACCATCATGTTTCAAAAAATAACTATATTTGGGGGAGTTGCAGGTTTACTTTTTAGACACAATTGTCTAAACTCCCAGATGTTTCATGTTTAAATCACTTACCATGAACTCAGAGGTCTGATGCTCCACTCAGGCCAGGCCCAAGGTTTAGAGGCTTGGGACCATCTAATAAACCATCCATATGTTGTCACTCTGTCCTTTCAGTGATGACTCAGACACTAAACTTCTCATTTTTATGATTTGTCTTTCAGTGTGTTTTTCATTAATATTAAGATAAAAATAAACCCCAGAAAGTTATTAGGTGTTTGAATGTGTCATTAATACAAGTGTTGAATGATTATGTAAGATACGAGTGCTTTTCCTCCTCCCTTGCATTTCCATGGAATAAGAAACTGTAATATGCCTGAAAATCCTCCTTTGAAAAGTTGCTTCACAATCATTGACTAGAAAAGATCAGAATATTTCCTGAAATAATGTGGTTTGTATAAGGTCACAGTAGAAATCAGAGGGAAGAATTGCACCATGTCCCAGTTAAAATACGTCTTTTAACCACTAAACTTGCTCTTTTGTAATTTTAAATATTTCCCCTGAATGAGCATAATAAAGATACCTCCACATGTGTTGCTGTGCATGTATCTGTATTTATATACATGCCCATATACACAGCAGATGCAAAGATTTTGGTTGTACCACATGCAACTGCACAAACAAAGTTACTTCAGAAAATTAACCAGTAATAAAATGCTGTAATTTTTCTTAGAAAGACAAGAAAATGTGAGCAAAGATTAGATTTATAAAAACAAAGATTCAGCTGGAAAATTCTTCTACAGTAATCAGAACTGTTGTTCTTTATCACAGTGTGGTTGGACAGTCACCTGCACTGTGGCAGCTGGCCCTGAACACCACTGGGTTCTGAATGCCCATGGCTCTGTACTGCTCTCATAACTGCTAACTGAAAGTTATAGGAAAATAAAATAAAAAATAAAATAAAATAAAATAAAATAAAATAAAATAAAATAAAATGAATATCAGTTGTAACAGAACACTGGAAACCAAAAAGCCACAATGTGTTGTCTGGATGATGGTGTATCCAAAGTTCATCTGGAAGCTGAAAGGGGCTGCAGGAAGACATAGAATGCACCTGAGAGATAACAATGTAAATCAGGCTTTGTGGTAATTAAGGTATGTGTGGTGAAAACAGAGGCAGATGCATGTTTAGATTAGTGAGTTGTGCCAGACATGATTGGTGCTGAAACTTCAATAATTGATTGCCAAATTTGTTGTTATTCCCATTCTGGGCAGAGAGTTTGGAGTAGGAGAAGAGTCATGAGCAGCAGCTCTCTCAACACTCACCAATGTAATGATCAGTAGAACACCTGAAAACATGCTGTGCAGCCCTCTGGAGAGCTGGCTGTTTACGTGGCCCTATAAGTTTCTCTTACATTTTGTCTTTTACCTCCTGGTGTCCTAAAATGATATTTTCCACCTTCTTTTGTCCTAACCCCTGATTTTGGAGACTGAAATGAAACGTATGACACACCCTTCAGTTCTCAGGGTCAGTAGGAATATTCACTTGCTGAGAGTTAATCACACACCAAAGAAGCATTTTTGAATGGCCATTTTAACCCTCCAACACCCTGCCATCTACCAAAGAAAAACATACTGGCAAGGATCAGTGTTATTCCCAGTGTTGTCTCCTCAGCTCTGTTTATGGCAAGAACCTGTGTTTTTAATTTACCATAGTTCCCTCCTGAAGTCTGGTGTTGTCATGTAAAGCCAAACAGAGCAGGTGTTGTTATGACGATGATTATTAACATTATTATTGATGTTTATAAATTAAAGCCTGTTTAGGGGAGCAGTCACCTGCCTGTTTTAGTTCCGTGGAACTGACAGGACCACTGAGGTCCCCACACTTGACTGAAGGCTGTTTTAAATAGGAATGAACCCAAACATATGTTTAATTGCTTCACTAGAAGTATGGAAAGTCTCATTCTCTTCATGGGACAAACCTTTGTTCCTTCCAGCCAGACCATGCGGGCATAAATCACTTTGAGCAGCCAAAGAATCCTCTGCCTGCAAAAATCCCCGGATTGATCAAACTGAACACCTAATTACAGAGCTGGTGAGCTTACACTGAAGGCGGTTTGAAAGGCTGCCTGGAACATCATGGGTTGAGCTGCCTTTGTTGGGAGCATTGTGCTGTGATGTGTAACGTGGGTAGATTCCTGTGGGATGTTGACAGTTTGTGGGAAATGCATGTAGGAGGAACTGGGTTACGAAGACCAGGGGGTTTAATTTTTTTTTTTTTTTTTTTACTCTCTCTCTCTCTCTTTCTCATTGTACTGCATGTGAGCTTGGAGATTTTTGGGGTTTGGTTTTCTTTTGTTGGCTTTTTAAGGTATGGGGAAAGAAGACGTTCTGGTTTTGGAAAAATCTGGCCACTACATGCAGAGTGTCATGAGCCACTCGTTCCTGAAGGTTCAATACTGCACAGGTCCTACCCTCCCCAAAAGGATGCTGGTTGATGTTCCTGAAAACTCTAATGTTCCTCTTTTTTTGCTTATGGCATTTATATTGAGTGCTAATCACTTGTTAAGCTATGGATTTATGTAATAAATTAATTAGCTCTGCAATGTTTTCTCCACTCTCTGCCTGCCAGTCTGTCTCTGCTGGGACTTGTTAGTTTTTTTCCAGTTACAAATAGCTCTCAGTATTATTATTTGCTTTTAAATAATTTCTCAGGCTGATACTTTTTTTCCCTTTCACACCAGAAGTGGATTTTGTCCTGTGTGTTATCCCAGCCTGAGGCACAGGGCAGGCATGATTTGGGTCTGCACTGGCAGTGGGTTTTCCACACACAAACATACAGAGTCTAAAGTTCATTGGCTTAGAGCAGTGCAAGGATAGGGCCAGAAGCTTTGCCTTTGGAAAAGGATGAATCTTGCCTTCATGAATAACTTAGGCTCAGTATTAACAGGGCATGAGATATCCAAAGTCATAATGCCATTTGTTATAGAAAAAACATTTGCATGGCACCCTCCCTCCCATGCTTTCTGTTCCCTCTCCTGAATGTATGCTGGAATTGGTGTGATATCAGAGCAGGATCTGTTTAATCTAGAGATGGTGTTTACAACTTTTTGGAAAATATTTCTTGAACTTTATGAATATATTCTAGTTTTTGCATATTCTAGTTTTCTTCATATGCATTCAGTCCATTTTAATTTTGCTAGAACAAAGAATTTCAGAGAATAGTTTTGTATTGGTCTTGTGAGAAAAAAAATGCAGTCTTTTATCACTCCTTATGGATTTTTATCATGTAATGTTTCCACCTTTTTGAATGAGAGAAACATTGAATAGGAGCACAGGATATTTCATTTGTATTAGACTCATCGTATTGAAACCTCTAATATATTTCTTCTTATTTTGTCTTTAAATTAAATGGACCTAATCCTTTTATCTTTTCACATAGAAATTTCCTCATTCCGCTATTTATTTTAATTATTTTTCTCTGAATCCCCTCTGTTGTTGCATTATCTCCTCTAAAAGCACTGACCAAAACTGAACACAGTGTCCCTGTTGGCAGTGCATTATTCATTTACCTATCACATTATGCTGTTTATAATGTTTTCCATTATAATACACAATTCCTCATAATACACAATTTGTCATTTTTCCCCCACAGATTCCACACTCTACAGAAGCTTTCCTGCAGAGCTGTCATCAGGAGTGAACCAAGCCTTTTCCAGAGTGTAGCAGTTCATAAGTCAATAAAGTGCCTTTGACTTTCCAAATTCTTCTTACTAATTGTCAATGCTTCTCACTTATCAGCATGTGCTGGGCTGCCATTCACCTGGTATTGTTGGGGTTGTCACCAAGTTTTTCTTTAATTTCAGCCAATAATATGTTCAGTTCTGGGTCACTCACAACAATAAAGACTTTGGGGCTCTGGAGTGTGTCCAGAGAAGGGCAATGGAGCTGGGGAAGGGGATGGAGTACAAATCTCATGATCAGTGGCTGAGGGAGCTGGGGATGTTTATGGATAAAAGGAAGCTCAGGTGGGATCTTATCACTCCCTAAAACTACCCAACAGGAGGTTTTGAGCAAGTAGGCATTGGTCTCTTCTCTCAAGAAAAAAATTAGAGGACAAGAGAAGAAGGGAGGTTTCGATCGGATATTAGGAAATATGTCTTCACAGATACAGTTGTCAAGCATTGAAACAGGCTGCCCAGGGAAGTGGTGGAGTCACCAACCCTGGAGGTATTTAAAAGACCAAAAATTGGTCTTCTTTATAATATATTAATTATTTTTATATGAAAGTGTAAGCATGGCACTGAGGGACCAATGGTTTGGTGGTAGATCTGGAAGTGCTGCGTTAACAGTTGAGACTGATGCCTTTTCCTGTGATTCTGCATGTGTGAGTCCTGCAGATGCTCCCACACAAGCACACATCCCTTTTTCAGGTTCATTTCCATCAGTAGCCCTGCTAGAAGACACTAGGCACCCCAGTTCAGTTCTGCCAGGCTATCTGGGTTTTTTGTTCCTACTCTTCACCTCACCCCTCTGTGCTGTGCTGTGCTCCAGCTGTCAGCGCAGAGCTGGCACGGGGCTGGTGCAGACACCTCTGAGCTCCTCGGAGCTGGCTGGCCCAGGTGGAGCTGGCAGCAGTGTGGGAGGCTGAGAGCCTCCCTGAGGTAGCTCTGATGATCTCTGTGCTGATACACCTCCCCTCCTGCAGCACGGGAGCTGCGCTGGCAAAAAATGACTCACGTAAAGCTCCTCAGACTCCAGCTGCACCTCGGAGTGCAACTTGTGCATGGCCTGAATTTTTCAGCCATGAGCAGGGGTTCTCCAGAATCCTGGGCTGCCATGTGTTGAACAGCCTTTCTAGGGAAAAAAACCCACTTTATCAGAGGCTTTTGGATAGTTCTATTGCATAATATCCACTGAGGTAACTCCAGTGATTCTAGGTTCTTTCAGGCCTCCATTGAGCAAAATAATCTTTTGCTTAATAGTAAGCTACCACCAGTGGGATTTTTCCTGTGCTCACACGCAAAAATGCATGCTCCTACATTAAACTCAGTGACATCTTTCTGTTTGAGTACTTGGCTGAAGAAACAAGCTATTTTATGGGATGAAGTCTTTACTTTTTATTTCTAAAAAGTTCATTTCTCTAGCCTGCAGAGCAGGTTCTGTGGTGCTGTGCCTGAAAGGCTGCTCACTGATAGCAGGAAATGTTGGCTGCAGTACCTTTCTAAACTCTGGCCAGAAGAGCATTCAGATTAAGCAATAATTTAGGCAACATCATCATGAGTGGGGAGAGCACATGGCCAGTTAGTCACCAGAGGTACAGACGCACACAGAAAGTAAATCCCCAACCTGTTATAGTAATGCACTTAGTTACTGGAAATGCAATATGAGCCTACTTTCATGAGCAAGGATGAAAGAACTCGTTTAACCTTTGTACAGCATTTTCCACCCACGCACAGGAGTGACATCAGATGCCTCACATAGGTAAAAAAACAAGTCAGCATTTGGGAGACTCCCGAACAAGAGACACAGATAACCCCTCACCTCTAAATTTGTGCATTTAACACACTTGTGGTGGGTCACTTGAAACTTCTTGCTACTTATTCCTGGATCCTGATGACTCTGACAGAAAAAAAAAAAACCTAAAAGATCTTCAGCCCTAACTGAAGTTAACTTCTAAACTTCTTGTGCGTAACACACTGGACGTGAAGCACTTAGTGGAAGATATTTTATGTTTGCATTTAAATCAGAGGATATTTTAATTTTGAATAGCCTGAAGATCAAATCATTGGAGAAGGATTTTCAGGAGGCCAGTCATTATCTGGCCTTTAAGTAAGATCATAAAGCCTGGGAATGGGAGTTAGAGTGAGCGTCACGGAGCCAGACAAGCAGGACAGGGCTGGAAGTGTCTGGCTCTGTGCAGCACCTGGGTGGATTTCAGTCCACTCAGTGCCACCTGAAAAGTCCTGCAGGATTTCTGAAGTTCAAGATTTCCTGAGCAACTCCATGCTAACTTTTGTGTTACTTTCAAAATATGTCGGGGCTCAGTTCCTGTGTGTCCCAACAGGTAACAAGAAAGGTTTTAATTGATGGTTTTGATTTTTTGAATAATCTGATTCCTCTTTCCTCCATCTTGCTCACCTCCCACCCCTCAAAAATGCTTGATAAATAAACTTTGAAGTCCTGGGAGAAGTAGCATGTGTTGGTGAAGGGAGAAGGTGGGGGTGGCAGGGGTGGTGGAAGGAGCTCAGTTTGTCAACACAGCAGCCAGGAAGCAAGTTATTTATACGGCTTGTGGTGGAGAGGGGGCCAGCCCACATGTTTTTAAAAAAGGGCTTAACTAATCACATGGTACAGCTAATTCTGGCATTTGTAAATACAGTTCACTCTCTCTTGGTGGATGAAAGGAGAGCTAGAAGAGGATCACAGTCCAGGACATGACAAGTCCATCTCTACACCCAAGTGCTGCCCGTGCAGGTGCTCAGATTCCTCTGGGCTGCAGTGATGCTCCTGAAAAGGACTTGGCTGTGCCTAGGCAAAATATGGATAGAGGTGCATGGCAACTGATGCTTTCTCAGAATTCAAAACTCCTAAATAATGGCTCTGACAATGCTCAGCCTCAATTTTGAATGCATCCTTAAACCACAGAATGTCTCATTTTCAGCAGGGTTTCATGACTCTCTCAAGGTGGAAGTTGACTGTGAAAGGCATATGACCATGAGACCATACTTGGCTGGACTGACATCAAAAGTGAATTTTTGACACAGAAAGATTTTTAAATTCACTGATTCACTGGAATTTTTTTTTTCACATTTATATATATATTTTTTTCTGTGTAGAGCATATAGTGAGCTATTCTTGTGGGTTGAATGAAACTCAAAGTCCCATGACGGAGGCATGACACGGACTTGACACTGCTGCTACATTCCTCAGTTCAATAGCCATGGAAAGGCTGTATCCTCCTCAGCTAAAAAAGGTTCACAAATTAGCTTTATCTCCAGTGGGATAGTCTGCAATTTAGTGTTTGGCCAGGCAAATTCAAATGTGTATGTATTTATATTTATTTATTTATTTATTTTTATTTATGCATAACTAGAAATATACATATACATGTTGTATATAAACCACAGTATTTCACTCTTCAATACAGTTATGTTTAATTTCACGTTCTTACAGTAAAAAAACTAAATCACACTAGTCCATCTCCCTTTTTTCCTTAAAGAGCTGTATAAGACATAAACATGTGACATAGCAGATACGCAAGTGTTTGTACTTTATTTTTATACTTGGAAAAGTATATTATAAACATGTTAAATAATAGCAGTAGTACAGTAATAACAATAATAATAATTAATAAGTAAATAATAATCTGTATTTAGGTCTGCCTTGTTAAAGGAAAGCAGAGAGAAGTTTCAATAGGTATTGCTGTAGAAAGCCCCCTGAGTTATGTCCATTTACTGGTCAGAGAACTAAAATCACTTGAGGGCATGCCCTGCCCTTGATCCTCTGGATGTGATCCCAGTGGGATCCTGCAGAGCTCTGGAAGTGCAGCAGAGCTCCAGCTGGGGACGTGCCTTCACCATCAGGAACCTCACAGTCAGCCTGGAATGAAATTTCTGCGTGAAATTCTGGCCCTGTTGACCTTGGCAGGTGTTTTGCAACTGGATGAAATGGAAAGAGAATTTAATCCTCTTCGTCCAGAAGAAGAGAGAACAGAGAAGGTGTGAATCAAAATTAATACCCAGCCGCAAAACTTTTATTTTATAAAGGCAATTTTATACTTTTGGGGGTCAGGAGACCTGCTCTTGATCTGGAAGGTCACTGGATGAATCAGGAAAGGAGTAATAGAAAATAATTCAGTGTCAATTTCACTGTTTTTCTGGTGTTCCAAAGAGGTAGGAAATTAGGATCAGTTATAATTTAAATGTACCTTGCTAACAAAATTTACCAGAACTTTCCCACACCTGATAACGAGAATATGTGACAACTTTTACTCTCCTTAAAACAAAACAAAAGACATCCAAGAGCAGACTTGGAAAGCTACATTTTGAAAACAAAAAGTTTCAAGAGAAACAAACATCTGGAAAAGATCTTTTAGAGAACATTTCGGTACCCTAAAATTCAGGGCACTCCATGCCCTTCCAGTGTTGCATAAAAATGATGGAATTTGCTGTACCCCAACATCATTGTGAAAGGTGTTCCTTCCTAGCCAGCAGAACATGACATTGGAAGGACAAGAAAAGGAACATTTACTTAAAAGTTACAATTCTTATTTAGCCTGTAAAGTCTTACAAAGAGGGGAAGACTGAAGAGAATTTCTATTTTATATGCCTATATGAAAATAGGTATTTTAGCAATCTACTCTATGTCACTTCTCAGGCCAGTTAGAACAGAATGCATTTAGGGATGCACAAAGAAATTGTATTTCCATTTATGTATAAAAATATGAAACTTTCATTTTAGTTTTTGGTTTTATTTTTAGTGCAATATTTCTATTACTTCACAGAGACAATGTATCAGCAGAAGCTGTCCTGGCCCTATAAAATACAAACTTGTCTCTAGAAATTTTCAGAGGTGTCTGAGCCCAACATTCCTCACTGGACAGTTTGCTGAATGCAACCTGGTGCTGCTCTTCCCAGAGGATCATAAATAATATTTTCACTGGAAGTACAGGAGGCTTCTTGACTTTAAGATTCTCCCACATTCATATCAGGCTAATATTTGTTCTGTGTTCTTGTGTTACGTAAAATAAGTGAAAGCAAGCAACATCTGAGTTCCCACCAATGGTTTCTGGCTGATATTTTTCTCAGAAAAAAATTCAGGCAGTCAAATCCCAGCACTCCCCTCCAGTTCAATTTGTAAAAATACAATTTTGTGCTTTCAAGGTTGGATTGCAATTTCTTGGTATTTTACCTATGTTTTGAACCATGATCAAGAAATGATAAATTGATCTCATATGCAGTACCATCAGTCTAAAATGTTATAATAACTTTGGCTAATTATTTAAATTGATTGCAAACAATTCTAATGAGACTTTTTTATGTGAATTTATTTTTAAATGAAACGTAATTATCTTAAATTGGGACAAGTGTTTAAACTGGCAAGCAAACTAATTGAGACAAATGTCTCAAAGCCATGATTTCTTGTCTAGGAGAGGAGATGTTAAAGTAAGACTGACAGTGGATAAAATGATAGGATTTGTAGAACTTACTTATACAGGGAGTCTGTAACATCTTAATGTCAAATCAGTCAATCCATTTCAAGCAAGTGTGTTCTTTCTAGGCTGACTATGGATCCAAACCAGAAGTCTGTGCTTCAGAAATATTTGGTTTCAAAATTCTGATTTTCTATGCATTTTATGGACTTTGAGTAGAACTGGATCAAAATTTCCATGCAGAGCAGTTCCAGCACCAGTGATCCATCCGTGAAGCTGTGTGCTAGCATTGATCAGGCTGTGTTGCAAGTATTGTGAAACTGCAATATTTGTTTTGAAAAAGCACAGATCCTGAGGCTCGAGAGCCTCAGCCACTTTATTTTTGATTAACAAACTATTTCTAGCACTGAAGCATGAACTTTTTTATTCTGTACAAAACATGGCCTTGACTTACTAATGGAAAATTATAATTAGACTCAATTTTGTGTTTTCTCCTCTAGATATTTGTAGGGCAGAGGTGGCATTTAATTAGGGAAGAGAGCAGAGTTTTTCACTCTGAACCCACCAAGCCGTGGTGCTGCCCTGCAGAAATCTCTCACGTCTCCCATGTACCAGGCAACAGCAAATGAGCCCATGTTCTTCCTGCTCAGATGACCAGCTGGGTAACAGTTAATCCTGACATTTTAAATAGAACTGACAATTCAACAATAGTTGCTACAGCTGTGAGGGAGTTCATTACGCCAAGGGACTGCATCTACAATGCACAATGGAAGAGAATCTGGGGAGGATTTGAATAAAAAAGGAGCTGAGCTGTTTGGAGGGGAAATGTGGAAGATTATATGGAGTCAGGAGCACTGCCTTTGTATAAATATGAACATATGAAAAGAGGTTGTGGATGGAGCTGAGTTTCACCAGGGAGGTGGGCTCCTGAGATTCCCTGTCAGACCTGGGTTTTGCCAAAGTGCAGCACAGCGTGAGGGAGCTGCAGGCAGAGCTGTGGCACAGAGGAGAAGCTCAGGAGGCCAAATAAACCAGCAAGTAAACAAAGAGAGTACTGGACACCTAGAAAGAGCACGTGTTATAATTATTTTTCCTTCATTTAATGGATCCTAGAAGACAAACTCTCTGTTCAGGATGATCTGTCAAGGTAGATTTCAACTGTGCTGTATCGACTTCCTCAGAAACCCCTTGCCCAGATATTGGTTAATTACTAATATTAAGAAAGGTGGACAAACAGCAATGGGCTGCAGGCTAAAAAACATAATTCAAAACGACATAAAAATGTGTGTTAGGCTTTTGGGTGAGCTGTGCAGCACCCTGGTGTTGCGTGACCCAGCCTAAGGAGAGATGCATGAGACAAACCTGCACACAGAGTCCTTACAGGGCAAGGAGCACATGAAACCACATCAAGGGCTCTGTGAGCTCCTTCTCAAATGGTAACAGGCAGCTTGCTTAAAGAGCAGTGGCAATGATGAGAGAGACAGAGGCAGAGAGTGTAATTGGCTAGAAATAATTTTACTGCCAGAATGCTCTTTTGAACTGCTTGTTATAGCTTTCCAGCAAGTTATTTACAATTTCAGCCCGTGTTTAGCAAAGTTTCATTTGGAACAAACAAACAAAAAAAACCACCCCAAAAACCAAAAAATAAAATTAAAACAAAACAAAACCAAAAAACCAAACAAAAAAAATAAAGGGGCAGCTATAATCCTATGTGTCTGCTAAGAAAACAGTACTAGCTGACAAGAGGAAAATATGACTTGGCCAGCAGTCTTAGCAGCTTTTGATCTTTTGGAAAAACTCAGCCTGGATGAAAAGAGAGGGAGTGTGTGAAAGGTGTCTGATGGTGTGTTGCTGAAGGGGGGAGGGATGAGTGGGTTGTGGTAGTTGTTTTCAAATTGTATTAATAAAATGTTTGCAAAAAGGACTTGCATGCTGGTGATATCCTTCCTGAGATAAGGGAAGACAGAAGAGAAGCCAGTCCCACCTGCAGCCCATCAGCTCCCACCACAGCTGCTGGGATAAGAGGGGTACAGGGTGGAGGTCCCAGGTGAGATGCTGAAGATGAGACCCTTGGGAGCTTCAAAACTGGTGGTGCACCACAAGCCCTGGAACTGTTTCACACCTCTAGCAAGGAGTTTGCTCCCACAAAGCAGGAAAATAATCACAGAATGATGTGGGTTGGAAGGGACCTTAGAGATCATCCAGTTCCAGCCTCCCTGCCATGGGCAGAGATTGAGTGGTCGTGGTGCCCTGTGGCTCCTGAGAAGTAACCTCAGAAAGAGTTTTCTCAGAAATCATCTGAGAAATAGTTTTGGATCAGCCAGGACTGTGCTTTAATTAGGCACAGTAGTATTGTTTGAAAAACCTGGCAACACACTGGCCATGGCTGATATTAAGAGAACCTGAAAAATTATGAGAAAGGCCCTCATACATGGCTTTTTATCATAGTTCTTTATGCAATCCAGTGCCTTCAGAGAGTAGCTGTGCTGTTTGTTTATTACTGTCATTAGCTTTTATTAGATTCAATGCAACTTACCTCAGAGTCCCTCTGTGTTTCAGTCTCTGTTTTGACACCATTATTTGCACTGAGAAAAATTTCAATGTATTGTAGAAATTATTGTAAAGTAAATTATTATAGGATAAATTATTAAAATTTCTTATATAATATTTTAATAAGTAATGACCAATTGTTGAAAACATATTAAATGTAGATACTTCTGCAGCTGGCTGAGGGGAGACCAAGCAAAATTAGCAGCTATGAAATGTTTATATTTGTGGTATCTATAGGAAAATGGAGGATTTTTTAACACAAACTAAGCAATACCTTGATTCACACATGGTCTTGAGGTGTAGATCTGTAGCAGTTCCAGCAATTGGTTGACTCTGCATCTACCTACCATGGTAGTTAAACAATTTCTTTCTATAAATGCAAAAATGCTGTAGAGCTGAATGATACTTGTTTGCTGTGCAATTAAACTGTTAAGGTCGACATTTCAATTACCATCATTAGCCCTCAGCCTGAGCACCCCACTGAGAGGGATGGAATCAGTTTACAGCCACACAGAGCGCCCTGGCTCCAGGCTCTCTGCAGAGCTGGGCAGAGCTCCCTGTGCTGGTCTCCTGCTCACCCAGGGTCTGGAAGGTTGCTTCCATCCCCAAACAGGCTGGAAAGGATGGTTTAGTTCCCAGATTCCCAGGACAGCCACTCACTGCAAGCCAATTTCAACAATTTCATGTGCTGAGAGCTGTGACGGCTTCTTGCACTCACTGCATTTCTTCAGGTGAGACCCACGTCCTGCTGCTGTCAGCTTCTGCCCCAAACTCACTGGAAGCTTTCTCACCCTTCCTCTCCTGTACTCTCTATTCCCAGACTTCCTTTGCTTCCACATCTTGTTGCACAAGTGCCACACCAGAGCCCTGTCCTGCTCCAGAGCCCTGTGAGGCTGCTGCCTCTGGCACAGGAGCCAGGCTGTGACAGACACACAGCCAGGAATTTGTGCCTCTTTTTTGCCCTGAGCCACTGCCCCTCCCCAGTTCCACCCTGGAATTTCCATGTCCCCTGGTGGAGCAAGGCACCAGTGACAAGGGTGACACTGAAGGAGGGGGAAGAGCAGCCAACAGAGAGAGGGAAGGTGGCACATTCAAAGCAGAGCTGGCAGTTTTGTAAAGCTGACACCAGCAGTGACAATGCCCAGGCAGATTACCCAATACACCTCACAGGTTTCATCAGGAGAAGGCAAGAAACTCTGGTTTCAAGAATGGAAAATTTGGAATAGTTCTGTCCTGTATGGGGAGATAGTTCAACCTTGAACACAGATTTTTGTACAGTGCCTCACATTTGTGCATCTCTGAAGTTACTCCCTGACTCACACCCAGTCTGTGTTGTAAATGCAGTTATGAAGGTGTCATCCACACAGGAGCCAGAGGATGGATGGATCTCCCCAAACCTGCAGGCAGAGCTGTGCAGAGGTCTCAGGGGGCTGCAAAACCTCTTCATTCAGGATGCCTGATACTCTCCTTTCTCTTTTCCAGCTTTTCTTTTGTAGTTTCCCCTTCTGCAGGTATGGGATGAGGACAGACTGCCTAGATTTTGTGTGCATTTCACCAGGGCTGGGTTGGGCCTTTTGGGAGATTTAACCACATTATCACTGCAGCCAGCTCCTTATTGTGCAAGGTCAACAATCCAGAGTGTGGGGTGAAGAGATGCCCAGCATGAACCCCTGTGGTTCTGGCTGGTCTCCTCACTCCAGCCCAAAGCTGACCATGGATGAACAGTGGAACCATGTCATGACCATGGATATCTCCACCCTGTGCTTCCAATTCCTGCATCCCCCCCAGCCCCTAATCCCAGGGAAGGGGGAATTGATTGAACCCCAGAATTAGACTACAAGCATTGCCTTGGCAGGCTTGCTAGTGTGGAGGATCAAATTAAAAGTGACAATAACATTTTTTTTTTATTACTTTATGAGCATTTCTCATTTTTAAGTCTGGCAAAACTGATGCAGAGATAAGGTGACTTATACAATGTCACTCATCCAGTGAGTATCAGTCAAAATAAAGACTAATGATCCCAGGGAAGGGGGAATTGATTGAACCCCAGAATTACACTACAAGCATTGCCTTGGCAGGTTTGCTAGTGTGGAGGATCAAATTAAAAGTGACAATAACATTTTTTTTTTATTACTTTATGAGCATTTCTCATTTTTAAGTCTGGCAAAACTGATGCAGAGATAAGGTGACTTATACAATGTCACTCATCCAGTGAGTATCAGTCAAAATAAAGACTAAGTAGCCTGAATCCCTTTATAAGCAGCTTTTGTCTCATATTTTGGCCTGACTTAGCATCATCTCACATCCCAAGGACTTCTAAGTGAACACTGTCTTCAGCAATGCATGACAGTGACTGCATGACATCTCCCAGACTCCTGAAAACTGAATACAGGAATCCAGTGGTGATTCTGATGTGCTTTTATGTGCACATCAAACCAAACCTCACCTTAGCACACAGGCACATTACAATGCCAGCTTTATCCCCATCAT
The DNA here is from genome assembly GCF_014805655.1 of Passer montanus. Taxonomy (NCBI): domain Eukaryota; kingdom Metazoa; phylum Chordata; class Aves; order Passeriformes; family Passeridae; genus Passer; species Passer montanus. Next base: position 3,944,883 of record NW_024372036.1, read on the forward strand.
AACTCTGTTGGCTCTAATGGAGCAGCACCAGAAACGAGGTTTGGCTGTGAAATGTTAAAGCAAGTTTCAGGAATAGGCTTTTCAGCCCATGTGCAACTGTTTTCCACAATGGCAAGTACATTATTCAGCCAGTGAATGAAATAGAAACACTGACAGTCTGAGTGTGATGTTGAGGAAAGCAGTTTTTTCTTCATGTGTTGGAGGAAAATGAACTGGCTGTGTTTAAATATGTGGCCAAGCATATGTGATGAACAACATATAAAATGATTCAAGGAAAAAAACAGGACTTTTTCAGCATTGCTGGGAAAATGCTTTCAGACCAGAATTCACACTAAATCCAGCCAGTGGGACTTTTCTGGTTTGGCTTTTAAAAAAAATTTAAATCCAACTCAGGTTTATCAGAACACGGCAGAAAAAATTCCTGTCCACAGCATTTTTCCCTGTGGGGTAGGTCATAGTGGCAGAAATTTCACAAGGACAACTGGCATCATCCTGTCCACAGCATTTTTCCCTGAGGTGGAGGTCATGATGGCAGAAATTTCACAAGGAAAACTGGCACCAGCACATTTCCACCTTTCAATTGGTTTGGGGCCAAAATAGTAATTGATTTTTCACTTTCTGCTGGAGATTGTAAATAGCCATAGTGTCTTTTTTTTCCTGTAAGTTTTTTCATTAGTATGGCGCTAATCAGCTACAACAGAACTACTTCTGATCAAATTTTAATTCCTTCATCTTATCGTTAAATGTAATAATTTATATTTGGCACATTCAATCAAATTTGAACTCAGATAAGCTATCTTTAATGAAATATAAAATAAATGACAAAGAAGATTGGAGTACTACTGTGAGTAGTAAAACCAAAGCAAATTGGTAAATGGGTATTCAATTCCTTTATTTAAATGTCTACAGAGAAAAAGGTGAACAAAAATATATTTGACAGTGAGTATATCCAGTGGGAACATTTCCTTGTATTTTACTTTATAGTGGCTAAACATTAAGTCAAGTCTTTAAGTTGAATTTAATGTATTAAAGCAATAACAATCAAGGCACAAGGCATTTCCTGGGAATTAATGACTGACTGGGAGAGTTGATGGGCCAACGTGAAGCTGAGGGCCATTAACCTTGGCTAGTCATTAATTTCCCTGAAAATTCCCTGTGCTGAAGTTGTTAGTGCTTTTCATAATCTTCTTATCTGTTGAGTGTAAATACAAACATTTTCCCTCATGTCCAAGAAATTTTTAAAAATAATCCATAGGATGGAGCTACCAGCAGCAGTGTGGCTCCAGATGTCCCTCTGTGACATCTGGGAAAACAAAGAGTTTTGACCACAGAAAAGATTCTCTCAGGAAATCCTTATGAGTAAATGCTGAATTTCCAACATTTTCTGAAGACCCTGCATGGCAGCAGTCTCATGAAATCAGGTCCTGAACTGTCTCATGGAGTATGAAGCCAAAAAGGGCAGTTATGCCCCTTTATTCTGATGACATTGAGTTCCTTTGTACACGTCCTTACCAGGTTATCTTTATGCATTATTAGCTGTTATTAATAAAGTTCACTGCAGTAATATCTCAGGGCTTTGGGGAATGGCTTCCTTTTGTGTCAAGGGACCAGAACAGACTCCCAGACATTCCCATGGTATCCACAATCTCACTTCTCCTACACTGCTTGGGACAATAAATAGATGAGCCACAGCAGCTCTGAGGAATAGAAATGGTGATGGCATTTTTTGTCTCATTCTTTGTCTGGCTTTTATTTTTTTCCCTTGATGGTATTGATTTAACCTTTATGAAAATTAATCTCAGGAGAGGGCCAGAGCCTGAAGATTTTATTTTTAAGACTTGCAATTTGCAAGAGCAATTGCAAGTTCTTGCTCTTCCTGTGTTGTTTTTGGTTTGGTTTGGTTTTTTGTTTTCTTTTGGTTTGTTTTTTTTTTCTTTTTTTTTTTGTGTGGGACTATTTTGAGTTTGTTTGTTTGGGTTGGTTTTTTTTGTTGTTGTTGTTTTTTGGTTTTGTTTTTGTGGGTTTTTTTGCTGGGTATTTGATGAAAAGGTTATTGGTTAGTGCCTCCTAACTTTGCCAACCTGCTTTCAGGAATCATTATTTCATCTTATAATTGGCAATAAAATGTTCCATCTCATACTGTAGCCTGCTTAAAAATCAGTCATTGCTAACAACAAATGAAAACCCAGCATGTGGAAGTGTTGAAAAAAGATGCTGAAGCACGTGTAGGGAATTTTATTCATCCTGATATTTTTGTGCACCTGTGAAGTAAATTGGGGCATATGAGCCCATGATTAAATGCAGGTAGGAAAGTAACTCCAACCCTGTATTAGACCTAGGGATGAAATTACTCACATGAAGAATAACCTCTGTATTAACAGATTTGAGATACACCCCTTCAGCATGGAGAAATAAAGAAAAAAATCCATGATTGGCAAAGGGCCACTCCTCTTAAATCTGAAGTCCAGCTTCTGTTTAGGTAGCATTGCTATACAATTTTCCATAGCTCTGTCAATTTTCTTCATGGATTCAGCTCTCAAAGTAAGCAGGAATTGGAGTGCAACCCTGGCTCAACCTGACCAGAAGCAAAATAGGAGTTATCACCTCCCTCTGTGCCCTGTCCTGACTGTGAATAGGAGAAATGAAGTCTAAAGAGGATCCTAAACCAAAGGTGCTTCATTCAGCAGACTCTGGGGAAACTGGGACTCAAGTCACAACCTGAACTTTGTGGCTGACTCTTCCTTGTTGAACGGGCTACATTAAAGTTTAAAACCCAGTAAATGACGTTGAATTTACAGAGGGGAAAAGACAGTTCAGATATATTCTGTGTTGCCTCAAACAGTGGCAAATTACCCAGTAGGAAACTATAGAAAGCTGTATCAGTGCCTTTTCTTTTTGGCAAAACACTGTATATTTGACAAAACTGTTTCCACTAACTGAAACAATTGCTGGTGAGGAGGCTGTATTTTATCATTTGAAATGCAGCCCCAGCTGCAAGAGTTCTATTAGATTCTCTAGCTCAATGTTTTATATTTATTCTTATCATTTAGGAGCATCAGATACTCATATCTTGAAGGTGTCTCTTCAATAAGTGTTTAGTTCTCACACAAGTGATAACACTGCATTGGAGTTAACTCAATTTCCCAACCTGTGAGTTCAGAGTATTATCATGGAAAGATCTTGGAGTTTATTTACATCAAATTGACCCATAATTAGGTTTGGCACTTGCATATATAAAATTTGTGATTTCTCCAGTGCTTCCTTTCCAAGATAGTCTACAATTCTTCCTTAGGCAGTCAGTCATCTGATTATCCTATTCATTGCTGTTATAAACCCCTCACTTTAAAAATGTATATATTGCATGGGTAGTTAGAGACAGAGCCCTCACAAATAAGTTTTAAGAATATATTCTAAAAAGATCCAAATGACTAGAAAATGAACAGTCCACGTGTTGAAATGTTATGAGCTGAAATGACTGCAGGGAGCAGAAAAAGGGGCACTGGAACTTTTCCTCCTGTGCAGCTGTGTAGTGGTTGAAGAAGTGTCATCAGGGAGAAAGGGATGTTTGCAGAGAATTGCAGGTACCCTGCTAGTTGATGTGTCAGGGCTGGATTGGACTCCTTGATCTTGAAGGTCTCTTCCAACCCTGTGATTCTGTGTGATTCTGTGTGATTCTCTGTGATTCTGTGTGACTCATTAGCCTGGCAGCTATTTGGTTAACCAATTAAGAAATTATATTGATTTATGCAGTGGTTCTTAGAAATGCATGTCAGTTTTATTGCAAATGCTTTTAATAACCAGTGGTGTCTCTAAATAGGTTTGGTCCAGGGAAATGGTTGCATTAGAAAACAGATTAATGAATGGCTTCAATGGCTGATGTAGACAAAAAGGGACAAATTTCCCAGTAGTTATGTGGTCATGGATATCTAATTTGTAGGCCCATATTAGCTACAATTCATTTAAAGCAAATAAAAATTTGTAATGATTTCCCAGTCTGTAGGAACAGAGCTCTTCTATTTTAGGTGAAAAATAGAGGGGTTTTTTAACCTGTATTGGAGTCTAAATGTAAACTGTATTGCTTTTTGGCTTCTTCTTAAAGAGGGTTGCAGCAAACCAATGTATTCCTTAGGGGGGAAGAAAGTGACTTGAGATCTAATGAAATCCACTTGGAGAAGAACATGCAAGGGTTTGGGCAGAGAAATGGTGAAGACATCCTAAGGAATGAGACTGATTCTACTCTATGTGTTTATTTAACAAGCAGCACTGATCATGAACCTGCTACAGAGATGGCAAGGGAAATACTTTAAAGCACAGTAGATGAAGCAGGAGAGTTTCATTAAATGATTGTGTTTCCATGGAATTGACACTCAAGCCTTACTTTGCTCAAGTTAGATGGTTGCTGGCATTATCATATTCATTGAGTAGAGACCAGAAATAGTTGGTAACGAATAAACTGATGTGAAGGAAAATCTCATTTTCTTGTCCTGATGGTTGGAGATTTTGTAACTCCAAAACAAGGAGTTTGGAATGATTGCAACACCATCAAATTGAAACAGCCTATTGCCTTAAAATGCTGTCCAGGTTTTGTTAACATTTCATGACTGAACATAACTCTCAGCTATTCTTTTCCAAAGAAGGAGAAAAAGGCTCTTGATGGTCCTATTATTAGAAGGATGATAATTTAACTGAGGAGGAAAGATGTAACGTGAGGAAATTGGTTGTTGTTATAGGCAACTGTTATTCATTCCCAATGATTTCAGCTAAAGCAGATTCTTCGAGGGAGAACTTGTTCTGGGGGAGCTGATCAGCTGCCTCCTGGATTTTCTGGCTTGGCTGGAGACAGAGCCTTTGTAGTTCTGTTTGCTTAGATGTAATGTGCAGGATTATAACATTTCCTTACCCTTGCAGAGGTCTGGCCACACATCTCCCACTACCACCATGAGCAATTCCTTCCCACTGCCAGCTCATTTCCTTTACTCTTCTGAATCCCATGTCAGGGCATTTACTCTCCTCCCCAACACTGAATTTCTCTGGTGTAAATTTCCATGCTCACTAATGAACTAATGAATGTCTCTAAGCAGATGTTAAAACTAAATTAACAGTTTTAACTATAACTGTATTTTTACTCCATAGCTCTGCCTGTTTTTGTCTCTGATGTCCATTGGGGAATGTTGCAGAGCTTTGACAGAAGTTGAAGATATTAAAATACCCTCACTGCTCCATGCTGATGTTCAGTGTACATAGCAAATTGAGGCAAGAGGACTCCCTGAAATCAGGAAAACTGTCCAGCTGCTTGCACTACATTCTGCATAGTTCCTAAGGACTGTTTAACACAGATTTCTCATTATCACAATATTCTTGCATGCTAAATGTTTTATAGGATATTTTTTTGCCGCTATTACAGGCAATGGATGATTTTCCTATATTAAAATTGGTTCTTGATAAATGGGCTTATGAAATGGTTTTAACTCCTTCCTACTACTCAGAAATATCATGTGCTATCCTAACTCAGTCTCTGATTGCTGGTGTTCATCTGTGAACATCAAAGAGCCCACACTGTTATTCTTCCTCAACCAGCTGTTGGCTTTATTATGCCAAATTCTGGTTTCCTTAGAGTAGACTGAAGTCATTCTTTTGATTATAAATGGACCAAAATTTGCTTCATCACCTCACTGACTCTTAGAAGGGATTTTGCATGTATAGAAAACAAAAAATAATTTCACCAAAGTAGTTTCTATGAACTCCCTTGACACAGAGTGAAAGATGTCTGTGCCCACTGTTCAGATTTCCCTATACAATAAACAAGGGTGTAGTCCAGCCTGGAAAGTTTAAGATTGTGACCTGCATGTTAAACACACTTGGTAGCAACTGAAACAAGGAGATAGACCAGAGAAATACTGTAGTAGAAGAGCTTTCACCTGATCTGGTCTCAGGTGGATGGGGCAGGACATGGTGTGGCAGATCAGACCTGCAGACACAGGAGGGTTCTTAGTAAATTTTTGTGGAAGGAAAGGGTGAGATGATCTACCAGCACATAAAACAAATGGATGGTGCATTGAGATGTATCAGTAGGAGTACTGAGTCACAGCTCATCATCTGGAAAACTGGAAATTTTCAGTACTACAGCAACGCATTAGTTGATGCATATATTTTGGGAATGAGGGGACAGTGATAAGTAATGCTTTCTGGAGCATATTATAAGAGAACTGGATTTTATCTTCTGGGTGTTTCCATCCTATAAGTCTTCCTGTCAGATTTGGGAGAACAATATTTCACTTGGCTTTCAGTTTGTCTCTGAATCATTGTTACAATGGAATTTATTCTTCCAAGCCTGAATTGCTGAAGAAAAAAGGCAGAACTGCTTGGGAGGTGGGTGGTATAGAGGAGAGGAGGTGAAAGAAAGGGTCTGTGCATGACTGATCTAATTATCTTCATCTCACACACTCAAGGCAAGTATGATAGTGTCTGATTAATAGTCATTATTAAGTGACCAAATGCTTATTTTCATGGTTGGAAAATAAGAATTGAGAGAGCATTTCTCCTGTGATGGGCCAGATTTAACAGCAGTGTTGTGTAAGACCTGAAAGGAACAATGGCTTCTTTTGCAGATGGAACAGTTGTTGCACTGGCCATGCTTCAGTGAAAAGACAAGAACTTCCTACCAACATTTAATACATTTGTAACAGTTATAGGAAAGACACCTGTTGACAAAACATTATGTTTATGAAGGGCTGAGTGGAAAATGAGTTCTTCTGCACTGGAGGCATGTCAATGTGGTTTCTATAGCTGAGGTACTGTTTGAAGAGACACAGTCCTGGAAGTCATGGGCAGACTTCACTGCAGATAACTATGGAATTTCATATGATATTCACCAGTTGGTAACTCTTGGTATATTGATAGTTGCATTTAATTGAAATTTAGGTGAGGAGGTAAAACTGAAAAACTTAACAACTTTGTCTCATGTACCATAAGCTCAAGAGGATAAACATACAGTCTAGAGATAAAACAAAATTTATCACTTATCAGCTGTAAAAGCTTGTTCTGGGTGTTTAACAAATGCTTTTTTAAGGAGAGCCATGGCACAACCGTTTCCAATATTCACATTGTTTTCTGAATTATTGTACCAGTGTGCCACTAGGTTGCTAGGTTTTGAAGGGAAAGACCAGGAGTGTTTTCTTGGATGAAGTAGATTAAAAACACAATTTCTACATGCCTGTATCAACTCTTATCCTCATCATTATTGGGTTAATTTATACTTTTTTTAGTGTAAGTTTTATTTGATTTTGGTATTTTTACATTAGGAATGGCTGCAGATATGATTAGATGTAATTGCTGTTTATTAATCTAATGGAATTAAACTGTACAAACTTTCTCAGATAAGGACCTGTCTACATTGCTATCAAAATACATGTGTTATAATTGCTACTTTTACGGATTTCTGGTTTACTACTCATTAAATATTCAGGTAGTCTGGCGTCTCACTTATGAGATGTAAGAAGAGGAACCGAAAATAGCCTTAATTCTGCAGAAGACTAGATGAAGAAAAGTGATTTTATTTTTGTAGCTTACTTCTTAACATGTCTAGACTACAGGGTGATATCACAGTTTGTAACATGACTGTATGGATTTCTGGCTTACCTTGAAAAGGTTGGGTCCCAAAACATTAGGAGTAGAATAAAACATTTGGGAAAGGTAAAGATTGTCTTAAACAAAGTGGAATCTATTGCTGTGGGAAGAACGAATGTAGTATATTTTGATTACACAAATTGGAAAGTGGTATCAGTTGGTGTGACGCTGCACCAATGCACTCAACTCCTCCCAGCGCTCCTCTTCTGGGTTGTGCTAGGGCACACTTTCAATGCCAACATCACCCATTTGAACAAAAAGATACAAACTCAAGAATTTCAATGCATCATATGTTTCCAAGATGCAAACACACCAGGCAAAAGACAGAGAACGAGAGAAGTGTTCATGAGGATGTGCTGCTCTTCCACCAGTGCGAGAGCTCAGATGGCATGTGCACAACCTCAACTTGAGCTGCAGTTTTAGTTACAGCACAGACATTTTCCTAACACTTTTCTCTATTTACCCGCTGCTTTCCTCGAATTTTTTAAGCATCGCAACTCACATTTTTAAGACCCTACCGCCTCCCGCCAGGCTATCCCTCAACACCAGCTGTCACAGACCCATCAACAACTGGGCTTCCAGCACGTTCCTGAGCACGCCAATTATTTGTAGCGGCCAAGACTCCTCGTTCGTTCGGGCGGCAGAGCGGGGAGGCACCCGGAGCTCCTCCAGCGCCTGGCGAACGCCTCCCCGCCGCGGGGGCGGCGAACCTGCCGGCGCTCGGGGGCTGCGGGCGCAGGTGGGACGCGGCACGGCCACCGCGGGAGCGTCACCGCCGCCTCCTCCCTTTCCTCCGCAGAGCCCCAGCCCGAGCCCGCGGGCGGCTGCGGGAGCCGCAGAGCCCCGCAGAGCCCCGCAGAGCTGGCGGAGGCCGCTGCGGTGAGCGGGGCCGGAGCGGGGGCGGCTCCGGGGCGCGGACAGGTGGGTGGCGGGCGGTGCGAGCGCGGCGGCGGCGGCGGGAGCCCCGGCCCCGCGATAAAAAGGGAAGGGGCCGGAGGTGCGCGCTGCGGGTCCGCCCGGCGGAACGTGCCTGGAGGGGCTGGCGGCAGGCTGAGCCGGCGGGGGAGCGGGAGGCTGTGCCCAGCCGTGAGCCGCCTCCCTCGCCCGCCCTCCCTCCCGCAGGAATCCCGGCACCGGGACGCGCGGCTCCCGCGGGCTGCGCAGCGCTGGCGAGGAGGAGCCGCCGCCACGTCCTGCGGCACCGGCCCGGCCGGCGCAGGTGGGTGGGTGGGCAGCGCCCGCTCCCCGGAGCGCTGACCCTGCCCGGCAGCGTCCCGGCGGAGCCCGTGTGCTCGGGGGTGCTGCGAGGGGTCGGGGCATTGGGGGGGCTCGGGGTGCGGGGCCGCGGGCAGCGGGCGGTGCCCGGCGCACCTGAGCGGCCGCGGCCGGGCTGGGATGGGATGGGATGGGGGCCGGTCCCGGGGGGCTCCCGCGGAGCCTTCCCGTCCGCTGGGAAGGCGAGAGGGTTACCTGGACGCGTGCGTCGGGACGTGGGTAGCCTCGCCGGCGCTTGGGGATTTTATTTCTTTATTCTGTCATCTTCGGGTTTGTGGTGTTTTGTGGTTTTTTTTTTCTTTTTTTATTTTTGTTTGTTTGGTGTTTTTGTTTTGGTTTTTTTTTTTCTTTTTTTTTTTTCTTTTTCTTCTTTTTCTAAGACCAGCTTGTTCTTGGAAATCGCGTTTGATTTCGGTTTCTGTTCCATTCAGTGTGAGGTTTTTCTGCGGGTGTCGCCGCCGCAGGGCAGCGCAGGGCGCCCCGAGCCCCCCGCGCTGCGGGGACCCGAGCTGGGTCCTGGCCGCTCCCGACTCCGGAGCGTTTTTCCCGGGAGACGCGAGGTGGGAGCGCTCGGGCGCCCGCTCCCAGGGATGGTGAGCAGGTCTTAGCTGGAGGGAAGGAGAAGGCGTGTGCGTGCAAAAGCCAGGTTTTCCCCCCGGAGCTTGTACTCCGAAACTTCGCTATTCGGTGAAACCCGTGTTCTGAGCACCAGGAAGCTTTGGTTTTTCCAGGAAGGCATGAGATTTCTGGTTTTTTTCACATTTTCAGGGAAGGATTAACGTGAGGGCTCCAGCTATATTGTGTTTAGGTCTTATTTTGTTGTAAATTGTTGATTTGGCTGGATCTGTGGCATATTGCTCAAAGTGCAGTAAGCCTGGAATAAATTGAATGCTTTTCATTGTATAAAAAAGTTCAAGATCACTGCTAATTCTATGAGATAATCTTTCAAATACTAACAGTTTTTATTTGCATACATTTCCTTATAACCTATATAAGGCAACTAAGCTGAGCATGGATATTATGTTTCTGTAAAACTACGTTCATTTTTCAGGTGGAAGAACAAATCCAATTAGATTTTTTGTATTTACCAAGTAATTAAGTGCAGATGTTTTTGCATTGCCACTTTAGAAGTCATTTTGCTCTGTCAAGGTTATGATGTGTCCACCAAGCAAGAGGATAAAATAAAAATCTGAGTCTGAGAGTTTTAAATGTCCCCTTGGTTTAAAATGAATTGGGATTGTTTGGTGGTAATTCTTCTTTCTGTTTTCTTCAAATGCATTAAAGGGAAAAATGGAAATAACTTGGTTTGAGTATTGAAATGCACCTTTTACAAAAGGGGAACGCTTTAGAATGTTTGTCTAGAAAAACAAGTGAGCTGAAACATTGTGCTAATAGGATTTGCAGCATAAAATATTGCTAATTTCTCTTGTGTGACTACAGGTGGCAGTGTAGAAGCCAAGAACAAAAATTGGCAGAAATTGTGTTCTGTGTACGAGAATGTGAAGAGTGTACTCATGACTAAGCACAGGAACCTGGAAAACCACAGGTATGTGAAGTGATTCATACAGCTGCCTATGGTGCTCCTGGTATTTACTGTATTCTGATATTCCTGGCTCAATAAGTATTTTTGGACCAATTATCACTTAATGTGTTCACAGTAAGAGCCTAATCAAAATGTCATGGAAAAATCTATATTTGACTACTGAAAGGAGAAAAAATACTGTGAAGGCAGTATGGAAGGAGAGGTGGGATTTTTCCTACTTTTGATCGTTTATTCTAACTGTTGAGAATTGGAACACTAACTGGCCTGAAGTTTCTTTTTTTTTTTTTTTAATCCCTTTAAATAAATAGATTTTATATTGCTAAACCTAGCAGCAGTTACAGGCCTGGATATCCTTGGAAAGGAGAAACTTTAGATGCAAGAGATAAGTTTGCATGTCTGGATGTTTTGGATATCTTATCAGTAAAGTTTTTTAAAAAGCACTGAAGAATTGAAAGTGTGAGGAAAATTTCAGAATTCAGATGTAATTAAGAATTACATGTAATTTCAAATAAGTGTCCAGTAGAGATATGTATACCTTAAGGGTTAAATCTTGTAAAATTAAAAAAAAAAAGACAACACTGTTTTCAATTAAGAAATAAAAGTAAAAATAAGCAGTAGGTAACAAGAGCTCAAGATTAGGTGTCCTATTTCAAAGCACAGGGAAACGCTAGATTATTTTAATAATTATTTGGTCATCAATTAGCAACATTAGAGTAAGGCAAAGCTTTTCTTGCATGTTTGGTGTGCACAGCCTGTGGAAATTAGTCCATGGGTCTGCATTCCAGGGTTCCTGGGGAACCATGGAGGATGAGAGAAACTCAAAGCTGGAGCTTGAGGATTTTTTAGGACTGATGAGTGGGAAGTTATCCTTGTAAGAAGCGTCAAAGTGGAATGATCACTGTGATCATGGATATATTTATAGTCTTGCACTTCCTTTTCTGGTCTAGGGGAGCAGTTTGTCTAAACCTTTCAGCTGCTCCTGAGAGAATGTGGTTCTACTGCAAATTCCCATGGATGGCCAAGCCACCTTGTGTCAGCCCTGCTGGAAGGCAGGAACTGGCCTTGGGCACAGTTTGAGTTATGCCCAGTTCCAAAGAGAATGATTTATTTTGCTGTTAAAATGGGCTGAGGCTGTGCACCCCATGGGTACAACCAACCAGCTGTCACCACTAAACTGTTAAATTATAGTGGCTTGGCATCTTTAGATTATGGAATCCAAGTAGAAATTATTAATTATTTCCGCTCAGCACTTAAAGAAGTGACCAGGAAACCGTAGTTCAGGTGTGGCTCTGTGGGCACTCAAGCCCTGAAATTGTAAGGTCTCTGTAGAAAATCTGAGTCTGTTGGGGAATAGTGAGACCCTGATCTCTGGGTTTGGGTACATCATAGTGCTTTCAAAATACTCTGTGCCTTGGATAGAATACCCTGCAAAGCTTTCACAGTTCTTCAATTACAAATGAAAAGGTGGCTAAATCTGGGTCTTCAGGCTGGTGTGCAGAAGAGAGCTCTTCTAAGCATCTGGCTGTCATGTTTTTCTTGTCAGCTGTTACTTCTGAGTGAGCATCAGCACTAACTTCCACATAAACCAGCAGTTCTTTTATTATTGTATGTTATTGAGCAACGGGGTTTAAATATCCATCAAAAACTCGCATTAATATCCCTGATCAAGTCAGTTGAACTGTTTATGTAGTACAGGTCAGCATATGCTTATGGCTTTGTTAAACATTGAGTTCATTAGCTTGTGCTAACACATTTGGAAGAGAAAATGAAAATCTCATTTGTCATTGGCACAAAATTTTAATGGGGTCTTCCATTACATCAAGTGCTGAAAATATTTAAAAAAAAATGGTAACTAAGCAGTGTGATGCTCAAGAGTTCAATTTACAGACACTTCTCTGTGCTAATTATGAAGTATTGACATAAATGAATGAAATCACTTGTTAAAGCGCCTTTTTCAGTGTATGGCAGTTATGTGTTCACAAGATGATTCATAACATTCAGCAATTTGTGATGAATTTCCCTGCCATTACAGGAGATTACTAAGTATCTGATGTATTTGCACTACAGTGGGTTACTTTAAATTAGATTTGATGGTGGAAAGGGAACTAGAACCATTTTCTATCAACAGAAAAATCAGGCCTGTTTTGTGAATCGGTATTGAATTTTTTTTCTGTACTGTATGGCACAATTTACCCCTTACAATAAAATGCAAATGTTTGAGCATCTTGCCTATAAATACAGCAGTGACAGTGTGTGTGTGTGGAAGCTCTCAAGACTTCTTTTGTGTCGAGAGCTGTGTACATCAGAGCCATCAAAATGCAGCAGACTTGGTGTAATTGAAAGTAGAATTCATAGTAAGAAATCTAAATTTGGAATCTAAACGCGTGAGGTCCCACTTTGAATCAGCAAGTCTTGGTTATGAAGAATACTCTTTGATTTGGTGAAGGGTGTGTTTGTCAGTACAGCTCCCCTCAACAGTGCAGAAGAGGCTGCATCTTCAAAAACAGCTCTGTGCTTCTGTTTTGAGCTAAAAGTTGTGGCTGGTTGTGTTCTGTTGTCTTAGGGAAGCAGTGTTTAAGGGCTTGCACAATCAGTCCTTTCATGCTGTCATAAAGTGGCTGTGATCTGTTAGATTATAAAGCATGATTGCCCAGCAGTTATGGGAAATGTCTGTTAATGATACCAGAGTGTTACACAAGAAAAATTAAACTTTCTTACTCCTCTTTACTTTCAGTGGATTGTCTTGAAAATGGTTTGTGGGAACCTGAGGAATGGATTAAAGAGGCTGAATGGAAGGCAGAGAAGTTATTAACATTGCACAAAATAAATAAATACTTTACACTTTCACAAGCACAAACCAGTCCAGTATTAAAGATGGATTTTTAGAAAACCACTAGAATGGTTTTAGAGTTTTAGAAAACCAGTGTCTTCCAGGAGGATGAGGACAGTCTGAATCAAAGTCTCTGGAGGGAGAGACACAAAGTGAGAATTTCAGTGGAATACAATGAGAGAGCGTAAAACACAAGGAGTGTCTGAGGCTATTTAGCCTAAACCCTTTGGCTTCTCAGGCTAGAGGTTGATATCTCCAGTTAGGAAAAAAAAATAAAAAGAAGCATTTACTTGCCCTCAACAGTATTAATGCAGCTGTTAAACCAAAGGGATAGTTATGACACTGCAAGATGCTCGTTGCAGATTAATGCAACTGAACTCTTGTGAAAGTCACAACATGCAAATGTGCAAAGCAAACCTCCAGGCAGGTATTCCCACCTCTGTCTCCAGGGAGGCTGCCACTGGGATTCCATGAGCAGCAGGACATCAATGACCCTGAAATTATGTCCAAAAAAACTCATCCTGTAGATGAGACCTTGCTGTCAGGTGATGGCCAAGAGTCCTTTTGCTCTAAAAATTCCATTGTGTGGTGTTGGTTCCAGGTGATGCAGAGACATCTCCTGCTGAGGAGTGTAACCAGTGCTGGAAGGGAGCATTTGGTAACCTTCAAACCACAAAGTGGCTTACAGCAAAAGGAGTCCAGGCTGTCTGCTCAAGGTGGAGAAGTGCTGGTGACATAAAGGCTACCAGAAGAGTGCTGGAAGCAGCACATGAGTTGCTGGATAAAAGGTGAAGAGTAAAGAGCTGTGCAGCATCAGTGTGCAGTGCAATCCCAATGTTCTGCATGAGGGAAAGCAGGAAAGGCACACAGGTCAAGGTGACACTGGCTGTAGGTGAAGTATGTTGGGCAGAAGTTGATGAAGGTCATCTAGAGAACAGTCAAGGACTGCTGGAAAATTAGGTCCTATTTAGACAGGAGGACAGGCAGGCAGGCCAAAATGGAAGTGTTCCTATGCAAATGTTGGAAGAGTGGAATATAAAATGGAGGGACTGATGGCTTCGTTCTGCAGTGAGTCATTGACAGTCCACATCTGCCACAGAGAAGGTATTGAGCAGGACACTGATTAGGGATCCTATGGACAGCCTGGTAAGAGGAGCTGTCAAGAGAATAAAATGCTTGCAGCCGTTGTGGAGAGCTCAGAAAAAAAATGCATATTTCTTAAAAACTGCTTCTCTGACTCTTTAAAAAAGTTTTGAGCGTTATTTAGCACGGTTGAGCATAATGTAGGGAACAGAAAGATACTCTGAAAAAGATGTTCAAAAATTTTAAAAAGGTGAAATTAATGCAAAATAAACATGAAATATATAGTAAAACAAGTTAAAGCCTGATATGTAATTTGTAAAAGGCAGAGGAACGTGTCATGAGTTCTTTGAAAATGATCAGAAATGGGATGGCCAATGGTGCAGTAGATAACTAACATCTAAAAGAGCTCAAAGCATGTTGCACCTTTAGCTAAAGGCATGTGAGATGACAATGTTCACAGTAGCAGTGAAGCTGAGGGTGCCAAAGGTGATGCCAGTTTTTAAAAAGTCTTCCAGAAAGCCTGTGGGAAAGAACAGGACAAGTTTGACTGGCACTCCTACCAGCCAGTTTTCTGGTAAATACCATGGAGAAGAAAACTGAAGCACTCATGGACTGAGTTTGAGGTACCAGGAAGGAGTCAGAACAGTCTCACGGGTCTGGTGGAGTTCTTTGAAGGCACTGCTGAGGTTGTGAGTAAGTGTGATTTAGCTGATGCAGTACACTGGGGTTTCAGGGAGTCTTGTGAGAGCGACTCACCAAAGGTGCTGAGCAAAATGAAACTTCTCTGACATAAGAGGAATTTTTTTTTTGTCCTAGACTGCTGGCCAAAAGATGAATAAATGTCCTGTTTAACAGAAGGGATGGATAGAGTTACTCATGGATCTGTGCTAAGTTTAACACCAGTATGCATTGGAGTGCAGAATGATTCTAAGTTAATGAGAGAAGCATAAATGAAGGCCAATTATGAAGAACCCAAGAGGGAGCTTGTGATGCTTAGTAACTGGGGTTGAAGCTTGCTGCTGGTGCTATGAAGTAATGCATGTGGTGGAGAACAATCCTGCCATTGTTGAGTTTATTAGCATGGAAGGAAGTGATGTTGTAGAGAGTTTATCATGCCAAATCCAAGCATTGATCAAGAGTTTGGGATTAGTGAAAAAAAAAAAGAAAAATTAGGGAAAGATGGCTCACAGAGCAGAAGTCTGCTATGCCAGTTTGTAAACTGCCTGTGCTTTTGTCTTGACCTCAGAGTGCTGTTCTGAGTCCTGGGTGTAAAGGAAGACTGAGGAGGGGAAAAAAGGGAGATAAGAGAACTAAAAATGGGTGGCAGTGATGATAAAGAGAAATTAAACAGATTGAGAACCTTCAGCTTGGCAAAGAAGTAGCTAAAGATGAAAATGATAAAAATCTATATAGGAGTGTAATGGAAAAAAAAAAAAAGAACAGGGAATGCTCATTAAGTGTTTCTTGTAGAACAAGACCCAGAGGGGATCAAATAAAATTATCAAGTGGCAGATTCAGAGCAAGTAAGAGGTGGTATTTTTTCCATGGTGCATAGTTTAGCTGTGAGCCACTGCACACACTGCAGGATTATCTGGGTGTGGACTGATGCAAAAGCATCAACTCCTGCTTAGAAGAACACAGAGCCCAGTGCCTGAAGGCTGCAGAGGGATCTCAAAGTCCATCCCTGCATGCTTTCCTTGTCCTGGTGCTCTTCCCAGACCTCTGCTCTCAGCCATTGCTAAAAACACAATATAAGCAGAAGAGTATCTTGGGCTTGATTGAATGTGGCTATTAATATGTAAAATGAAGAAAAATTGCAATCCCATACAGAAAATGCTGGCCAAATGCCACTCCAGAAGCATAACAGAAATATTGGTGAGGAAAATGTGTTGAGAAGGACAGATTTATGTTTTTTTCTTGGGCCTGATGGCTTCCCAAAGCAAAAAAGTTCAATTTTATTTGAAAAATGTACCAGTCTTTACTATACTACATTTTAGTAGTGTTGTGGTTTAGTTGATATGGTGATTATTGGCCAGAGGTTGGACTCACTTGACCCTGGAGGTCTTTTTCAGCCTTTATGATTGTGTGATTTGTGGAGTTTAATGCCCATACAACAGAGTTAAGATTCTTAGTTCTGGAGTATCAGTATTCAGCTTTACTTCTGTCCTTGTTCAAAGTAAGTTGAACACTTGTTATCCCTTGCAGCATCTCTTCAGATGGACTGAATTAAAAACCTATATGCAAAAATAAACTGGAGAATTTTGGTTCAGGATAAAATGCTAATTGATATAAGAAAATTAATAATAAAAGTTTTGAACATGGAAGATGAAATATGTTTTCCTGTAAAAATGGTGAAGTTGCATCTAGGCTTGTTTCTTATCCAAATGTAGAAGGACTAAAGCTATGTTAGACTTGAACTGAGTAAGAGCTTGGAGAGGATAGGTTGTTCAGCATAAATAACAACTTGACCATTAGACATGAGAATGGCATTTAAATATTAAAATAATTTAGAAGTTATGAAACCAGGCTTGTGTAGCCTTCCAACCCAGTAATAAATGAAATCAAAGAAGAGTCTCCCAGTGGCAGATCTTGGTGTGAACACAACAGAACCAGCACAAACTCCGTGCTGCACCCTACGAGGAGTCACAGCAGTGGATGGTGCAGGGGGCACAAAGGTTAATCTAACCCAGGAGTATTTGTCTCCTTGGGTTCCTGGGGTTGGTACAATAACTCAGCTTCCCCAGCGGGTGATGAGGAGCACCCCAAGCTGGTTTCTGCTCTGAGTTACCTCCTGGGGGAGGTTTTGTCTGTCCACACTGGCTGCAGACTGACGAGGGAAAGAAAGCAGACTGGCCTCCCTAAGTCAAAGCTGTTCTATATTCCAACATATAGAATATTCCCATTCTATATGTTACTGTCAGATCTGATTTTTCTAGAGGTTTTTGTAGGTCACTTTTTTTTCCCCAGTGGTACTAAGATAAAAATACATGAAAAGACAATACCAGCTAAACCCATTTTTAAGAGTTTCATGGAGAAGTGTCTGTTTCCTTCAAAAGTTCAGATTGTCCCACGAAGTTTTCCATGGTTGCCTGTTAAGCTGAGAGCCATATTGAAACATGAGACTAAAATATTCTTCTGTTTAAGGAAAAAGTAAAATCGGAGATTTTTCTGAAATAAAATGAAGATTCTTATTCCACCTAAGACACTCATCTTTCTCAAGGATGGGAGAAGAATCAGTCCTGTCATTAGCTCAGTTATTTTGATGATTCCCTTGAATGATTTTCAGTTTCCCTATTTGTTCAACAACAGCAAAACAGACTTAGAGTAATTTCTTGACTCTTATTTTCTATAGTGGAATGTTGTACTAAAGGAAAGAAAAAGTACAGGAAAAATCTTGGTTTTCCCTTTATTCACTAATTAATATAGTGAGGTAATGAAGCTGAACCACGGGCAGTCAGACACTAAAGGAGATTTGGGTCAGCACAGATAACAGCAAGGTTTGATTGTTCTCTAAAAAGAATTTGTTACCAGGCATTGTGGAACTGAACTTCACTTGTAGCATAGTTAGAGGTTTAGTTTCATATCTATTTAAAATCATGCTTTAAACTGTAGTGTGTGGTCTTAAGTGGTTATAAGGGGGTGCACCAGCCATCTGTGGAACTGAACTTCACCAGTAGCATAGTCAGAGGGTTAGACTTTCATATCTATTTAAAATCACACTTTAAACTGTAGTGTGTGGTCTTAAGTGGTTATAAGGAGATGTACCAGCCATAGCATATTTCCCAAGCAATTGTTTATTCCAGTGTTATCTTAGAAAGTGGACACTGCTGTTTTTGTTTTTCTTTTTAATTGAGTGGAATCAGTTATTTGGGAACTATTTCAGTTATATTTTTCTAATACAACATCCTCTGAGAAAACAGGTTGTATATTTCAATATTATAAAGCTTGTGCATACATACCTTTTTTTAAATTTTCCTTTTTGTTATCAACTACACTTGTATTTTTCATTTTTTGTGGGGAGGGTGTAATTATTCTCTGATGCCTTACAAGTAGATTGTACTTGTTAGTTTTTATCTGGATAGTTCTTAGTGTTCCTGATAATTGAGGCGGTTGTGCTCTATATAATGAAAATAATAATAATTCTCAAGTCAAAACGAAAGTCACATGCTGCCTTTGATTCAGATTTTGGTTGTATGAAGTCTGTGTTGCTCACAAAGAAAGTTGTAAACTCTTATGAAACCTTTGATAAAATGGAAGCCAGGGCCCAAAACAAACCAGAAATCTGCTTATCAGGTCTCTCCTGAGCCCAGTGGCGAGGCACAGACACACTTCTGACATCACCTCCTACAGCCTTGCATCCTGCAGCCTCCTGAGCATGCACAGAAATTCCAGGTCCTCTAATTTCAGACCCTGAAACTCTTGCCAATTTGCTTTTTCAACTTTTAGATATGCCTTCTTTTCTCATTTCATTTTTCTGTTTGTTTTTTTTCTTTGCTTCACAGCAGTTTTACCTTTAATCATCAAATTTATAGGTGGAGTTTTTTAAAAATTTTGATCCATCTTGGTGCTTCTTGACACATGTAAACGTAATCTCTGTGGTTGCTTTAGCCCCTGCACGAATAATTTCTAATTGGAATGACTATTTAACAGCATATCAAACACATAGACATAACAGTGCTCTCTCCATTGACCCAGACTGGGTTATTTTATGAAGTTTGGAGAAGTTTTTTTTGTTTGTTCAGTCAGAGCAAGCTGGGCTACTCTGAGTGGTGGTGTGCTGTGTCAGCTTGCTGGTGGCAAATGCCTTGAGAGGGTTACTCAATTCAATATATTTTTCCTCACCAGATAAACATTCATATTATCCTTTACAGAGGCCAGCCAAGAACCGGCAACTTCTCAAAGTCTGTTTTCCCAAATGCTTTCCCATGAGGGCATTTGCCTGTTAAACTTTTCTGTTTGTAAAGGTGTAAGATTTTGTTGGCTGTGGTGAAGATGGTTTTGAGCAGGGGGTTTTGTTGGATGGTTTGTGGAATTTCAAGGAGCTGCTCTGGGCTGATGTTTCCTCATCCTTCTTCATCAACCCTGATTTTCCTCATTTTAACTCCCAAAGAACAGGAAGGCCAGGAGGACCTTAATGCCTCCTACAACCCTTGACAGGAGGCTGGAGCCAGGTGGGGTTGGTCTCTTCTCCCAGGTAACAGTGACAAGACAAGAGGCAATGGCCTCAAGTTGCACCAGGGGAGATTTAGATTGGATGTTAGGAAAAAAATGTCGTGGGAAGAGTGGAACATTGGAACAGGCTGCCCAGGGAAGTGGTGGAGTCACTGTTCCTGCAGATGTTTCAGACACAGGGACATATTTGAGTGGTGGATTGGCACTGCTGGGTTAATGGTTGTATTTGAGAGCTTTAAAGGTTTTTCCAGCCTAAACAATTCGATGATTCTATGAATTTATTGCAAAAATGTCTTGTGAATCTTTTATTTAATGAAGTCTGTGAAAAGAAACATTTCCTCCCCCTGAACTCTGCTCCCCTGTAAACAGACCTAGAAGTCTCAGTCTAAAATAGAATTGCTTTGTATTTCTGAGGATGGAGAATGGAGGAGAGTGGAGGTAGTGCTTGTGATGACTTTTGAAACCTTTAAAAGGTATCAGTCCTTCCAAGAAGTCTGCTGGAGCTCCTTTGATTCAACAAAACTTAGAAAACGTATAAGAATTTGAAGCCAGGTGGGTTACTTAATTAAATAAGATTGCTGCTTTATGACTGTTTCAACAATTACTTCAGGTTTTATTTCATTTTAATGATTCAAGATAGAACAAAGTTTTGTCCCGCAGAAATTTCCTTGTGTTTTATGTCTCATTAATTAATGTCTTGGAACATAGTGAGGAGGTGACAAACCTGTGGATGATATAAAGCTGGGAAGAAGGAAAACTTTTAGGTAGTTAGAATTAAATCAAACGTATCTGTGAGGTTTTTGGGGAGCAGTGTGGTGTAAAAAATGAAGTTTTAGAAAAATATGGAACTGTTCTAAAAGACACAGAGTTACATTAAGTAACTTAGTGAGCAGTGGCACTCAGGCAAGAATTTTGTAATTAGCAGTAAGAGTTTAAATTGTTCAGTGGAAAAGAGGAATGTGTAGATGTCATGTCCATCAGGCTCTTTACATTTAATGCAGTCAGAGGTTAGGACAAAAATTTATCAAAATGTTTAGGGAATAAAGAACCAAAAAGTTTAGGGAATAGAGAACCAAACAATAAGGTCAGGCAAAATATGTAATGGCTGAATAACTAAACAGGTATTAATAAAAAAGTCCATTTAAAAATAATTTTGTCAAATGTCTTGTTACATGATTCCAGTTTTACATCTGAATTTTACCTGCTTGCTGAAGATTATTTTTTTATTCCTCAGTGGTCATATGTTCAAAATATGTTTATCTTTAATTTTCCACATTTGAACTGGGGAATATTTTCTTCTGAAAATGTTATAGATGTCCAACCCTTACATTTGGTATTTTATGCAGAAGTGTATCTGGGGATAAAAAGTTTCATCTCTTAGACCAAATGTTTCTGAAATAGCACAGGACTTTCCTTGAGTGGCAGCTGTGTGTTTTCTTGGTTATATGGGGAAAGAAATACTTCTGCCTTCTTGTTAAAGTTCATAGATGTTTTTGTTGCCTGCTCTAATTGTCTCAAATGTTCTTTTACTTTTGCTGTCTCCATGCTGTTGTAGTCTAAGACCCTTATGAAGAAGCTTCCCTTATTTTACAAGCTGATTGCAGTTACCTTTCAGTCACTTGGGTTTTCCACCAGCTCTGCTGGTAAAGACATGTGGCCACATGGCACCTTGAAGATCTAGCATATTTTTCTCTCCCAAGGCAGTCACTTTACTGTGATTTTTTTCCCTAAACTTTTTTTTTTTTTGCACTGAATGTTAATCTCTCTCAAGCTGGTCTCACTGAAATGTTCTTCATTATCACTCTTTTCCTCCCACTCTGATAAATCCATTTTATGCTCCTGCTTTGTCAGGCAAGGTTTCTCCTCCTTCTGTCCTTCTGTCCCTCTTTTAGGCAGCATTATTGTCTGCTGGAGTGTTAGTTTGAGGGCATTGCCTTTGGTGGCTTTGGTGGGGCATCCACAAAGGCTGTCCTTAGTCTGGAGGGAGCACTGACTGTGTTTCCTCCCTGGCTAGTGGAAAATGATTGGGGTTTCCAGGGCAAATCTGAGTTTCCAAGTTGGTTTTTTTTCCTGAGTTGCCCTCCAGAGAAGACCACTGACTCCTCCAGCTGCAGCAGGGCTGCGTTTGATGTCACTGGTGAGGAGCTGAATCCCCCTGCCCAAGGCAGCTCAGATTTTTCCTATCTGCAAAGGAAAAATAAGATGAATGATTGGGAATTACACCTTTTTGTTGTGTTGCACCACCTGGGTTGGCTTAAACTCTGTATTACACCATTTTATACCTGGTATGAAATATACACTACAAGTGTTTCAGTGCTTGAGTTGTGTTTCCAATTTCAGTGGCTGTTGGAAAGTGCAGAATCCAACAGCTTGGATTTTCTAGCTAGAAACTACTCTTAACTAGCTGGAATTTTCTCAGGGTGCTTCTCATTTAGTTGAGCTGCAAATAATTGGTGGCTGGTATCATTTGCTTCATAATATAGTCATTAATTTTCATCACAGTTCTGTAGAACTTGTCCTGTTCTGCCATGTATAAAACTGTGCTTTTTATCTTGCCTGAATTGAGGAGAGTTTTGAAGCTGATACATGGTTAAAATATTACGTGGTGCTTTTACAAAGTTGTCACTAATGAATTAATTACAACTCGAGAATTTCAGTTCTTGTAGCTTGTCCCTATCTCTGTTCTCGTTCTGGAAAAAAATGAGACTTCTATGGAGACAAAGCTGGCTTTGAGACCTTGGAGGCTGTACTCCTCATCCCTTTGAGTGGTTCCAGACTGTATTCAATCAAAAGTTAATGTTTGCTACTGAGGATATCCATGATGCTTCACAATGCATGGATTTTGGGACCTTTAGAAGTAAATAGCATCTCTGGTCTCAGGGAGTTTTTTGTAGAATGGGACACTGGACAACAGACAAAGCCTTTGCTCTGTATTCTTTTTGCTCTCAATTCATTATTTGCTCTTTCCCATCACATTCACTGTCTAGTCTCATTCAGAAAGATTCCCTCAAATGCATAATGTGTGTATTTTAAAGTTAAATTCCAAACTCAAATTTGTAATATTTACTTGTCCCTCAAGTAGAAACACATTGATGAAACCGGAATGATTGATTAACTTAATTGCATTTCTCAGTTTTTAATGTGAGTGGGTTTAATATTTGCACTTCTTGACCTTGCACTTCCTTTACATGTTTTTTTGCTGCCACATTTCTACCTGTATTTTCATTTTCTTTTTTTTTATGTTTTCATTTTCTACACCTACTGGGAGAGGATTGAGGATGACAAAAGGATGCGAAGATGTGCAAAGACCCATGGCCTTGAGAGACATATAATTAAATTGTTTATTTGGTGTTAATAACTTGCTTAATGCTATACCTAAAATCTATATTTGGAAGAAGAATGTGGGGAATTCCATTAAAAAGTGGCACAAAAGCAGGAAAGAAAGTTAGCAGACAGTGATTAATTGCTTTATTGCAAGAGGGGAGGTTTTTGTATCTCCTCTTGGTTTGAAATGAGTTGCCATATGTCGAGAAGGTGGAGACTGGCAGAAGACTTTCCTGTCTTACTAAGTTGTGACATCAGGAAATAACTAAATTTACCACGGGGAGTTTACCTAACTAACCACAGCCTTTTACTGATATGTTAACTTTGCCCTCACATACAAATTTTGAAATAAAAATGCCAGTACTTGGTGTGTCACTGATGGGAAGTAAAAGGCAATATTTTGGTCATAATTGGTAGGAGGCGAGACTGACATTCGCCTGAATTTTCCCCAATTAGAGAATGAGCAGAAAATATTTCATAGAAATTAAATTATTTCTTAAAATTTCTGTCAAGCTGATTTGGCATTTGTAAATGCTTGTGCTTTCCCCACTCATAATGCTTACTGTCTGAAAGTGGTTTTATTTAAATAGGAAACACATTATTTGTTTAAAGCATTAAATATTTTCTTTAGATTTCAGTCTTCAGCTTTAGCACAGCCCGCAGAATTTTGTTTTCAAGGCCAGAAAGATCCTCATGCTGTCTTTTAAAACATCTTGCACGCCAAAGGACACAGAAATATATTCTGCAATGATTCTGCTGTGCTCAGTGTCTTGCAAAAACTTAAGGGGATGACAGAGAATCCATCACTTAGCCTGGTACTCTGTTCAAGCAAATTATCCTCGCCGATAATTTATACAGACTTAAATCCTCAAGTCTCACTTGAAGGCACTTTGGTTTCATCCCTTAAATCACCTGGGGCTTCTTCTATTTCTTCTCCACTTTCATTTAGCACCTTCTGCATACAGTTCCAATGCCTGTGCATCCTAGTATTGATCTGGCCATGCAGAGAAGGAGCAAGATCGGTGAGCTTGTATCTGCTGGGTGTCTGAGGACTGTCCTAATCCTTCTTTTCCACAGCACTGCCTGCCAGGCACGTGTTGAGTGATTTGTTCAGCGATCCTGCAGCTCCACGAGAGCAGTGCCAGTCCAGGCTGTGGTCCCAGGTTTCAGACACACACCAGCTTTGTGTGCTCTCAGAGGAGCATGGCCTTGCATTAGCATTAGAGTTTGCCTTCATTGGGTGTAATTGGTGTCTGCAGGTGGGATTTTGGGGAAATACCAGGCCTAACTGGAGATAAAACTGCTTAGATATGGTGTCTGAGTCTTGTAACACTACTGTAGACCTGATTCTACTCTGTGAGTCTTAAGAGTAAGAAAACAGTCCTAAATTGTGTCTTCTGTATCTCCCTGCATTTTGTAATTATTTGAAAATGAGTCATATACATAAATGCTGGCTTATCATTATGCTTTGCAATTAAGTCAAGCTGTACTTTCCTCTTACATAGGGAAAAACTAGAAAAATTTTACTTTTTTTTTCAACAAACTCTAAGACCTCTTGGGAACTCCCCTGTTTCCAGTTTGCCCTTCTGCAATCTGTTTCTGCCTTTCTGACAAGTTAGATTTTAATTTCTTGGCAGATCTTTTGAAACCTGTGTCTGGTAGTTTGTAACTGAAGACAGGCAGACTAAACCAGGCTTTCCAAAGCTGCTCCTCTTGTGTAAATAGTCTAGTGTGACCCTCTGACTCTGCCATGGATGGTGGCAGTGGTTGGGAAATAGGTCCTGGGGACTCTCAGCTGTGCAATGTCCTTGAAGTGGTAGCAGAGCTGCCTGAGAAATCTGGGAGGGGAGAGGCAAGCAGCATTTCTTTCCTGACAATGAAGTGAAATGTTGGCTTTTCCATGAATAAAGTTGGAGCTATTGATCTGTTTTGGGCAACTGACAAGTGAAGATCATTACAGCTGCCTTCACACAAGCCCTTTTTGGTCCATTTATGTGTTTCAGGAATGGGAGCTTTGCCAGGCACCAGGAATTCCTGTGTGCTGGTTCCCTGTAACAAGGTGAGCTACCAGGAAAAGCACTGTAGATCTCCAGCCTGAAGACTTTTTCAAAACACACTCTCTATTCCTGTCCAATATAAACTAGACTTGGGCTGCTCAGCTGCTGAAATCCTTATGTGGTCTTACCCAAAGGTTTGCTCAGTGCAGACCCTGGACATGGAAATATCACCCCGTTAACTGCTGCTGTTTTCCCTGCAGCCCCTCTGTTGTCACTGTGTATTTCTCCTCTGAAAACACCGTGGCTGCACATGGGTTGTCACCACCAGCATAATTCAGTTTGTGTGGGTCCCTTCCTTATCCAAGTTGTTGCTGGGGGATAACTGAGGCTGCTCATGAGTGGAATGAATTATCCAGGCAGTAATTACCCATTCCTGGACATTGACTTCCCATCCCAGAGGGCAGGTGAGGATTCAGACTGTGTTGTGAAACATGAGTTCAGGAAGTCTGAAGCTTTGAGAAAGCATCCAGGATTTGCACTGGTTGTGTTGTGCTCGTGGAATTTGTGCTGCTGGGATGTGCAGAGCCCTCAGTGCAAATGAAGGGTGTTGTACATCTCACTAGATGTTCAGGAGGCTGAGAAAGGAGGTATAACCTCATGGTATTTGGCATCTTTTTGGGTGTGGAGCTTTGAGGGGCTGGAGTTTTTGCTCCTCAGCTGGTCCAGTTGGTGAGGTCACCATGAATGCTGGTTCTTGGAAACTGGAGAATTGAGTTATAGTGAGAAAACTCTGGCTCCCTTCTCTGTCCCCCTGTGACATAAAATTACCTACCCCAGCAAACCATTTTTTTTTGGGGTGGGTGGGGGAATTCAGAACCCCCACACTGGCTGCATTTGTGCCTTGTTTTCACCCTCTGGAGAAAGGCAGCAGAGTGGCAAAGCAAGGAATGGGTCTTGTCATTGGGAGCTGGGGGGCACAAAGACCAATGGCCAGCAGAGCTGCATCGTGCAGGGGTGTTCAGGTGAGACAGCCCAGAGTGACACTGAGGAGGACACAAGGTCACCTGCTCTGGCTGGGCACCACAGCACCTCTGTCATGGTGTGCTGGGTCTTCCCTTTATGTAGGATTTATCTGTGTGTCTGCAGAAGGGCAGGTCATGGGCAAAATAAAAGGAGAAATTACCTTCCTCAGCAGCTGAGGGATGTGTAGGTTGCCCAGCTGAAGAAAAATTGAATTTCCAGAGGAGAGGGCAGTGGAAAAGGATGATAAGACACAATGGACTGAGTGTACATGAACAACTCCTACAGTGTTAAATTGACTTTGAAATAAAATATATGCCCTTTGAGTTAAGTTACTTTGAGTTTCTGGGGCTTAAGTGTACACTGGAACTCAAAACTAAAAATGGAGGGGGAGTTGAAAGGCCCAACATGGTTGTGACTAAAGTGAGGTCCATGTAGAGAAAATTAAGGCCTCTGAAGGCAGAAAACCAGCTGCAGAGAGTTGAATGGGTTGTTTCAGGTAGTATTCACTAGAATAGACTTAAAAATAATGAACACGTTGATGTTTTTTTGGCAAAATGAAGAGCTTGTTTTGGAGCTGTTTAAATTCGTGGCCGGTGGGAGGGAATAATACTATTGTAAACGTCATGAAAACAGGGGAACAATGTAGATCTGAACTCTTATTCCCAATGGGTTTTTTCTTTTTTGTGTTCTCTGGTACATGCTAAAAATATTTTCAATATCTTAACATCTGCATTGTTATGAAATATGGCACGTCTTTGTTTTGTTTTCAGCTGTGTCATTCTTCCATTACATTTTGTTCCATATGCTCTCTTCAGTTGGGATGTGAAGTCATTTTCTTCAGACAGTTTTAGGCCTAATTGCCTTGACTCCAGAACTGCACTGTGCACCACTTGGAAGAAGTTATTTCTTTTGTTCTGGCTCAAAACAAACCCCAGGCTGTATGTTGGGGAATATGGATTGTGAAAATGTCTTCTGATTGGCAGAGGGGAAGAAAAAAGGGTAAAAAGAAGACAGTTATGCTTCTTTAAAGGTAGAAGAACATGAGGCTGAAGAAGGACTGGGTATACCAATGTGTTTGGGGTATTTCTGTGTTTTAGCACATCTTACCTCAAGTGCAGCCTCATGTGCCATTTATTTGATTCAGTTGGAGGATGGGACGGATGGATAAGGCAGACCAAAGCTCCAAAGCTCCAAGCAGCAGAGGAAGGAATTGGATGAGGGTGGGAAGCAGTTCTGATTCATGTGCAACAGAAGCTGCAAAACAGGCAAGAAACAGGGCCAGACTTGCTGTGAGCACAGATTGAATCAGATTGGTTAAGAGGGCAAGATGGCAGAAGATGAGGGGCAACCATAGGGAGCTTGGATGCTGCTGCTCCCCAGAACACTGCCTGAAACACAAGATTTCTGGGCTCTGCTTTCTCTCCTAGACTGGGGTGCTGCAAAGTAAGATGGACCCTGGTTTTGGGTCTAATGCTCTCACCTGTCTCTCAGGTGTGCAATAGTTGACAGGTTGACCCAAAAGAAAAAAAAAAAAAAGGAATTTGCCTGGTTTGAGTATTTTTTCTCTCCCCTAAGTTTGAGGAAACTTTACATGCACACCATGCACTTTTAAAAACTTGCTAAGGTGACAAATCTTGGCCACCAGAACTGGGAAATGCTGAAATCAAAGTTGCACGTGTTACTTTAATTCTGTTTTCATGGATGTGTGTGCTGTAGCAAAATCGAAATAAATAGTAAGTACTGGAGGTTTTGTTGGGTTTTGTTTGTTTGTTTACTTGTTTGTTTTTCCACGGAGAAACACACCTGTGATAAAACTATGGTGTTTAGGGGATGAATCAGGGATAGGCAGGTAATGAGATGTCCACAGATATTTCTGAGATGAATTTTTCTGCACAAAGACAGACATTTGCCCTTGACAACCTTCTCTTCCCAGGGGCTCTGCCACCTGCCTCTGTGTGCAACTCCCCTCTTGCTCATGGCAGCAGCAGCCTCTGGGAATTGCTGAAAACCCCTGGAGGGAGGGGGTTCCCTGCTTTGAGCCCTTGTCCAGAGGAGGTGCTGGGCTCTGCAGGCAGCCTTCATTTATAGCTTTGAAGTAGCCAACATCCCACTAATGGTGCACTCGGAGAACATCTCATCTCTGAATCTCCCCTTGTCACAAGAGAGGGAAAGTGTGACTGACAAGGCACAAGGACAGAGAAGGGTCTCCTGGCTGAGGCATCAGGTGCTGTGAGAGGGAGCTGGATTCTGGCATTGCTGCCTGTGCCACAGAGCTCCTGCCCGAGGCTGTCATTTTGTGGCCAGCTGCTCAAACACTGGTACGTGTCTTGTTTTCTGGGTTTCCAAATCAACTCCAGGAGCCACGTGGTCATTCAAAGCCAGTTTTAGATGATTTGCTCTGAGGAATTCAATAAAAGGCACAACCACTATTAAGGGGTAATAGGGAGTGAGGCTTAACTATTGAATAGATTACGTGAGACTGGAAGGATCAGACAGCCTGAGGTCTGGAATGGTCTGCTGTTTGAATTTTCAATTCCAGGTCAAACATAACTTGCTGGGGTTCCCCTCCTCCCCCCCACCAAGTTGTTATGTTCCCCAGAGTGCAGTGCACTTAAACAGAAGTGATTGGAACAAAAAAGGCAATAAATGTGTCAGTTAATCTATAGCTCTTTTCTGTATTAAGTTAGTTTTAAATAGCATTAAAGGCTTGGTTTAGTGAAGCACTTAGTAAGGCATCTAACGGCATATTTGAATTGGGGCCAGCATTGATAAACTTGGATACTGTGTGATAATATATTCTAATAGGAGCACTGCATCCACAATGGTTAATGTGTACGTCCCAAACAGGGCTGTGCTCTTCCTTCTGCTCAGATTCAGGGCTGCAATTTAAAGCTGGTTTATTTGTGGGTTTGGTTCACAGTTTTCCAGTAAAAATGGGATAAAAATCTTTTTTTTTTTCTTTTGAAGTGATGGATTTGTAAACAAAGGTTATTCTTTAACTTCCCAAAATACCTGCTGTCTGTCACAGACCTCACTCCTGCTTTGATTCCTTTAACACTTCTTTATTTTCTGGTGGATATTGGACCATTTGATGTCCCTGTATGAGATCCACTTACAGAAGGTTTTCTGAAAGAGGGTTCTGAGGCTTCAGGCAATGGGAAGGGAAAAAACCAAACATTCTTTAAGCAGACCCTCATTAAAACAATGCTTATTCTTAGTTTATGGAGAAATATGTAAATTGTGTCTGGAAGGTCACTGTAATGAGACCTTTACAATTTAAAAAAATACACTATTTGCTAGGTAAAAAACCAGACACAAAACCAAACAAAACCACAAAAACACTAAGGCTAAGACTTTCACAGCTTCCAGAAGGTAAAACTTCGGACAGTTATCCTCTTAAAAGAAGGGATAAATATTAAAAATTTCCAAAACACATGAAATAAGAGCAGGAAAAGTAAACTTGCAAGGAATTAGGATTGCAATCAAGGACCTGTCTATGTAAGAGGCACAAGATGTACCTAAAGCATTATGCAGATTTTTGAAGTCTTGTTAAAGTCATGTCAACCTGAACCATTATAAACAGAAATTAAATTAAAAGACACATTGTTTTAGCCTGACAATTCATTGAAAAAATATTGACTTCATTTTGCATTTAATTCCTGAAAAAGTTTTCAAAGTTATTTCCTGTGACTTTGGGCAAGGGCACCTTGGCAAAATGTTATTTAAAATGTTGCGAATCCTTTATTAGTTTATAGGAAATAATAATAGATTTTTTTTTAAGTACTTTTTTTAACATTGTGGATTTAGTTATTATTTCAAATTTTAAATAATTCTCAGTAATTCCATTTCCTTTAGGTCTCTCTTTAAATCAAATCAAGAGTCAGAAAATGCCACAGTTTTCTAAATGAGGATGCTGCCTTCTAGAAAATAGCATCTTTTAGATAATAGAAAATTCAACCAAAGTGTTTACATCCAAAACAAAATAGCTGTTATGTGCAAGGAAGTGAATATTTGATTATTTTACAGTAAAATGTAATTGCATTTGTTGTTAAGAGACCAGTGAAGTGGATACATTCAGAAAAGCTGTGATTGGAGAGAATGGCATTTCCCATTGTACCCTCATAAAACTAAACGAAGCAAATAATGTTTGGTTTTCATGATGCATTTGATCAACATGTTAAAATAACATAATTTGAATTTAATAAAACTATTACCACCTTCATTTATGGAAAAAGAAGATGTCTCCTTTTTTTTTCTTATTTGTGATCATCAATTGAACGATTCTGTCTGGAAATTCTCCTACAAATTGAGCATAACAGCTGATAAAATACAAAGTACTGTTTCAGTGTACAGTGATAGGGCACTTTGCTAGTTTTAAATCTTAATTTTGAAGTGCTCTGGTGACAAAATTACTCCTATTTTCTGTATTTATGCTAATCTTTCAGTGAACACAACTAAGTCATAAGAACCCCTAATTTTAAATTTCCACCTTTTTCTTTAAAAAGAAAACCTTAGTAAATTTTATATAAGTTACTCATAAATATGTGTCTCTGCTAGGCAAAATACCAGAATAGCAAAATATAACTTTTTGTCCTTCTCTTTAGCTCTTATTGGAAAAAGTTATGACATACCTTGTTTCCTTTCTATTTCCACATCTGGGTTCTTGTTCTCTTTCTTCATGCACAAAGGTCTAACTCCAGTCTACAAAAAGACAAAAATCCCACAGGCAACAGTGATGTAAAGATTTATTTTTTTTCATCAGGAATGTGTTTCTATATTCCTATTGTGCCCCATCTGGGTAGTGTATATTTCTCTGGTGTGTAGCCCCAGCTGGGTTCATGGTTGTACAGGAATTTTGTGTGTATGGGTATCTGATGCATCCATAAATTAGAATATAAACAAGGCTGTGCTTTAACCCAGCAACATTTAAAACAATAGGGTAATCTGTAGTCTTTCCTCTCCCTCCTGGAATAATTGTTCTATAAATTTTTTTTTTCACCCTAGTTTTCTTCTTTAGCATTTCAGATTCTAAAAAAAAAAAAAAAAACCAAACCAACCTAGCCAGCTGATACTGCCTTAGTGTGTTTCTATTTTTATTTCTATTTTTTGTTAGCTGTCATAAATATGTTAGGTCATTTGAATTTTTGTTTTATATATATCCCTTCTGTTTTACTTATGTTTGTATATATACATAAAAATATGGGAGGGGTTTGTATATATATATTAAAAATATGGGCTGTACATATACATAAATAAAAATACATGGTGTGTGTGCATATATATATATATATACACACACACATGTATTTAATACCTATCCAACTTCCTTTGGTTGTTTCTATCATTGTGACTGAGAAAAATGGTTTTTTTTTCTCTTCAAAGGAAGAAAATCACCCCTCTCAGTAGGTGATTTGCAAATGCAAAGTTGTCCTGCACATCTAGTTCCACTTCTGGAACTCCCCCTCCAGAGAGCATATGAAGGGAATATCCCTGGGTGATTCATAGGAAAAAAATTGTGAGTGGGGGCAAGATTTTGACAGAAGTTAATGACAAAAGCCCTGTTGACTCCAGTGGGATGAGAGGAGTCACAGTCAAACACCAATGGTTTAAATTACTGTTATTCCCAGACATAATTTGTGCTGTTTCACCACAGTTCATTGACTCTACCTTACTCTGCAGCTTATGAAAACTAACTCAACTAGTAGCAAAATTCAGCTAATCTCAAAATTTACTAGTGCTTTTGTTGTTCTTATCAGGCAGCAACTTAAAATACTATTAAAAAGGTGTTGAACAAAATCAAGCTTGGTTAATTTTAATTGTTTTTTTAATGCACTTTTTTCTTTCATGTGCTTTTACTTCTGTAGAGGAAAAAAAGAATTCTCTTCAGTTCAACTCCACAGTGAAGTGGAGATCAAGAAGTACATTGATAGTCTGCTAAGACTTGAGAACCTTAATGGCATTGCATGATCAGTAGTGCAATAATATAAGGAATTTGTTAAACACTTATGCACCAAGATCTGCCCTGTTCTGTGGCTTCTGAGTGCTGAGATTTTGGATTCAAAGTATTTATGTCTCAGGCCTTGCAGGAGTGGTGCTGCCTTTGTGAACCTGAGCCCAGCTGGTGAGGTGTAGGTGGTACACCTGGTGTTCCTCTGTGTGAATTCAGTGAAAAACTGGGCAGGTTTGAAGCAGGACCCTAAAGATTTGTTGCAATTTTGGTGAATTACAGTGATTTGTCACAGCCTTGCCTAAGGAGGGATTGCTGCATTGCTCTGCAGAAAGTCATAGAACTAGAAGACAGCATCTAGAATATCAAAATCTCACATTTGTGGCACTAGAAATACCATACAAAGTAGAGTTATGATTTTGAAATTCAGTTTATTTAGAAGAGAGTGGTTGATCTTGTTTTGAAAATGTGAACCTGCATATTTGGTAGTTTAGAGATCCACCAATTTTGCTAAGAGTTGCCAAGAAGAAGTTGCCAGCTTGGACCAAGGATTGCTGTGGTTGCTATGTGCAAAAAGCCTGGAACAAACCAGCGGGAAATAATACCAGGGTGGGAAAGTATTGCTATGGTTACAGAGTATTTTCTTTAAAGGAGAGGTGGATAACACAGCAAGAATCACTGAAACTTAGGTAATAATGTATTATACAAAAGGAAAACGACTGAAAGATAATAACTGTCTTCTGCTCTTAATGGCATTTTGTTAGTTTCCAGCAAAGAGGGATTTAATTAAAGGAGGAATAATTTCTGAAAGCTTTGTTAGAAAAGTATCCTTAGCTTTTATTTTTTGAAAGTGGAATGCCAGCACAATACCTTGCATATTTTGGCTCAGTCTCTTTGTTTATTAAAACAAAAAAGATTTTTTTTTTTTGTCAAGGAGATTAAGAGTTCTTTTAAAAATAATAAAACTGTAATTATACACAAATAATTTGGTTCATATAAACTTTTAAAACAGGCTTTCAGAACATTAAAAACTATAAAAGAACTGAGTTTTGCAAAAGATATATGTGATATAAAGTGACTACAAAATACAATAAAAATTATAATAAGTTATAAAAGCCTGCTTTAAGTGGTGCTGTAAATCTGAACTAAAAAATTCATCTGGGAAGTATCCTGGTTTCATTTGTAGACGAAATGGTTGTAGATGTAGATGAAATGTAGATTAATTGTCCTGCAGGATTTAATTGTAACCACCTCTGTGGGTTTGAGCCTGAAAATCCGGCAGCAGAGGACCCCTGTGCAGCTCAGAGTTATTTCTGATGGCCTGGGCTGGGCCATGCCCACCTCATGCTGCCCACAAGTGCCCTGCTGGGAAAGGTGGGGCTGGGGACTGGGGTGGCCTGGGCTGCATTCCAGGTGGCCACCAGAGCCACTCTCACTCCCCTCCTCAAATGGAGAGGGGAGAGAAATTAAGAAAGGCTCGTGAGTTGAGGACAGGGAGGAATCACTCGGCAGTGACTTCATGAGCAGCCTGGTGGCGGGGACAGGACAGATCTGTGCTCCAGGAAAAGGGAAAATGTGAGAAGTGGACTTTTTTTTGTTGTTTCCTGTGGCTCCTGTGCTGTTTGTCCTTCACTCTGACATCCATGCCTGGAATGCTGCCTTGTTCAGCTGCTCCTGGAGGCCACCACTGCCTCCACTGGGTTTGGTTGGTGGAACCAGATGCAGCTCCTGAGCTGTGTAAGTGCTGAAGGTCTGCACCCGACCATGGCTCATGTGTCAGCCTAATTCCTTGTCCAGGGACATGGAGGAAAATTTATTGTGCTGGGGAGTAAAGGATGGGAAAGAGAATAAATGGACAATTGCTCTGTGCTCGAGAGCCTGCTCTCCTTCAGAGCTTGACTCCACCACACCACATCAATTGTTCATCACATCTCTGCCTTGGGCACAATTTGGGGAGGAGGAATTAAATTGTCAGGTGAAATATGTTCAGCTGTTTGTGACTGTTTTCTGTTCCTTTAGTGCCATTTTGCCTGTACTGGGTAGGGATTTGAGACTTGGAGGTGAGGCAGCATCCTTTTACTTTGTCCTTGACAAGTGCAATTAAACATGGAAATAACCTGCTGTACACAGCAGTGCAGACCCTGGATATTAAAACTGAGATGAAAGACCCTCCTCAAATAAATTTTGTAGCTTTTCCAGCAAATTCCTCACTTCTTTGCAGTGGACACATTAGACAGACTGTGGAGTACAGCGTGGGGAAGGAATAGTCCTGATGGGAATTTATTATACCAGGGCTGGACTTCTGTATAAAAACACTGAGACAAAGGTCCTGAGAAGTCCAGAACAAAGATCTGAGATGGGGGAGAAGCAAGGGAAATTAAGTCAGCTGGGGAGATGAGGAATGACCATTTTGTCTGGAAAACAGGGAATTTAAGAAAGAAGTCTTAAGAAAGAAAGGGGAACTAGACTAGATGCTGGAAGGAAATGAGGAGCTGGGACCAGTAGGGTAATGATGAGGGCCAGTCCTTGGAAGCTTAAGAGTGGATGAAGAACAAGTCCTGGAAAGACAAAAATCAAGAGTATAGAAGGAGAAAATGTCAAGGCTGAGGAAATGGGTCAAAAGTTGTGTGCAACTCGGGTGCACTGCTCCTTGCAGAGAGCCAAAGATTTCTGAGCAGAGGCTCCTTTCTTTTCCTAGATGTCTTGTGTAGCTGACCCACTGTCAAAATGATGGCTTGCATGGATGAGAGCATCTCACTGCTGTAATTATTCCCTCCATTAGTACAAATGACAGAGACAAATGTCGTGTGGATTCAGCTGTTCCACACTGGGCCATTTCCCTATGAGCACTTGTTTTACATTTTTTTCCCTGGGGTTTTAAAAAATATACTGAATAAAAGCACATTGAATAATAAGGTAGTAAAATAATAAAGTAGGTGCTAAAGATTATCCAAAGTTGGAATAAATTTTTTTATGCTGTCTTAGCTCATTGTAGTTCTGATTATTTATCCATGTTAGGGGATCTAATTACATGCTCACATGATATTTATTCCACAGGACTTCCTTCTTGCACTCACTAGCTCAGGTGAACTTGCATAGGGGTACATAAAAATGTGACAGCTATGGATTCTGAAAGATGTGTTGTGAAGGAGAGAAGTTTGCAAAGCAAGAACAACTCCCTTAAGGACAGCTGAGGGCTGCCCAGGGGCTCTCCCAAGGTCTGTGGGACACTCCATTCCCTCACCACTGCTGCAAAGCTGTGTTCCCTCCTCCTTTATCCCATCTTCAGAACATCTGACTGCTTGGCATTGCTGAACAGCCTCCTGTCCTTCAGAGAGGTCAGTGACAGCTGCATTTTGAAGGTCTCTGGCTCCTGGTTGGAGACACCTTACTCAGACATGGTTGCCCCCAGCCCAGATCTGTGGGAGGGTCTTGCTGTGGGCATGGCTGGGGTGGTTTGGAAGCAGCTGAACCATTTCAGTATTTATTTATACACAATTTAAATAAATATATGTTATATATTATTATATATTTCAGTACAGCTCAGCTGGTTGAGGTCGCCTGGCACCATTTCTCATTTTCTTTGCTACTGCTGAAGCTGGATGACCACAGTCATCCAAGCCTTGCTCTCTTTACAGCTCAGTTCCCCAGGTGTGAAATTAAAATAGTTCTTCTCCCCTTTTTTCATAGGTAGGCGGTGCTTATAAATATTATGGAACTCATTTTCCCAGTATGCATAAGGTGGTGATAAACCCATGAAGAAATTTGAAGTCTCAAAGCTGGAGTTAAATAGGAAATGGCAGGAAAGTCTGTGGCCATCTGCTGAATGGCAGAGTAAACTGGAATATCCCATTGCTTGTTGAGCAAACAGCCAATGATCTTGTGCACTGACTGGGATGGACCTGTTCAAAAATTTAAAAAAAAAAAATCTAGTTTTTGAATAATATCAGAGGATTTTTATCGTGGTGTGTACACACAAAAAACAAGTTGGATTTACAGGTGCTCAAGGGTCCTTCAGTCTGGCCCCATCTGCCTTTGAATGCTCAACTTCCCACTCTTTCAGATACCTTTTTGTGCATCATACATTTTTAGAAGCACTAATGCTTTACAAACCTGTGTGCCTTTTTACCTCCTTAATGATTCTGCAAAAGCATTAAGGAACTGGGAATACTAATTCAGCAATTAAGTTTTCCTGAGATAAGTACTTAGGAAGAGTTCTAAAAAGCTGGTCCCTTGCAAGCCCACATGTGTCTCCATCTGGCTCACAACCTGAAAGATTCAGAAAGTCATTGAGATAATTTCTTTCAAGATCATGGCTTTCAGTCCAATTGTTTAGGTGCAATGGACATTATATTTAAGGACTTGCATAAGCAAATTTAACATTTCTTAGGTCTTGAAAACTCCTTCTTTCTCTCTGTCCTGTTCTTGCTCCCACTCTTCCTTGAAATCTGACATTCATTCAGTTTGCCAAGGTCCTCTCCTTTCTTTTGTTTTCCCATGGTTCTCAAATAAGACTTGATTTAAATAATGACATTCTATAGGAAAGAATTAGGCTTCTAGCCATAAAAACTGTGAATAAGCTATTTGAATTTTAATTAATACCTCACATTTGTAAAGGATAATTTTTTTAATAAGCTGTTGAAACTTTTTAAACCAGAACAAAATAATGAAAGTTTCTCAAAGACCAGAGAACTTCAACTCTCATTTCTTCTCTATTTAAGATTTTAACAAAACCTAACCAAAATGAACCTTTTTAGCTATTATGTAGCATACTTAAATTTTTTGATACATCATCAGTGAAAGCAAGTGCAGTTCTTGTTGATGAATGTCACTGCTTATTAATTATGGCATTGATTGTTTATAAAACAGCTTGGTAGAACAGAACAGAGAGCAGGGTGCTGATCACTGATCATCAGTCTTGTTTATGCTGATAAGTTTTTGATGTCCTGAATAATCCCAGTGAGATAGAACTGGAAAAGAACAATGAATGGGAAATCTTCCTGAAATCTTCCTCCTTCCTTTCTACTGGGAATCACTGCAGGACTCTTCATTTTGAGTGTAATCATTGCTTGAGATGATGTAACAAGATACAAGGATGCTGAAAAGTACTGAACAGATGTGTTTACAGACACATGCAGTAAATATTCTTCCTGGTTTTGTATACATGGGACAAAAATTCACTTGTACAGGAACAGTCCAGGCATGAGGGAGCTGTTGCAGCCCTCCTGTTTGTGCCCCTGCCTCCAGCACAGAGAGATTATTCACAGCATGTTTCATTGCAGCCATTGAGCCCCAAAAGGAGGCTTTAAGGGTGTCCATTCACAGCAAAATCCCAAAATTATTACTGTGCATCAAACAAAATATGTCAGCACCAAAGCCTGAAGCTGCAGCACCTGAAAATACTGCAGCAGAAGTGAGAGTAATTATTGGTGCTGCATTCCTTGATTGGCTTTATTGGCCTCTCTGAGGAAGCTGAATAAATGTCAATGTACTTAAACTGGTGCTGGTCCCTGAGGAGCCAGTTCAGAGCTACAATATCCCTGCACCTTTCTGAGCCAAGGGATTGATTCATATTTTCCTTAGAAATGTTGGTCTGGAGAAGCTTTTAATTGTTTTCAGAAGTGTATTAATAGCAAAGAAGAAATATTTGAAGATACCTTTCCCCTTTTTTTTTTCCCCCTTAATTAGAAAGATCATGGGTCTGTAAATATTTCAGAGCATAAAACCGGATTTGACAATAGGGAGGTCACTGGAAAAGATGTGAGGAAAATCTAAGCCCTGGCAGTGTAATTATTTTTGTGGGACAGAGTGTATGAAATTTCATTGGGAATATGAGGCACAGGTGCAGGGCTCTGTTCTGTTTTGGCTGATTTTTTTTTTTTTTTTTTTTTGGTGCTGCCAATGTCTGAGAGGTTCTTGGTGAACTTTGTGTCATAAGAAAAATCACTTGCTGTCCTATTCTGGAAACAAAGCAGTTTGTTTCCCTTTTCCTGCTGTGGTAAGGTGGCCTAGATTTGCCTCTGTGTCTTGTTGAATTATAAGTAGTTTCTGGTTTATGGCTGAGCATAATTGCTCTTACTTTGGGACAGGCAATGTACACATTTATGTGATAAAGAACTTTAGGGTCTTGGACACACATCTTGCCCAAAGGATTCAAATATGAACATGGAAAGGAGTCCCATTGTAATTTGGGGTGCTGAGGGTGGGTTTTGGTGCCTGCACATCGTTGCTCTGTGCTCTTTGAGGTGCTGCAGTGTGTCCCAGGCATGGGGTGTGCAGCCCTGGGCAGACCCTGAGCCCTCTGGAGTTTGGAGAACTGGCTGCAGGAGGTGCCACCAGAAAACTGGACTGGAAGAACTGAATTGCACCTGTGAAAGCTGGAGAGAATTTGTGGTTACTGCATTTGTGTCAGAGAAGCTGTTTGTTTGGTAGCTACCACTTTGGCAGTAGATTGTCTGATAAGAAGACCCAAAAGAAAACATTTTCTGCTGTCCTTCCTATGATAGTTTGACATTTCAGAGACTGCAGTGGGACTCTACCAGTTCATCAAACTCAGAGAGCTTTTGCTGCTTTAGTTCTGTTGGAAAACACCATGAGAGCATCCTACAAACAAATACCTGAGTGTCTTTACTACTTTTAATTATGGAAATATTTTACGTATATTTCCTTTCTAAGTTCTCTGTTTTAAGCCCACTCTCTCAAAATGCTGGAAAACTGTGGAAGAGGCAGAAAATGTCAAGGTAACAGAAGTGAACTGTCACTAAAATCTTACCTTTTATACTCCAGGGAATACCTGATATTTGAGAGAGAGAGAGGAAGAGAATAGTGAGGCTAAGGGATTCCTTGTCAGAGAGGGAAGGAAAGGGACACAAAACCTGTCTCAAGAAGCCCAGCCTGTGCCTGAAAGTAAGAAATAATGGTGTCAATAAAAGCAGTGTGCACCTTAGTCCAAGTATGCAACTTTTCCTTTCCTCCAAGCCCTGTACACCTGCAGGACCTACAGAGGCAAGCACAAAGCCCTGCCCCTGGGGAGGAACAGTCCTGTGCCCCATCCAGGGATGCCCAGCTGGGAAGCAGCTCCAGAAGAGGCCCAGGGGGCTGGTGGACACCAAACTGAGCAGAAACCAGCAGCGTGCCCTTGCCTTGAAAAGGAATAATTGCATCCTGGGCTGTGTTAGGAGGATTGATGCCCAGCAGATGAAGGAAGGGCATCCCTGGTGCATCCTAAGGTGATCCTTCCTCTCTGCTCAGCCCTGATGATCTGCAGTGTTGGGTCCTGTTTTGGACTCCCCACTAAAAGTAATGGAGCTACTAGAGTCTTCCCTTCAAGTGAAGGGACACAAAAGTGATGAAGGGTCTGGAGCATCTCACCTGTGAGCAAAGGCTGAAAGCTGGGACTGCTGTGCCTGGAGAAAAGAAGGCTTTGAGCACAAATGTGTTTGAATGCCTGAAGGGGTGTTGCAAAGCAGGCTCTTCTCAGCATTGCACAGGGACAGGAATAGAGACAGTGGCCCCAAACTGGGGCACAGGGGGCTCCATCTGAATGTTAGGAATCACTTTTTCACTGTGAGGGTGACAGGGCGCTGGCACAACTTGCCCAGAGAGGTTGTAGAGCCTCTGTCCTTGGAGGTGTTCAAAAGCTCTCTGAAGGTGACCCTGGGCAATGGTCTGCAGGTGCCCCTGTTTGAGCACAGATGACCTCCAGAGGTTTTGTCCAGCCTAAACTATTTTGTGATCTTATAGATGTGCTGACATGCCTCCTTTGAGGCACTTCTTTATAAAAAAAAAAAAGGTGGAAATTACCTTCACTGCTCTTGCATCTGTTTATTTAACCCTCAAAATGTCCTCTATAAGTTATTTTTTTATTTATAAAATTAGTTTATATTAATGTCTAAAAACTGGTTTTTATTTTAGAAGGCATTGATAATAAGTTCTGCTCCTCTGTAGCACTGCAAGGTCTGTGAGTAGTTCACTGCACAGTCCACACAACTCTGCTGATACAAGTAAACAACAGTGTGGTAAACACCACTGCTCTGTGGAACATAAATTCACTCACTGGTGGTAAAACAAATATCAAAACTCTCTAAACATATCTAAGCTCCTAGATATGAATTTGTGTACATTATCTGACCACACTTTTGGCATACTGAGATCAGATGGGTTATTCTTGGATAGCTGAGCATTTCCTTCACCTTTGATTTCTTATTATTTTTTCTTTTGCACTAGATTGTCACCTTATCATTACATTGATACATATAATTCCATTCATTCTTGCTTGCAGCCATAATGTAGTTTTGAGACAGTTGTGCACACTGAACAATGCACCAATCTGATTGTTACTACTCTACAAGTCTCTCCTGTCTCTTCCCATCCCCTCTCTCTCTTCTCCAAGAAGCAAAATGCTGATTAAGTTCCTTTCACTTGGAAATTTTGCTCTGATTACAGACATGATGACTTTTTGTTTCCTTTGCTTCCTTTTTTTTTTTTTCTTCACCTACTTCCGAAGAGAAGTAGTGGTGATCTTTCTCATTGTTTTCTCTGAAGTAATTTATTTGATGCTATTTATTCTCTTGTGTTTAGGTAGTGACTCAGTAGTCTGGATGCTCTGGTGGAGGTTGCTGGTTTGGTGGACACACTCATACTGGTTTATGTCAACACAGAATTTCTCCTGTAATGTAGACTCAAGATAAATATTTTGAAGGAGATAAACTTGAAGTGTTCGTAGCATTTCTTTCTTTAATTGGTTTCTTGGGGTTTTTTTTGGTGAAATTTTAAAAAAAAGATAACTTCTTCCATCTTTGGAAGAGTATCATAAATATTTTGTGGGTTTTCCTCCTCTTTCTTCCTGCCACAAGTTATCAAACCATTAATGGTCATTTGTACTGAAATAGTCTGTCAGTTACAATAAACCTGCTTGCTGTGAGCTGGGCTATATTAATTATATTGAACAACAAATTATGGGGTTTTTTTTATATTTGTTTTGCAGTTCAGTTCTACGCACTGTTCCTTGGGGACTGAAGACTAAAAATATGTGTAACTGTACAGATTGTTCTAGCTGTTAAAGAGCATTTCCTTATTCCTGTAAGGACTTGCTGTGGGAGCAGCTCTGAGTTGACTGAAGGGCAAATTTTTTTGGCAGAATGAGAGTCATCCATCTAATACCAGATCAAAAGAGCATCTCTCTCAAATAGATGCTACTGAAATTTTTTTAAAAGTGAAAAAAACCTAGAAATCAGAAAGTCACTATCAGAAAAGTGCTTACCAAAGCCCTGCCAAGAAGCCAACCGGTTTAAAAATTAAAAGCCCAGGAGCATCAGTGTTGACCAGGGACAGTGTCTGATTTTGCAATGCAGCACCTCATGTTTTCATTCCATCCACGATACCTGGGGGACAAGTTTTTGTATCTCAGTATTAATGGGCTTGCTGCCACATAATTGGTGAACTTGTTGCAATGAGAGCCTTAGAATAAGAATTGTGTTTTGAGTTCTTCCCAATAGTGTAGGAGAGTAGGACAGCTAAAAAGTGACCCATGTAAGTAAAGATATTTAGGATGGCTTTTGCTTGACATTATAGAACGCTGTCCCATAGGCAAAATGTCTTAGAGATGCAATTTCTTCAATTTTAAGAACTGGAAGTTGGTTCAAATTAAATCTGAGAAGTTTATTGATGTTAGTGTACCAACTTTGAATGTCTTGAAAAGTTTGAAAGTGTATGTTAGAAATAAATCTCTTTCCAGGCTCTGTATGTGTGTTTTGTGCAGCAGCTAAAAGAAACATGAGCAGATGCTACTCTAGACTAAATTCTTTTAAATATGTTATTCAAAACTTAAGTTTGCACATCGTTTTGGTGTCACAAAGGGTTAATGGTTCAGAATTTTCCTCTAACCCTGCAGAAAATGCCTGTGCACCACTCCTGATTTCATTAGGTTAAGACCTGCAGGACTGTTGGACTTTTTGATGCTTGTTAGCATAAAGCAAGGAAGTTGCTCTTTTTGTTGGGCACAGGACTGGTAACCTGGAGATGAAGTTCTATTCTTGCCTCAGTCCCCAGTAGTTCCTGTGTGACCTGGAGAAAATGGTTTAGTCTTCTTTAGACCTTATAAAGAGGAGAAAAGCTCTGAAAGTCCTCAGTAATGGGACTTTTTCATTCCTGAGCATTTTCATGATGCCTTGGGATCCTGAAAAGAAGGTACCAGATAAAGTCAAAGAACTGATTGCCTTTATTTTTGCAAAGAACATTTGTCGATGTTCTTCCTTTTCAAGGTTCAAAAACACAATTTGGAAAAGCCTTCAAGTCTCATTTCCTTAATATATCCATCATCAGACATAAACACCTTTTTTCCCCCCTCCCTCTCTCTGGCTCATTTTTTAGCTTTTATTTCTTACTCCTCAGGAAAGTCTCCTACAAGTGATCCGTGTGTTTCTGCTGATTACTACTTGATGCCATTTTAGAAAAATGTGGCATAATTAAGTAGTAAGAGGAACTG
This sequence comes from Passer montanus, assembly GCF_014805655.1. Lineage (NCBI taxonomy): Eukaryota > Metazoa > Chordata > Aves > Passeriformes > Passeridae > Passer > Passer montanus. The sequence goes on from NW_024372036.1 coordinate 3,987,189, forward strand.
GGCAGTAAAAGGGGTAGCTTTTGGACAATTCATTAAATACTCGGTGCCTTTTAATGGTAGGGTACTTCCTTTGCTCATGAATTATTCATTTTAATGCTTTTGTTATAATGGCGACAGTGTTCGGTCTCTGAGGCAGTTCTGGACAGCCTTCCTCTGCTGAAATACTGCACAGCAGCAGCTACCATTTATTTTATAAACTAATGCATCTAAGTCAATAACACAGTGAGTAAATGTATTTTCAAAATCCAGAACATGAGAAAAGAGGACAGATAATACTGTAACTAAGGGGATCTGTTTTGCTGAAGGGTTCAGTTTGTTTACTTTTCTACCAACTATTTAGGGATGTAACTTAAAATAAATATTTTTACAGATTATTGTGTTTGGTATTAGATTCAAATTATGTCTATAATGAAAACAGACATTAGTGTCTCTGCTTTATACAGCATTGTGCAATAAAAGGTAGTTTAAAAACACTCCCTGTACATAAACACATCTAGTTTTTCTTTAAACTAATGTTTAAAGGTCTCTTTGAAACAGTTTTTTAAGATGAAACATAACACAACCGCATAACCCACACAGAAAATGCATCTGAGTCATGTGTGTAGAGAAATAAAAGTTTCTTTGTGGTATCTAGTATCAGTCTTTCATTAAAGCATGGACTTTCCTGAAGAGAAATTCCAGTGCAGGCGCTTGAGGGCTCTCCCCATCTTCCCCCCACCTCCCTACACTTCCCTGACTCTGGGTTAAGCCCCTGGGTCTGGGCAGGGTGTGTTAGGGACAGTCCCGCAAGGAGCAGGGAATTTGGGACGAGGAGCAGGGAATTTGGGACTGGCAGAAGGGAATTTGGGACTGGCAGAAGGGAATTTGGGGCTGGGGGTAGGGAATTTGAAGTTGGGAGCAGTGACTTTGGAGTTGGGAGCTGAGAATATGGGGCTGGGAGTACTAAATTTGTGGCTGAGAGTAGGGAATTTGAGGTTGGGAGCAGGGACTTTGGAGCTGGGAGCAGGGAATTTGGGACTGGCAGCAAGGAAATTGGGGCTGGGAGCCGGGAATTTGGAGTTGGGAGCAGGAATTTGGGATTGGGAGCTGGGAATTTGGAGATGGAATCAGGGAAATTGGGGCTGGGAATAGGGAATTTGGAGCTGGGAATAGGGAATTAGGGCTTGGAGCAGGGAATTTGGAGCTGGGAGACGGGAATTTGGGGCTGGGAGCAGGGACTTCGGAGCTGGTAGCAGTGAATTTGGAGATGGGAGCCGGGAATTTGGACCTGGGAGCTGGGAATTTGGAGCTGGGAGCAGGAATTTGGGACTGGGGACTCCGTGGTGCTGTTCCCAGTGGACACCAAGGCGTGCTCCTCGCAGCGCTGTCCCTCTCTGATGTGATTTTGGAAGCGCCGCTTTCTCCCCAGCCGTGTCCTCACTCCCAAAATGCCTCCGAGCCAGAGATAAGTGCGTGTGGGGGACGGAAGCAGTGAGCAGATAGATGAGTGATTAGGTCATTGGGATGAGGACCGAGGGGGTTTTTTTTATTTTTTTATTTTTTTTTACGCCGAGCTCCCTTCTCGTTTCTTGCTGATCAGATTCCCTGCGACCACGGAGGGCTGAAACTGCGTAAGTAGAGGAAACAAAACTCCATAGATGGATAAAGCTGCGGAGCTGTTAAGGAGCAGCGAAGAAGAGAGAAGCCTGAACTGAAAGTATATGTGGTTTCGGGGAATCTGAATCATGCAGTATTACTTTCACTTTTTCTAGGCTTGTGTTTCCTATGAACAAACCGTCGGGGAGATAGAGGTTCTGATTTAGGTAATGTCTTTGGGATAACACATCCTGCTGGAGGGGGAGTCCTTGTGCAAAGGTCGTGCTCTGTGAGCAGAGAGCTTTCCCCGCTGCCCACGTCCACATTGTTTCTGCTGGGAATGGCAACTTTGGGCCTTTTCCTGCGGATTTTTCACATGTTTAGGTGACCACCCCATGTAAAATGGAAGCACCAATAGGAACCCCTCCTTTCCTTTTTCCTGTAGCTCTGCTCAGACCATTCTCTGTCAGCATGGTAGTGGTACAAAGTGTGTGGTCTTTCAGCTCTGACTAATGCATTTTGTGCTGTGTGACTGAAAATGTCTCGTAGTCTGCCAGGGCTGACTGAGGCTTGTGGAATGCGGTGCCTTTTCTCTCTTTTTCTCAGATTTATTTTTCTCCTTCCCTTTTAATTTTTTTTCACCCTTCCCTCTTTTTTTCTTTTTTTTTTTTTTTTCCCTCCAGTACAAATGTGTAGGCAGCTTGTTGAGAAACCTCGGGATGCAGGGGAAATGCTTGTGCGTTGTGGAATGCGGCTTCCCCTGGGAGACCCCAGCCAGGCGGGCAGTGAATGAGAAAAGTGGAAGAATGAGAAAGGGAGGAGGTCGGAGGCAGGGACAGATAGGAAAGAGTGAGCGAGGAGGAAGGAAGGAGGTGGAAACAGAGGGGCCCATTTCCCTTTTTTCTGAAGCAATGACAGCTGGTCCTGTCCTGCCTCACATGACAAAGTGCTGTGGAGAGGAGTTTTTAAGCTGGAAGCCAGTGAGCGAGGGTGGTCAGCTGATTGTATTTTAATTTCTTTCCAGGCTTCAGTCAGGTGATCCCTGATGAGTAGCCAGCCCACCAAGAAGGGACTTGAGCACACAGGTAAGAGAGAAGCTGTGTACTCTACATGCAGCTGGGGGGTCCGGGGGAGGAGGTAAACAGCTCTAACATTGTTTGAATAGTTAAAAAAAATCCAGACTTGTTTGGATGTGTAACACTGTGATTGTCTCTTTCAATGCTGCTACTTCTGCTATTCAGTCTTGTTCTCGATTTTTTTTTGAATCTGTCTTTAATTAGAAGCTTTATTGCAAAAAAAAAAAAAAAAAGAAGAAAAAAAAAGAAAAACCCAATTGTGTGGTGTTAAATATAGACCTGGGTATTGCATGGATATTGCATTTTGTTACTTTTTGAATAAAATAACTTTCCATAATGCAAAGTGTGTCAAACTCATATTTAGAGGGGAATTCCCAAATACTTGAACTATGAGTCATAAAAAGTTAAAGGACCAGTACAACAGTTCAGGATAAAAACTCCGTTCTGCCTTGGGTGGCTGCTTTTGCACACATTGGTACTAAAATATGTCTTAAAAAACCCCCCAAAGATTCACAAAGCTGAAGCTCTTTAAACCCTGCTGACCATAACCTAGAAGATAGGTGGCAGAGGCGAAACAGATGAGTGGGGAGGAGGATGGTGCAAGGGCTCTTGGTTTCATGCATCTTTTCTTTCATTGTGTCTAACAACTTGGTGAATCAGTCTTCTTGTGTGCTGAGGATGCTTCAAAGAGCTCTGGCTCCTTAATTCCTGTTATATAATGTCTTAGCAAGAAAACAGACTCAAAACCAGTAATAAGTGCATTTAGTGTAAATGAAATAGTACAGACTAAAAATTCCTGGTGACTGTGACAGATAAAAGTGGGGTTTAACTGGTTTTATGTGTGGCTACTGTGCCACACTCTCTTCTCTTTTAACATAACTATGCAAAATGTTCTTCCTTACTGTTGTTTTTCCTTATTAGAAGAGCTCAGATATTCTCTGTAATTCTCTGAATTACTCCTGTTTAAAGATGTGTTCAGAGTTTTTTAAGGTGAAAAAGGCATGCAAGTGTTCCCACCTGCCACCTGGAGCTCTGAAAAACTCCTCGTGGTCTAGGGTTGAAAACTTTATTTTGAAAACCTGTCATACAAATTTCCATGTTTTACTGGTGTCATTGCTCCTGCTCACTAATTTGCAGTATTTAAATAAAAACTATTTGAGCCATACATTTTTCTAAGAGGCTGGTGCTATACACAAGAATAATAAAGACGCGTGGCTTTCCAATTTTTTGTTTAATTCCATGATGTTTCTCTTTTTCTCATTGTTAAAAAGTCTCTGCTTGTGACAAGCTGGCTGTGGGATGTTGGTATTGTCTTACAACAACAACAACTGGTTCTTAGATGCTCAGATATCCTGAGGTTTGATGTGGAGGAGACCCTGGAATGGGGTTGTGGGATAGTTGGAGGAGTGTTTCTGTTGGCTTCAGTGGACCTTTACCATGTGCAAGGCTGAGGAAACACCCCAGTTTGAGTGGAAATTGGGGAGGGTAATTGCAAAAACATGAGAAGCATCAGAGAGGTTGAGGGTAACAGTGGATTTAGAGCACGGGCTAAGAGCTGTGAAGTTGGTTTTGCACTAATCATGGCGCAGAGAGGTCTCCTCGGGTTCAGATAATCCTTGGCAATAGTTCTCCACTGAAGGTTTCTGAGATGTGCTTTTCCCTTTTTGTGGGATGGGAGGAGGAGAGGTTTCACAAGGTGAGGAAAGCTTGGTGGAGTGAAACAATGCCAGGCAGAAATGGTTCTGGACAGCAGGGACTGCTCTGCAGCGGCTCCTCTGCTTGCCCTGAGGGCCAACAAAGAGATCCCTGGAACTCAGTGCCCCTTTCCCCTAAGAACTGGGAATTCCATGGGCTTGGGGGTCTGGAAAATTAGGCAATAGCCCTGAAACTACCCCAGCTTCTGCAAGCCCTTCCACACTGGTTTCATCTTCAGCAAGGGGATCTTTTATGAATGGATGCAAATCTTCTTAAGCTCCTTGCAGTTGTCCTTAGGGGAATTCCTGGCAGGTGGGCTTGTCCAGGCTGCAGCTGCAGAAATGCTGCCAGGGCACACCAGGGCTTCATGTCCTCACTCAGGGCTGCTGCTGTGGAGTGAAAGAGGGTCAGACACGTGGAACTGGAATGGGAAAAACGTTCAGAGAGTATGAGAGTATTCATTTCTTTTCTTCCTCTTTTTTTTTTTTTTTTTTGTTGCCATTTTGGTTTTTGGGTTTTGTTTCATTTATTTGATGAAGTTTAACCTATTGATTATCTGTGACCACTAACATCATTAATAATGTAGATTGTCTAGTTCAAATATATCTCAGAGGCAGGAAATGTTTTAGTTTCAGGTCTATTTCTGCCTTTTCGCTTGTGTTCTTAATACATTTTTGTCTGAAGAGAGGGATTTGTTTGAAATATTTCAAGTGCAGTTCCTAGATTTCCACTTATTGACATGAGAATATCTCTTTCACATAACTTCTGACCTGTGATCACTTTAGGTCATATTTATTTAACCCTAGCAATGCCTAGTGATCATGATTGCCTTGAAGATCAGTAGGAAAAAATAAATAACTTGCCCTGCAAATGAGGAACTGATTCTCTGTATATGGCATTATAAAGGATAACATCTGCAGCATTTAATTTTCCTTAGAGCAGGGGAAGAAGAATTAAGAGTTTTAACAGCTGTACTGAGTAAACTTGCAAGAGCATGAGCTCTTAACACCTTTAAATACAGAGATGCTTACTTTCATAAATAAAACTGGTCTAAGAATGTCCAAAAAAACCTTGAGAAAGTTGAATCACAATATTTTAATGGAATATTTATTATAATGAACTTGTTTATTATACAATTTATCATAGATTGTTATTATGAACTTTTGAAAATGATTTTTTTGTTTTGTTTTGCCTTTTTTTTTTCTTTTTTTTTTTTTTTTTTTTTTTTTTTTTTTAAAAGAGGGGGAACCCCCTGTTTTC